>NC_136264.1:159969883-159972383 GCF_964187855.1 Myxine glutinosa | reverse complement strand
GGCAAGCATTTGGAAAGGATTGATTGCACTTTACAAAGGGCTGGCGCGCGGCACGCATTGCAGAGGACTGCAGCGTTGGGAAGGACGTTGGTGGAAGGCGCTTCGGTAACATCATTGGGGGAGCGGCGCATTGTACATAGCGATACCGGGAGCGCGTATAAAGGCGCCGGTACACCTATTGCGTACGCAATATAATCGCCAGCCAGCCGACCTTTCCCCGATATATAATTGTCCGCCTCGCGCCTACGCCACGCGGAGAGCTGCCTGCCATCTTCCATCGCCTGCATGGTACGAGTCGGGGACCGGACGAGCTGTGGACGCCATCTTTGGACCCTCAACCCGACCATCTACAAACCCCGTGTGAGTGAGTCTGAGAGTGAGTCTGAGTGTGAACGGGCCCGTGTCCAGGGATAAGTATAAGACTGTATAAGGCTGCCCTGTGTATCTGCTTCTTCCTCTTCATTATACACTAGCAGAAGTACCCGGCATTGCCGGGCAGGGGAGGGGAGGGGAGGGGGAATGGGAGGAGAGGGGTGGAGGGGAGAAGAGGGGGGGGGAGGGGAGAAGAGGGGGGAGGGGGAGGGGGGAGTGGAGGAGAGGGGGGAGGGGGGACGGGGAGAGGGGTGGGAGGGGGAGGGTGCGAGGGGGAGGGGAAGGGGGAAGGGGAAGGGGCAGGGGGGAGGGGGAGGGGGGAAAATGGAGGGGGAGGGGGAAAAGGGAGGGGGAGGGGGAGGGGAGAAGGGGAGTGGGTAGGGTGGAGGGGGAGGGGGAAGGGGGAGGAAAGGGGAGGGCCAGTCATCAATGACGTTGCAGTTCTCATGGTCGGAGAGCAGCACAACAATCGCGACCTCGTCCTGCATCTTCGCAACAGCACGAAGCGGATTTTGGAGACTCACCGATCCTGTGACGCCCTCCAGTACCGGCGTTGCCGGGCGGGGGAAGGGAGACCCGTACATTACACACATTACAACATTACACACACACAAACTGTGTTTTATGTTCAATGATCTGGCGGCGGGGATGGAACATCACGTGATCGCTCTGAGCGAATCAGCGCGCTGCTCTGCCACCAGGTCAGATTCCGTGTATAATATTCCTCGCTGAAATGCGCTGAGGTAAATATGAATAAAAAATATGGATCTCGTCAAATATTTTTTAGGTAGGCCATGTCCTTCCCAGGCTCAATGGCCATGTCTGTGCCAAATATCAAGTACGTGAGCCTCTCCGTTTAGGAGTCTATCGGTAACATTACACACACACAAACTGTGTTTTATGTTCAACTAGCTGAGGTACCCGGCTTCGCCCGGGTTGAATAAGAATAATACAAATATATGATGAAAAGAACATGTATATTTTAGAGCAATATCACAGTACATTTCCTACATGACGTTTTGTCAATTTTCAATTTCTCAAAACCTCTTGGTATACAACATTTCTGGTTTTCTTACTTGGTGCCAAGACATAAAGATTGCTTGGTTTTCCAACCCTCGAGCAGCCCACGTACAGCTGGCCATGGGAAGTACCCGGCATTGCCGGGCGGGGGAAGGGAGGGGAGGAGGAAGGGGAACGGGGGGGGGGAGGGGAGGAGAGGGTGGGGAGGGGAGAAGATGGGGGGAGGGGAGAAGAGGGGGGGAGGGGAGAAGAGGAGAGGGGAGAAGAGGAGGGAGGGGGAGGAGGAGAGGGGAGGGGGGAGGGGGGAAGGTGAGGCGGGAGGGGGGGGAGGTGAGGCGGGAGGGGGGGGAGGGGGAGGGGAGGAGGAGGGGGTGGAGGGGAGGGGGAGGGGAGGGGGAGAGGGGAGGGGGAGGGGGAGGGAGGAGGGGAGGGGAGGGGGGAGGGGAGGGGGGGAGGGGGGAGAGAGGGGGGAGGGGGGAGAGTGGAGGGAGGGGGAGGGGGGAACGGCTAGCTTGGCAAGCGATAGCAGGCTTTTTACTTTTATTTTTACCTCAATGAGGGCTATATATATAGTCCGTGCTTGGAGCCTTCAAGTTCAACATAAAGTTTTTTTATGAAAAATAATGCAGATGTATAACAATCCACCAATGCAAGTTCAGAAATGAATGCAGATCCTTTACTTTGCGATACAAACGCAATTCCCGCCATTTCCACTCACGATCGAGGCCCTCCACAGTGACCACGCCTCTTCTTCCTCCTACAACTTCGTCTCACTTCTTTCACTCAAAATGCATGAAATTCTGCCGCATGAAATTATGTAGAGGCCTCGTCGGGGGGGATATACGGTAGATAAGGAAGGCGTTGTAACAGAAGAATCAAAATAAAAGTGGAGGAACATAAGGAAATGGGAGCTATTCTGGACCCACAGCCAAACCCGACAAACCATTGCAATACACCCCGAACGTCTAGCGCCGCCACAAACTACACCATGGAATTGCAGCTGGCGCGGTTTGTTTAAACCATTGATATTAAAATAAAACATAGCCTAAAACCACCGGGATTTTATGCTGATTCCGAATCTGTGTCTAAAACGTTTCTCCGATGTGTA
>NC_136264.1:159635777-159969683 GCF_964187855.1 Myxine glutinosa | reverse complement strand
GATTGATTATGACAACATTTGGTGGATGAGTTGGGTAGCTGACAAGAAGAAGCCAATTCGATTTTGGTTCAGGTCCGAATCCAGATCCGACCTATCGGTGGGATACAAAACGTAGACTGTTCAGCCTGGCGGAGGTCTGCGCTCTACCGAGTGCTGTTCTGGTTGACCATGCTTCCTCAGACTGGTCTACCAGTGACACCAGTGACCACATTGTGGTGGTTGACTCAATGCCTCAGGGAAAATCTCCTTAGCTGAATAAAAACATCCATTTCAAATAAAAATGGTCAAATTTTTAGGTCAAAATGCCCATTTTGCACTGGCCTTTTTAAAGCCAATATCTAGACATCACGTGCAGCTCATTAAAATCATCCCGTACCCCTTGGCTAATCACTGACAGTCAAAACGGCTGTTCAACAGCTGTGCTATGAAGTGACCATTGAAGGTTCAAGTGACCATCCGTGACCGTTTTGTCTGACAGCGAGGACACTATTGTCCACAAATAAGTTCACACATTTACTACACGCAGTGTTATTGTTGATATTTAAAGGTTTCAAAGGTGGTAAGTTTCTTTTGCGTTTCAGTATATATATATAGATTGCTCTTTCTCTTCCTCTTCTTCCTGTGTAAATAAGTCATAAACCAATCTGTTCTTCCTGTCTTTCCTGATTCGACCGTCTTAGTGATTTCTCCATTGGGTAAGCGTGGCACGATCATAACCGCTCCAATCGGGTTAGTTCCTGATAACGGCCCGAATCGCGGCTCGCTTCGCTTGGCGTGTCCACTAACGCCGTGGTTCGGGTGGGGTTATTTCCTTGCTTCACGGCCGGTGTTAGTACTTAGGTAATAGACTAATTCGACCAACAACCCTATTTAACACCGACCGGAAGGAACGTGATAGCCCCAGGATCATGTCGGCCAGTAAAAGGACAAGGGGATTAATACCCCCTTGATAAGGGGAAGGCCGATGAGGAGATCCGCAACAATATATAAACACACACTCCCTGACCAGAAGTACGCGGACACTATTGCTAATTAGTGGATTCGGCTGTTTCAGCCACACCCATTGCTGACAGATATATATAATCAAGCACACAGTCATGCAATCTACATAGACAAACATTGGCAGTAGAATGGGCCATACTGAAGAGCTCAGTGACTTTCAAAGTGGCACAGTCATAGGATACCACCTTTCCAACAAGTCAGTTCATCAAATTTCTGTCCTGCTAGAGCCATACTGAAGAGCTCAGTGACTTTCAAAGTGGCACAGTCATAGGATACCACCTTTCCAACAAGTCAGTTCATCAAATTTCTGTCCTGCTAGAGCTGCCCCGGTCAACTGTAAGTGCTGTTTTTGTGAAGTGGAAATTTCAAGGAGCAACAACAGCTCAGACGTAAAGTGGTAGGCCACACAAGCTCACGGATCGGGACCGCCAAGGGCTGAAGCTCATAGCATGTAATAATCGTCTGTCCTCGGTTGCAACACTCACTACCGAGTTCCAAACTGCCTCTGGAAGCAACGTCAGCACAACAACTGTTCGTCGGGAGTTTCATGAAATGGTTTTCCATGGCCGAGCAGCCGCACACAAGCCTAAGATCACCATGCGCAATGCCAAGCATCGGCTGGAGTGGTTTAAAGATTGCCGTCATTGGACCCTGGAGCAGTGGAAACGCATTCTCTGGAGTGATGAATCGTGCTTCACCATCTGGCAGTCCGACGGAATAATCTGGGTTTGGCGGATGCCAGGAGAACGCTACCTTCCCGATTGCATAGTGCCAACTGTATAGTTTGGTGGAGGAGGAATAATGGTCAGTGGCTGTCTTTACGCTGCAGTATACAATGACATTCTAGACGATTGCGTGCTTCCAACTTTGTGGCAACAGTTTAGGGAAGGCCCTTTCCTGTTTCAGCTTGACAATGCCCCCGTGCACAACTGCACAAAGCGAATTCCATACAGAAATGGTTTGTCGAGATCTGTGTGGAAGAACTTGACTGGCCTGCACAGAGCCCTGACCTCAACCCCATCGAACACCTTTGGGATGAATTGGAACGCCGACTGCGAGCCAGGCCTAATCGCCCAACATCAGTGCCTGACCTCACCAATGCTCTTGTTGGTGAATGGAAGCAAATCCCCGCAGCAATGTTCCAACCTCTAGTGGAAAGCCTTCCCAGAAGAGTGGAGGCTGTTATAGCAGCAAAGGAGGGTGGGGGGGGGGGGGGGGGACCAACTCCATATTAATGCCCATGATTTTGGAATAGGATGTGTGATGTTTGGGTGTCCACATACTGCTCGGGTGATGATCTAGCAAGGATGGATTATAGCCTTTTTCTAGCAAGATGATCTAGCAAGGAATATTAATATATTCCAAGATAAGAATAACCTTTTTTGTATTTCCTAATCAGAATGCATCAAAAGACTATCACTGAAAAGACAGTCTACAGTATTGTATTGTTTGTTGACAAATACAAGGACATGATATGAAAACAAGAATGCAAAACAACAAAATAAATAAATAATCTTCCAGAAACGAGGGGAAAGTGTTAAGATGATACTAAACAGCCTGCTTCACGAAAGCAGAACTGTTTCGATTGCTTCCTGTCATTCTAACATCTCCACTTCCACCTCCTCCTACTCACCCGTTCCCTTGCCCCTTCCCCCTCTCTTTCTCCTTCCCTCCTCCCCATCTCCCCCAAGCCCACACTTTCTTACTGAACATCACTGCCATTGTCAAACTACTTGTCCTTCATTGCAGGACAATGGAATCCCAATACACTTGAGCCATTACGCAGTTGCCCCACACCACTCGGGTGTGTACCCAATGCACGAGACGCTGTACGACGCTTGGCGCCACGTCTGGGGTGTTCGGGTCACAAGCACAGAAGAGTATCCACACCTGAAGCCGGCTCGCTATCGCCGGGGTTTCATCCATCGCGGGGTCATGGTAAGATTCGAGGAGGCTTAAGTTACCCCGATATTATATGTGTGGATAAAAAAAACCCAAAAACCACCGTTTAGAGGCCATTTTTCCCCGCAAAGCGGGGGTTGGCCTTTTTCGGGAACCGTGGTTGTTGTTGTTTTTTGGTCCCCTTTTTGAAGCAATGTTTTACGGCCGGATGCCCTTCCTGACGCCAACCCTTTTTTCCGCCTTCAACGACAAACAGGGAATTACCAGTGAACTGGTACTCAATTAGCCGACCTCGGAAGGATGACAGGCTGAGTCAACCCCCCTGGCATTAATTCGGCGATCGACCGGGATTCGAACCCAGGATCCTAGGATCCTAAGTGTGGATAGTGAGTTGGAATTCCTATAACAAAACATGACGTGACGCCAGGATAAAATACTCCATGACTCAACAAACCTGGTCCTTTTTACACGTCACGTTTTCTTTTCTTTTGGATACCAAATTTCAAATCTTTTTTTGTGATTATTCGATGCTCACAGTGAGTGAACCAGTGCCCGTTATTGAAGTTTGAACAGCTTGGATTATCTGGCCTGTTTTGTTTCTTTTGAAATAGTTTTGAAACTGTAAAACAGAATTACCAGGAGAAGGGAGGGAAGAGGGAATTGTATTATCTGGCCAATTTATCATCGGTCTTAACCTGGATGAAATGAAAGGTATTCACTCTTGTGTTCAAGACACCCTGATGTCTATATCTCTAAGTTCATTGCTCATAATTTCAATACTTGAAAAAACCTTCTTTGGTGAACATGTTTATTAATTTTTAATTTGTTTAATTTATACTTGGCACATGTTAATTGAATTCCATTTTAATTGCAAAACTCATTTTGGATTTCACACATTTTTATGAGTTTTGCCACTTTATGTTATTTGCGCAGTGCGATTTTTGGCACCTGTGTTAATATCTTCGTTTTTTTTTTTCCTTTTCTCGGACAATTAAAATGTAATTAATTTTGATAAGCAAGACTTACTATCTTAAAATGGATTCAGCAAAAAAAACTTCCAGAATACTGAACTTTTCTTCAGTGATGGAGGACTTGGGTTGGTTTTGAATCTTTACGAGTCGCATGTTCATGGACGTAAGCTGGACTTGCATACGTGTAGTCAGGAAATGAATTGCAGGCGGATCTTGAAAGGCCTGTAGAAAGAAAACCCCCATTGACATGAGCTATTGGTTAAAAATAATCATGATTTGTGAATCACATCAATAGCAGATGACGCGAGAGCATGAAGCATGTTTTACTTTATAATTAAGGGCATATGTATTCCGCTGCTCTCTCAGCAATGGTTTTGGACTCTGAATCTCAAATAAGAGGTCGGCACCGTCGCTGGACATGTCTCGGACATTCCCACAGTCTGGCCTCCTGATTTGCTTGCCAGGTTTTCCGCATTTGGCATACGACCCGCATTCATTTATGGATTTCTGACTTCCTCCACTCATTGGAACTCTTTCATCTCCTTTCCTCTCTTAGTAAAGTGTGTTGGGCCCACTCGTGTTTTTCATCTACAGAAGCGACTTCTACAAAGCTCTGGAAAACTCCCTCTTCTTCTTCCTTTTTAAAAATACAGATGACTCCGCACTGTTTCTTGCAGTACCCCACCCCACTGATAGGCCGGCAACAGCTGCCTCACTCTGCTGATCTTGAATCGATTATACGTTGGTCTGATAAATGGAACATGTCCTTCAATCTTGGAAAAAATGTCCGTCTCTCCAAAAAAACCGATCTGTTTCCATTGTTCACCACTGAAAGACGTTCAGTCTCTTGAGGTTTTAGGCCTCACCATCAGCCATGACCTTTCCTGAACCACCCATGAAGCAAAACTGGCTTCCATTGCCAGCCGCAGACCGGACATTCTCCATCATTCCTTGAAAAACAAAAATCAGAACTATTTGCAGTCTATAAGGCATTTGTCCAAAGTTCATTGGAATATTGCTCTCCCTGATTGGCTTGGATCCCATCATCACAGCTGTCTTTCCTGTATTCTGTGGGAATATATTGGAAACTTCCACAATGAGGCCAAAGCAGAAGTCTGCTGTTCTTACATCGCAGGCTGGTCGATGGCATCCGTTTCCGATCCTCCGCAACAACTTCACGATGTACTCGTTCTTCCAGTAATCTCCTCCTGATGAAACCTCAAAAACTTCAGACTGACCGCACAACTTAGCTCTTTTCTTCTCACTTCTCCCGTTTGCGGAACCACATTCCAGAGGCTGTGCCGTCCCATTTTTCACTCCCGTGCTTCAAGCAGGTGGTGGACTGGACCGCTATCTTATGTCCCCCATCCTTGACCACAATCTTCATTAGCCTCATTAACCCTTCGCACCCCGACCATTTTATTTTCAGGTTGCAGTGTTTCCTTTCCTCCTCTCTTTTCATGTCATCACGAGGGGTGGGGTTTGTTAATTAGCGAGGGATTATGGGTATTTCCCTTGTTTATTGTATCCAAATTGGTTTGTCTTGTAGTTGAATATATAAATACGATGTGGTGTTCGGGTAAGCATCGAGAGTGGCAGCACAGCTGCAAAGAAATGTGCACGCACGTTGGACCTTCGTCCCGCAAAGCAAAATCTGTTTTTATATCGTCTGGTTTACAAGCTCCATTGGAGTTTGTTGGAACACACAGCCGGGCATTGTGAGCACCTGCAGAGGTACGGTAATGTGCAGCTGCTCGTTCGCTAAAGTCCCAGATTCTTTAGCCCTCATGATTTGCTCACCGATATGGCAGGACGTGAGGCGGGCTGTCTACTGCGCTAACTTGTTATTGCAGCTGTCTTTGTGGTAAAGACGGGACTCGTGCAGCACTGCAGGCTGTCCCTGGCCCACTCACGTCGTACACTTAATCAGTGCCATTCAACCCAAAAAATGACCATCAACGAATATTTTATTTGTTAGCAGCTGTTTTTCATGTCAGAGCAGCAACTGATTTGTATATATATATATTTGTATATATATATACTGATATATACAAATCAGTATATATATATGGCACATGTTAATTGGCAAATGGCAAATATATATATATATATATATATATTAGCCGGATCCGGATCTTTACCAAATCTAACAATTTCGTCCTTGTCACATACACTACCTCTCTGCCAAATTTCATCCGAATCCGTCCACAACTTTTTGAGATATCTAGTTCACAGATAAACAAACAGCCAGACAGGGGTGAACATAACCCCCATCCATCCACCTTAGGTGGCAGAGGTAACAAAAGATGAACTATCAATCGAGAACAATCGCTTATTAAAAAATTAAATTATCGTATTCGGATTTTTGGTCTTTCTTGGGTCCTTTGGTTTGTCTCGATCTCGATCGAGAATTTTCGATCGAGAATCTATTCGATTTAGTTTGAGATCTCGAGAAATCTCGATCTTTGGTCCTTGTCACACACCAAACATGTCCACAAAGTTTTGTTCCAATCCGTCCATAACTTTGAGATGTTATGCTATATATTGTTTTTGGCCCTATCTCTCAATTGTGAAGAATCACCTGAAGAGTCCCTCACAATGAAGTAAAGAATCACAACTCCCTCCTCCCTCCTCTCCCCACTCACACCTCTCCCTTTCCACTTTCCTCTACCCCATCTCTGCTCTCCCACCTCACTCCTCTCCCACCTCCCTCCTCTCCTTCTCCTCCTCCTTCCCCCTCTCTCTTCTCACCTCTCTCTCTCCTCTCTCCACTCACTACTCTCCCATTCCCCTTTCCTATACCCCCTCTCTCTCCTCTCCACTTCCACCCCCTCCCTTCCTCCCACTTCCCTCCTCTCCCTTTCCTCTCTCCTCTCTCCCCACTCTCCCTCCTCTCCTTTTCCTCCTCCTCTTCCCACAGACAGGAAGAGCTTTCAAAGGGGTCCTTTTGATAGTATGCACACATTACATTGCTAGCAATCCCTCGAGGTCTTCTTCATGAAATTAAAAGAAATCTGGGAAAAAATGGACGTTAAAAAAAAAATACACTTTTGTGTGCTTGAAGTTAAACGTAGCACCGTGGGGACTGTAACTCCCCCATTCAAAAACGATTTTAAAACGCATTTCTAAATAAGTTATGTTAAACCTTCTCTCTTCATTCTTCATACAATCTAAAAGCTTTTAATGTCAGGCATGTAATGAAATGCATCATTGCTTGATAAAATTAATTTAGACTCATTTATTTGTGAAAATCCATCGCAGCCTACGCGGCCTTGTGGCCGAGTAAACCACGTAAAAATTTTAAACCTTCATGAAAACAAAACTCGAGATCCCACAAGCACAAACACTGTCCTTATTCTTCGCAGGAAACACTCATCTCTCCAAATATCCCCATGCAGACCCACTCGCGTAACCACAGCACCGACACCGGCAACTTGCCATGGCTCCTGTACACCGGAGGCCGACACCAGAGGCAGATTTAGGCTGACAGAGCAAACAAAATGGCGGCGATTTGATTTTGAAGCCCCGTCCAGACAGACAGACAGACAGAGGAATGGACAGACTGGCAAGGAAAGGAATGTATAATTACCGGTACATTTGCCAATGATGAGGGGAAGGAGGAGAGGTGATGAGACAGGAGAGTGAGAGGAGAGGGGGAGGAGAGTCGTGGGAGGGAGTAGTGGGGGGAGTGGACAGAGGGGGAGTGGAGGGAGGGGAAGGGGTGGTTGGAAGACTTGAGGTCTTGAAGTCACATGTTACATTACGTGGAATTTAAACGGATCGCTGCTAGATCATTGCTGGTATATATATACAACAACAACAACAACAGGCATTTTAAGGCCATTTTCCCTGCTGGAGCGGGGGTTAGCCTTGCGGTCCCCATGACAATCTCCTCCATTTTGCCCTATTTTCTGCATCTCTCCTTGTTAACCCCCTTGCCCGCATTTCTTCTTCCACCATCTTTAGCCAAGTCTTTCACGGTCTTCCCCGTCCTCTACTTCCTTCTACATTCATTTCCATCACTCTTCTCAACCAGTCACTTTCATCCTTCCTCAACACATGACCAAACCATCTCAACCTGTTCCTCTTCACAGAAATATCTATATATTGCTGGTATATATAGATAAACATATAAACGTATGTACGCGCCCGATTGCTTAACCCCACTTTTCTGTTCGTGTGCAGGGTAATAATTCAACATCTGATGTATTTAATAAGTTTGTGTGCATTGCAACCATCTGTGGCATGTTGAGTTTCATGGTCGAGATTTTGTGTGCAGCTTTGACGGTATTTACTGGTGCGAATAATCAGAGATTTCGTGACGGTAATTGTGTATTTTTAAGTCTCACTTTATTGGTGGAGGGTGATGAGAATATTTTTGTTGAACTGAAATAAAAACTAATTATGTATGCAAATTCTTGGACCGGTTCTGGGGTTAGTTTCAGGAATTTCATTTTTTAAATGTGGCCGTTATTGCAATTCTTGGTACTTGACCCTTTGACCTTGCCCCAGGGGGGCAAAGCCAAAAATGATACAGCTCTCGCACCTTCTTGCCATGTGGTGATCATAACTACCGAGTTCGGTGGATTTCTGCACAACCGTTTAGGAGGAGATGGCATGATGGAAGGACAGACGTACGGACGGACGGAAAGACAGACAGAGGAGATTACAATACCCCCACCCCTCCACCCGCTGTATTTCAAAAAGCACGGGGGTAATAAAGGGATGAGCAATTAGCTCGATTTCTGTTGTTATTGGAGTTGTAGTTGTTGTTTTTAAGATGGCGTCTGTTGAAGTAATGTGTATGGGACTGTGTATCACATAAACTGTGTATTTCGTTGACAAATTGCTCCCCTCATTGCTGAACCTCTCTGGGGAAGGTCTCATTTATTGGACTGTAGGGTAATAATTAATTGGAGCCGGTTGTTGGAACCGGTTGTTGGAGCCGCGCCCTCCGAAGAGGGTTTTGGCGTTATAAAAGCTGGATGAGTTCCGTTCGCGTGAGAAGTCTGTTGGAATAAAGGAGCTTTGAACACCTAAAAATTGCCTCGTCTTCTCGTCATCCGCAACACCTACATTGGTGACCCCGGCTGCTCCCAAACGTTTTCGGGGGCTTCCAACGAGCATGGCGACACCTACATTGGTGTCCCCGGCTGCTCCCGAACGAACTCCTACACTGGTGACCCCGGCTGCTCCCGAACGGATTCGGGGGCTTCAAACGAACATGGCAAACGCAGTTTCGATTGAACTGCCGGAGTTTTGGGAACGACGGGCGGCCGTTTGGTTCGCGCAGACTGAGGCCCAGTTCGCCCTTCGGAGCATTTCCGCGGGTGACACGGCGTATTGTTGGGTCGCGTCTGCGCTCGGCTCCTCCTCTGCGACCAGAGGGGTGAGCCTTCTACAGGATCCTCCGAAGGGACGCAGTTACGAGACGTTGGCGGCACTGCTGCTCGTCTCCTTCGCGCGCACTGACGTTGGCGGCATGGCTGCCTGTCACCTTCGTGCGCACTGCTGCTCATAACCTTCGCGCGCACTGTTGCAATGATATTGCAAATCATTCATCGGACGTAATTCATAACTGTGTGTATTGTAACCCTCTGTGGTATGCTCAGCTTTGTTCACCCACCATTTTCACGGGCTTTTCCTATATATATATATATATATATATATATATATATATATATATATATATATATATATATATATATATATATATATATATATATATATATATACACACAGTCATGTGAAAAAGTAAGTACACCCCATGTAAATTTAGACTTTTTCAACATATTTCAACATACAGCTATTTGATCTTCATTTCAACAATATTGATAGATAAAGGTGATATAATATAACAAATATCATGAAACATTCACATTTTGTAGTCCATTGTATAATTTAAATAAACATAAATGCAAATTTCGCATGTGGAAAAAGTAAGTACACCCCTACATTTATCACTACTTCAAATACCTAAAATTAGAATCAGGTGCACCAGCTCAGGTGCAAATGATTAGAACATCGTTAGAGAGGATCTTGGAGGAACCTGTCTTATTTAAACTTCAGACATTTAGTTTGGTTTGCTCTTTGTTGTTGAACTGTGCGGTGTCACCATGCCAAGATCAAAAGAGCTCTCTGAGACCTTCAGAAAGAAGGTTATAGATGCATACGAGTCTGGGAAGGGATTTAAAAAGATCTCCAAACAATTTGAAATCAATCGTTCGACTGTCCGGAAGATCATCTACAAGTGGAGAAGAATCCAAACAACTGCCAACTTGTTCAGGCCAGGCCGCCCCAGCAAGTTCAGCCCGAGAGCAGACCGCAAGATGCTGAAAGAAGTCTCTAAGAACCCCAAAATGTCATCACATGACCTACAGGTAGCTCTTGCCATTGTTGATGTCAAAGTGCACGAGTCTACCATTAGAAAGAGGCTGCACAAATTTGATCTACATGGGAGGTGTGCCAGGAGGAAACCTTTGCTGTTCAGAAAGAACATTAGGGCAAGACTAAAGTTTGCCAATAAACACCGAGGCAAAGACCAGCACTTCTGGAACAATGTGCTCTGGACAGATGAGTCAAAGGTAGAGCTATTTGGCCACAGTACCAGAAGACATGTTTGGCGAAAACCAAAGACGTCATCACGTGTGGATGGTGTGGATGGTGCATGGATGTGTTCATGGTGCATGGATGTGTTCATGGTGCATGGATACGAGTTGACGAGAGATCATACGGTCATGCCGGAGGTTGATGAAGATTACCGGAAACGAGCAGCAGCTGTCTTTCTGTGAGACCAAAGCTGTCGACCTGATGGTACAACTCGTGTGGATGGGTTTCTCTGAATGCTGCGTGTGCTTTGGGCATAAAGTAAACGAAGCACAAATAAGAGGAGGATTCAGAATGACTGCAAGCAAAGCTGCATGTGATTTGAGTTGGCACTTTTGTGGGAACGGAACGCTGGCTGTGATCCAGCCAGTGACCCCAGCCTTGGACATTGGCATTTGGGAGTCATTGATCTTTCCAAGCTCCATGATTTGTTGTCTTGGCACATAGATCTTGTTGTGGATGCGGATGTGTGATGGCTTTCTTTTTTCACCATGTAAATGTTGGCTCTTTCACAAGCATCGTGTCAATTGATGGGCATCGGTTCGATGGTGCGAGTTCACTAGCTTTTGATTGGTTTGAGTAGGTCTGAAGGACACATTTATGATTAAAATATGATTATTGATTTTGAATCTTCATTTTATTTTTTACAAATTTGTATTCATGTTTTTACTTTTTATAATATTAGTTCACTGTCAGTTTTTTGCTGAGAAATAAAACAATTAAATGTACTTTTTATGGTATGACGTGTTCATGTTCTTTCATAAAAAGTTACTTTGGTAAGTTATCTGTTAACTTTATAGACACAGTTATGATGTGAGAAAGATTACGACTTCACACCAGCGTAAGATGTTTTTATGCCTCCGCTGACAAAGTCGCTGGAGGCTTTATGTTTCGGGGTTGGCTGTGCAGCTGTCCGTCCGTCCATCCATGATAGGTTATCGTTACCATGATAACTTGAGAATGGCTGAATGGATCTTAGTTAAACTTGGTACAGGTATGTTTAATGAGGTAAAGATGAAATGATTAGATTTTGGGGTCACTAGGTCAAATATCAAAGGTCAGCTGTCATGTTAGATACAAATCATGTTACCATGATAACTTGTGAACCAGTGGTGGGATTCTTACCAAAGTTGGTACAAGTATGTGTTGTGATGCAAGGATTAACTTATTCGATTTTGGGGTTACTAGGTCAAATATCAAAGGTCAGCTGTCATGTTAGATAAAAAAAAACCTGTTACCACGATAACTTGTGAACCAGTGGTAGGATTCTGACCAAAGTTGGTACAAGTATATGTTATGATGCAAGGATTAACTTATTTGATGTTGGGGTCACTAGGTCAAAGGTCAGCTGTCATGTTAGATAAAAATCATGTTACCGTGATAACTTGTGAACCAGTGGTGGAATTCTGACCAAAGTTGGTACAAGTATGTGTTATGATGCAAGGATTAACTTATTTGATGTTGGGGTCACTAGGTCAAAGGTCAGCTGGCATGTTAGATAAAAATCATGTTACTGTAGCGGTTACCTTATTGAGACATAATCCACGGGCATGGGCCAGTGGGGCTTTTGATGATGTGGGCATGACGTGCGCGCGGTTGTTGGAGCCGCGCTCTCCGAAGAGGGTTTTGGCGTTATAAAAGCTGGATGAGTTCCGTTCGCGTGAGAAGTCTGTTGGAATAAAGGAGCTTTGAACACCTAAAAATTGCCTCGTCTTCTCGTCATCCGCAACACCTACATTGGTGACCCCGGCTGCTCCCGAACGTTTTCGGGGGCTTCCAACGAGCATGGCGACCCCTACATTGGTGTCCCCGGCTGCTCCCGAACGAACTCCTACACTGGTGACCCCGGCTGCTCCCGAACGGATTCGGAGGCTTCAAACGAACATTGCAAACGCAGTTTCGATTGAACTGCCGGAGTTTTGGGAACGACGGGCGCCCGTTTGGTTCGCGCAGGCTGAGGCCCAGTTCACCCTTCGGAACATTTCCGCGGGTGACATGGCATATTGTTGGGTCGCGTCTGCGCTCGGCTCCTCCTCTGCGACCAGAGGGGTAAGCCTTCTACAGGATCCTCCGAAGGGACGCAGTTACGAGACGTTGGCGGCACTGCTGCTCGTCTCCTTCGCGCGCACTGACGTTGGCGGCATGGCTGCTCGTCACCTTCGTGCTCACTGCTGCTCATAACCTTCGCGCGCACTGTGCTGGGCTCCTCCTCTGCGACCAGAGTCGTGAGCCTTCTACAGGATCCTCTGAAGGGGCGCAAGTACAAGACGTTGGCGGCACTGCTGCTCGTCTCCTTCGCGCGCACTGACGTTGGCGGCACTGCTGCTCGGCACCTTCACACGCACTGCTGCTCGTAACCTTCGCGTGCACAGACGTTGGCGGCACTGCTGCTCGTCTCCTTCACACACACTGAGGCCGAGCACTGCTGCTCGTACCCTTCACGCACACAGGCCGAGTACTGCTGCTCTTAACCTTTGCGCACACAGGCCGAGCACTGCTGCTTGTAACCTTCGCGCACACTACGGCGAAGCACCTCCTCTGCGACCAGAGTGGTGAGCCTTCTCCAACGTGCGCTGCTGCTCATAGCCTTCGCGCGCACTACGGCCAAGCACCTCCTCTGCGACCAGAGTGGTGAGCCTTCTCCAACGTGCGCTGCTGCTCGTAACCTTCGCGCGCGCGCACTGACCCGGGCAGCACTGCTGCTCGTCACCTTCGCGCGCACTGACCCGGGCAGCACTGCTGCTCGTCACCTTCGCGCGCACTGACCCGGGCAGCACTGCTGCTCGTCACCTTCGCGTGCACTGACCCGGGCAGCACTGCTGCTCATCACCTTCACGCACACTGACCCGGGCAGCACTGCTGCTCGTCATCTTCGCGCAACTACATACTACAACTACAACTCGCGAAAACGCTACAACTACAGCTACAGCTCTCGTGTAGAAAGGAACCTCAGCAGCCTCCCCCGAGGACTTGTCCAACCTCCTCGGTCGGCTCAACCCCACGGCGGGGCCGTCCCCCATCGGGTAAGTCCCCGGTTGGCCCGCCGACCGCCAGGCCGCTCGCAGCCCCTGCTCGGGTCATCAGTCGTTTCGGCCAGGTGGTTAAGGCCCCCCCGAGGACTGGCATTGCCCGTGCGAGTGCATTCTGGGGGGGGGGCGCATGTAGCGGTTACCTTATTGGGACATAATCCACGGGCACGGGCCAGTGGGGCTTTTGGTGATGTGGGCGTGACGTGCGTGCGGTTGTTGGAGCCACGCCCTCCGAAGAGGGTTTTGGCGTTATAAAAGCTGTATGAGTTCCGTTCGCGTGAGAAGTTCTGTTGGAATAAAGGAGCCTTGAACACCTAAAAATGGCCTCGTCTTCTCGTCATCCGCAACACCTACATTGGTGACCCCGGCTGCTCCCGAACGTTTTCGGGGGCTTCCAACGAGCATGGCGACACCTACATTCGTGACCCCGGCTGCTCTCGAACAAACTCCTACATTACCATGAAAACTTGTGAACCAGTGGTGGGATTCTTACCAAAGTTGGTACAAGTATGTGTTATGATGCAAGGATTAACTTATTTGATGTTGGGGTTACTCGGTCAAATATCAAAGGTCAGCTGTCATGTTAGATAAAAATCGTGTTACCACAATAACTTGTGAACCAGTGATGGGATTCTGATCAAAGTTGATACAATTATGTGTTATGATGCAAAGATTATCTTATTCGATTTTGGGGTCACTAGGTCAAAAGTCAGAGTGTGTAACAGGCCTTTGTTACCGCGATAGCTTAACGGCTGAAGGGAACCAAGTCAAACTTGGTACAAGTATGTACCAAGTTACAACTCAAACAGTTATGGGCGGATTCGGATGAAACTTGGTGGATGAGTTGGGCAGGTGACAAGAACAGGCCGATTCGATTTTGGTTCAGGTATGGTGCAGATTCGGCCGATCAGTGGGATACAAAACGTAAACTGTTCAGCCTGACAGAGGTATCTGCTCTACTGAGTGTCATTCTAGGTTTTATTCAATACTAAGGTGGGCAGGATGGACCTAGAGATACACACACTCTCTTCTAAGCTGTCTAGCCTGGATTCAAATCCCGACCCAGCTATAAACTGGCATCCGGTGTTTCAGAGGCCGGGTGAATCATCAAGGAGTGTTCCGTCCCTCGGATGGACGTTAACTGGGCATCCCGTCTGTCGGCATTCGTTGGCGGACGTTAAAGATCCCACTGTGCCCTTCGCGCAGACTAGTGTAATCCTTGCCATTATGGAACACCTGAATCTGGATTCACTACTGATATGAATTGTAGTGAAAAGGAGAGTTATCAAAAATCGCTGTGATAACAATGTAATAATGCCATCAATAAAACAGAGCAACAGTGATACAGCTGCAACCAATTATTTGATCCAATATGGTGCTTCGTTTCTTTTGGCCTTTTGTTCTAACTTTTGGGAATCTCGTTTGTAGTTAGAACAGCATGTACCAGTATCTATGCCTACGTTGTCCTCTCACAAAGCACGTTGTTTCTCCTTGGCCTGGTACAGGTCCTACCGCGCCAGACGTGCGGTCTTTACACACATACGATCTTCTTCAAGCAATATCCACGAGGAGTTGTGGAGCTGGAAAAGAGCATCCGTGGTGGCGAGCTATTCATGACCATCGTTCTGAACCCGGTAAATGTTTATTCGGTTATGATCCTCGAGTGATGTTGACTCTACTAGAGTGGCCTGAAACTATTCCCTATTTTACTTTCAAATTATTTTTGATTGTTTTCCATCAATATGCTATTTACTGTATGTATGGTGACCACAGTTTTGTCTGCTTGAAGGAATGTACCTATGAGATGACTCCTGGATGTTTCAAATGACCATCACTACCCACAGATCAGTATTTTTATGACTCACCTTTCGAACTATGGAAATGACCGGCTGGGTCTCTACACCTTTGAGTTACTGGTGGACTTTCTACGCCGATGGACCAACCTTCGTCTCAGCACCTCCACACCTATCGAACTCGGGCAAAAGTATTTTCAACTTTTCCCGAATGATCGTGAGGCCATTTGGCAGGTAAGACCTTTCCCTTTACCCGGCTTTTATGTCGTGGGTGGCATTGTTTGAGTGTGACTGTTTAGTTTGTCGTACTGCTTGTGATTAGGTTCCGGTAGTTTTGGGCCTAGGTTTGTCTGTCTAAGCAAAGTTTCACCCAAAATATTGAGGTGGTTCGGGGTGAACGATGATCTACCTCTGACATTACATTCTCTTTGAAGGCAGAGGGACAGGGTTGGGGAGACAAGGTTGCCAATTTGATTCTTCTACAACAGTGAGGCTCAAGGAAGAGCAAGGTAACTGAGGGTATGAACTGACAATAGGGCGGTGGAGCAACCTTTGGACATAATAAGGAGGGAAATAAATAGTAAAAGGTCAGAGAGAGAGAGAGAGAGAGAGAGAGAGAGAGAGAGAGAGAGAAAAAGAAAAAGAAAAAGAAAGAGAAAGAAAGAAAGAAAGAGAAAGAGAAAGAAGGTAGTTCCACATATTGGAGAAGTGAGGAACAAAATATTGACATGTGCAGTCAGCCTGCATTTTGGAAATTTGCTTGGAGTGGGTTATTGGAGGGATACTGTGGATACTGTGGAGTGGTTGGGGAAGGTCAGGAGGCTGAGACAGCAGAGGAAGCTAAACCAGAGGAGAGGTAGTAAAATTCATACCAACCTGCATGTCATGCGAGAGCACTGCAGCATCCCTTGTACTTAGGCCTCATTGTGGGAGATTCCAATAATTTTGAGAGTTTTGAATTTGGAGAGAGTTCCAAGGTGGTTCTTGGGTCTTCGCTAAGAGGGGAGAGCAGTAGTCTAATGACCCTGGACAGAGGCCTTATCGACTGTCGGTAGTTCAGATTTTTAAAATTTTTTTAAAAGGAAAGACTTGGATCAACAGGGGCTTCCCAGTCTGTGGATGGTTTTGGAGGCCGGCCTTGCTATATGGGCGGCCCAATAAAGATCTTGGCTGATGGAGAGACGAGAAATTCTTGACATTTTCAAAAACCTTCCGTTTAGCAGTACTTGGACACAATATTACGGCATTTTCCTTCATTTTGACCAATCTCGATCTCGGGGAGATCTCGCGAGATCTTGGAGACGGCGGCAGGGATTTTCGAAGCTCCACACGGTCTCCACGTTTTTCGAAGTTAAGTCTGTTCACAATTGTATTTTGTCGAAACTGTATTTATCTTTCGGTGTGTGAAGTTATTGTGTGCAACTTTGGTTGTTTCTCGGTGTTTATCTTTCATAAATTGATCGTCTGTTTGCCGTGTCGCGAGCAAGGCCTTGTACAGTGTGCACTGTACAACCTTGAGGCTTTGTTTTTCTCTCAGTGGTCCGTCGTTTGTGATCCAATAACTTTCGTTCTCTGTATTCCCAGTCTTTTCACCCATAGCCTACTTCCTTGTGTAAATCTCAACTCAAAAAAAAAAAAAAAAAAAAAAAAACATTTCCTTCTCTGTTCTCATTCGTTTATTCATTCTTATTCGTTCGTTCGTTCTTCGACCACGTGTTTCTCCCCCATTTCCCCAGATAGTTTTCACTCATTAACCTTCAATGTTTACACTTTCCCCTCAAGTTATGTATTCCGTCATATTTTATAACACCTTTTTCTTCTTCTTCTTTAAAAGGCTGCTTTCGACTTGCTCACCAAATCAATTCATCCCAAAAAATATATCCATCTCCTATAGTGCCTTTGTTCTACATTCCCTAAACTCTCCTGCACTCCATCCTCCATCCAGCGTCCTTAAACGTATTTTTAACTCGAAGGTCACAAGAAACTCATTTTGCAATAAATGTTCGTTTCCCATAAATCGTACACTTTCAAAAATCCAATCTCACCCCTCCCCTCCAAATCTTCCCCATAACCCCTCCCCTCCAAATCTTCCCCATCACCCCTCCCCTCCAAATCTTCCCTATCACCCATCCCTTTCAAATCTCCCCCCTTGCCCCCTCCCTCCTAAACTACTCCCTCACCCCTCCCCGCCAAGACGCCCCCTCACCCCTCCCCTCCTAGACTCCTGCCTCACCCCTCCCCTCCAAATCTCCCCCATATCCCATCCCTTTCAAATCCCTCCCCTTGTCCCTTCCCTCCCAAACTCCCCCCTCACCCCTCCCCTTCAAATCTCCCCACCCTCATTACTTCTCAATTTCCCCCCGCTCACTCCCCCTCCTCAAAGCGTCCTCCCCGCTTCTTCCCCCTTCAAACTCTCACCTCCATCTCCCCCAACCTTCTGCCTCGCTCTTCCCCCTCCTCAAATAACACCTCATTGTGGCTCACCCAATCACCATCAAACCTTTTGTCCGCCCCATCCTTCCCTTTCTCCGAGCTATTCTGAAATCTCTGACACACCTTCAACAGCTCTCCCTACCTCTTCCACCTCTTCCACATCTTACCCTACCCCTCCTCCCCCCTGTTCTGTATCTGATGCTCCCCCTTCCTCTTCATTAACGGTATGGACCTCAAACATCCGGGGCCTTCGTTCAAACTTAACTGATCTCTCCATACAGGTTGCTTCTGTCAAACCAGACGTAATCTGCTTAACAGAAACTTTCCTCCTTTATGATGTCTCTGATTCCATAGTATCTCTCCCGGGCTACTCCCTCCTCCGGTATGATAGACCTGAGCCTCGTCCTGGAGGCGGGGTTGCTATCTTTATCAAAAACTCTCTTCCTCACTCGCCCTGCACTGCACTCTCTCCTCCTCACCCCCAGGAATACCTCTGGCTCCGGCTTCCCCTTCGCTCCCACCTCTTGTTCATATGTGTGTTGTACCGTCCACCAAACAGTGATGACTCCATCTACATCTCGCTGTCTGATGATATGGACCAACTTCTATCTACTCATCCCAACTCTCTCTTCCTCATATGTGGTGATTTCAACTGTCATCATGCCAGTTGGCTGGGTGTGGGTACCTCTCTCACCAGCCATGGCTCCTCAGCAAAGGACTTCTGCGACTCACTGGGACTGACACAATCTGTCAATTTCCCGACTCGGATCTCAGTCAACGGAACATCTTCTCTTCTGGACTTGGTTATGACTAACTTCCCTGAAAATGTCTGCTGCTCTTCTTCTGCTCCGATCGGATCATCTGATCATGTCCTTGTTAAAGTGGACATCTCTCTGACCATCCTCAGGGAGCCTGCTCAGCGTCGACGAGTCTGGCATTTCACTCAGGCCAACTGGCACGGTCTTCAAGCAGCCATCAATCATCTGGACTGGTCTCCCATCTCTACCACCTCTGACATCAACTCATCCTGGGAATTCTTCCAAAGTAAATTGCTCTCTCTCATGCACAGATTTATCCCATCTCGTCTTCAGTTGTCATACCCTTCCTCCCGTCCATGGTACACGGAATCTTGTGGTGAGGCTGTTGCCCAGAAACAACTTGCCTTTGTCTCCTGGAAAGCAAATCCAACGGAAGGAAATCTCATTTCCTTTCACAAAGCCCGAAACAAGTGTGTGTCCACCCTCAGGAGAGCCAGGAAACAATATCTCTCCGTTCTCAAGACCGAACTCTCTTATCTGTCTCCCTCTTCCAAATCCTGGTGGCGTCTGGTCAAATCCGTTTCTGGTGTTTGTTCCCCCTCCATCCCCTCCCTTACCTCAAACGGCTACACAGCTGACTCCGCACGTGAAAAAGCTGAATGCCTCAACTCTGTGTTTGCCTCTAAATCTTGTGTCCCAAACCCATCCCTCTCTGTACCCACCATACCCAGTCGTACCCTGCTGCTCCTGGACTCCGTGTCCTTTCCTCCTGACAAGGTGGAAAAGTTTCTGTCAACCCTCGACTCTGATTCTGCAACTGGACCCGACGGCATCAGCCCACGGGTCCTAAAATCCTGCTCTGCTGCTCTATCTCACCCTCTCTCTGTTCTCTTCACCCTCTCTTTTGCTCAAGGTCAACTGCCATCTGCTTGGAAATCAGCCAACATCACCGCTTTGCACAAAAAAGGTGCAAAAACAGATCCTAGCAACTACAGACCAATCAGCCTTCTCCCAATTATCAGCAAAGTCATGGAATCCATCATTGCTTCTGATATGAAATCTTTCCTCTTCTCCAATGGCTTGATCTCTGATCATCAATTTGGTTTCAGACCAGGTCACTCTACTCTGGACATGCTGCTTCTGCTGTCTCAACAATGGATGGAGGTCCTCAATGCCAAACAGGAAATTAGAGCTGTCTCCCTCGACATATCACGTGCCTTCGACACGGTCTGGCACCCCGCTCTGCTCACCAAACTCTCCTCCTTTGGTATCCATGGAAATCTCCACGCATGGCTGGTGGACTTCCTCTCTAGTCGTCGTCAACGTGTGGCCCTGAATGGGTTTCTCTCATCTCCTCTTCCTGTTCAGGCTGGAGTTCCCCAAGGCAGTGTTCTGGGCCCCGTGCTTTTTCTGGTCTTCATCAATGATCTCTCTGACTCTCTCGAAAATCCTCTCTATCTCTTTGCTGATGACTCCACTCTCTGCCGCTCCATTCCTCTTCCCTCAGATCGGCAGTCTGCTGCCTCCTCACTCTCTGAAGACCTGGACAAAATCACAGACTGGTCAAACAAGTGGAACATGTCTTTCAATCCTGACAAATCTCACACTCTTACTATGTCTCTCCGAAAAGATCGACTGGACAACCCTCCCATCTACTTTCTCAACAATCCTCTCCAAGAAGTTCTGTCGCTCAAGATTTTGGGTCTCACTATCTGCCATGATCTTTCTTGGGAAAACCACATTTCCAAGCTGGCCTCCAAAGCCAGTCGCCGACTGGGCATCCTCCGTCGTGCGAAGTCCTTCCTCGGCACACCTGAGCTCCTCACCACATACAAGGCTTTCATCCGCAGCTCAATGGAATACTGTTCTCCCCTATGGGCCGGTGCTCCTGCCTCACACCTAGCTCGGCTTCACGCTGTTGAAACCAAAGCTTTCAGAATTATTGGAATCTCCCGCGATGAAGCTATCTCTGAGGGCCTTTCACTCACTCACCGCAGGCAGGTAGGTGGTCTTTCTGTCTTCTACCGACTCCTCTCCGGCCTTGCACCCCCAGCTCTCTCTGTGCTCTGTCCCCCAAATATTCCTACAGGTCGCACAAGATCTGCCAGCAACCCTCTGATGGTTAAACTGCCGAAATCTCGGCTCTCCGCTCACCTTCACTCTTTCATTCCTCTTTTCTCCCGCCTCTGGAACAAACTCCCTCACTCCCTTCAATCCCACTCCTCCCTCCAGGTCTTTAAAACAGCTGTTCACCACCATCTCTTATCTTCCCCCATCCAAAACCTTGATCTTTTCTACCCCCGCTAATTCACCCCAGATCCACCTTGTTTGAAATTCCAACTTCTTTCCTGGAAGTCCTGGCAGTGTCCATATGTTTTATACCTCTCCCACTGCCCCCTTCCCACGCCCCCCCCCCCCCAAAGCCCTCGCCCTCTCTCAGATCTCTCGATGTCTCCATGTCTCTCGGTCCCTGCTCTCAAATGTTGTGTTTGTGTCCTTCCCCCTCTCTCCCCCTCTCTCCCCATCTTGTCTACCGCTCCCTATGTTATATGTTTTATGTGTCGGTTTGTCTTTCTGTGTGTTCATGTGATTAATGTTCGCTCTTTCACGAGCCTCGATATTGTATACAAAAAATAAAAAAAAAAAATAAAAAAAAAATCAAATTTACTGCTCGTAGACCCTTAACCCCCTCCCCTCTCCAATGTCCTTTTTTCTCAAGACTGTGTGGGGTAAGGTGTTGTATTCCAGCCACCCGAATCTTTCCTTATGTGCTCTCTTCTACTCCTTCCACACAATTTACACTGAGACCCATTATACCTCCTTTGGTCCAAATCATTATGTATGGTATGTTGATCTCTTGCTTATCTGCGATTTGGTTACAAATTCACCAATCAGGTGCCCCAGACGATCATTTGCATTGTTGTTTTTGGGAGTCATCATATGACCTCGAGTTGTCTCATTTTTCGAAACATGCAAAATAACACTTCACCTTTGCAGAACCCATGCATTGACAAGCGGCATCAGGAGATCTGGTCCAAAGAGAAGACTTGTGACCGATTGCCCAACTTTCTTATTATTGGGCCACAGAAGACAGGTAATTGTACAAATTAATTGCTTCGGGACATATTAGGAACCAGTTTTCAGTTTCTAGCCAGGCTAGAGGAACATCGTATGCAAAATGACCTTTACTTGACCACAAGTTAATGTGGCAGGGAAGGGAACCAGAAGAAATTGCTCATATGAATGTAGCACTTGATTGTGTGTTCGAGTTGAACCATCGTCATCGTGATGCAATGTCCCTTCTTTTACGCAGGAGACGGGGCATTGTAATCACTTCTGTGTGTCTGTGTGTCTGTCCTGGCCATCACTGTTTTACCACATCAAATTTTCATGAAATCTGTATTATTATAATATGGAGAAGGCAAATTAATAATTTTGTCAAAAGGTCAAACGTCAGCATCATATAAAATCATCAATTTTCATCAAATTGACCTGAAATTTTAATTTACCATTTGAGTTTTGTCATCAAATGTTAACCAAAGCTTTATGAGAATACAGAGAGGGCAAATTAATAATTTTATCAAAAGGTCAAAGGTCAGCATCACAAAATCATCAATTTTCATGAAATTGACCTGAAATGTTAATTTACCATTTGAGTTTTGTCATCAAAGGTTAACTAAAGCTTTATGAGAATACAGAGAGGGCAAATTAATAATTTGGTCAAAAGGTCAAAGGTCAGCATCACAAAATCATCAATTTTTCTCCAATTGACCTGAAATTTTAATTTACCATTTGAGTTTTGTCATCAAAGGTTAACCAAAGCTTTATGAGAATACAGAGAGGGCAAATTAATAATTTGGTCAAAAGGTCAAAGGTCAGCATCACAAAATCATCAATTTTCCTCCAATTGACCTGAAATTTTAATTTACCATTTGAGTTTTGTCATCAAATGGTAACCAAAGCTTTATGAGAATACAGAGAAGGCAAATTAATAATTTTGACAAAAGGTCAAAGGTCAGCATCACATAAAATCATCAATTTTCATCCAATTGACCTGAAATTTTAATTTACCATTTGAGTTTTGTCATCAAAGGTTAACCAAAGCTTTATGAGAATACAGAGAGGGCAAATTAATAATTTGGTCAAAAGGTCAAAGGTCAGCATCACAAAATCATCAATTTTCATCCAATTGACCTGAAATTTTAATTTACCATTTGAGTTTTGTCATCAAAGGTTAACCAAAGCTTTATGAGAATACAGAGAGGGCAAATTAATAATTTGGTCAAAAGGTCAACATCACAAAATCATCAATTTTCATCCAATTGACCTGAAATTTTAATTTACCATTTGAGTTTTGTCATCAAAGGTTAACCAAAGCTTTATGAGAATACAGAGAGGGCAAATAAATAATTTGGTCAAAAGGTCAAAGGTCAGCATCACAAAATCATCAATTTTCATCCAATTGACCTGAAATTTTAATTTACCATTTGAGTTTTGTCATCAAATGTTCACCAAATAGTCAGGCAGCTTTGCAGCATATTTATCGAAAATGGGGAACGGCTTGACAAAAGCGCCATTTATATTTTGGTGGTCCATTAGACCATATACAATAGATTTAGGACCGGAGGCAAGAAATATACAGTGTTCTTCACCTTTTTATTGGACAAAAACCAATTATGTATATATTTTCAACAAGGAGGCTAACTTCTATTTCATTACATGCAGTGTTATTTGTAAAACTTATGCATGCCTGCATAATAAATCTTATGCTTCCATGTAATAATAATAATTAGTAATATAATACCAAGTGTTTATACAAATGTGTTATGCTTGTGACTCGCGCACCTCTCATATATCTAACATGTACGCAACTACAAGGATGTAATGACGATATAGCTTTAGAACAGACAACATGTTGTTCAAGGTAATTTGTCCAGCAATTTATGTATTTACGATTTTAGTCTAACTCCAATAGCTGATGATTTATTTGCATAAATGTATTGCTCGATATTATGCTGTGCGAGTCGTATTTGCGCAAAAGTCAAACACTGGAAATGTCTTGCCTCCGGTCCTAATTCTATTGCATATGGTCCAATGAACCACTAAAATAAAAATGGTACTTTTGTAAAGTCGTTCCCCCAAAAATTGCTAAGCTGCCTAACTAAAAGCTTTATGAGAATACAGAGAAGGCAAATTAATAATTTGGTCAAAAGGTCAAAGGTCAGCATCACCTAAAATCATCAATTTTCATCCAATTGACCGGAAATTTTAATTTACCATTTGAGTTTTGTCATCAAATGTTAACCAAAGCTTTACGAGAATACAGAGAGGGCAAATCAATAATTTGGTCAAAAGGTGAAAGGTCAGCATCACAAAATCATCATTTTCATCCAATTGACCTGAAATTTTAATTTACCATTTGAGTTTTGTGATCAAATGTTAACCAAAGCTTTATGAGAATACAGAGAAGGCAAATTAATAATTTGGTCAAAAGGTCAAAGGTCAGCGTCACCTAAAATCATCAATTTTCATCCAATTGACCTGAAATTTCAATTTACCATTTGAGTTTTGTCATCAAATGTTAACCAAAGCTTCATGAGAATACAGAGAGGGCAAATTGGGCAAAAGGTCAAAGGTCAGCATCACCTAAAATCATCAATTTTCATCCAATTGACCTGAAATCTTAATTTACCATTTGAGTTTTGTCATGAAATGTTAACTAAAGCTTTATGAGAATACAGAGAGGGCAAATTAATAATTTGGTCAAAAGGTCAAAGGTCAGCATCACCTAAAATTATCAATTTCCATCCAATTGACCTGAAATTTTAATTTACCATTTGAGTTTCGTCATCAAATGGTAAACAAAGCTTTATGAGAATACAGAGAAGGCAAATTAATAATTTGGTCAAAAGGTCAAAGGTCAGCATCACCTAAAATTATCAATTTCCATCCAATTGACCTGAAATTTTAATTTACCATTTGAGTTTCGTCATCAAATGGTAAACAAAGCTTTATGAGAATACAGAGAAGGCAAATTAATAATTTGGTCAAAAGGTCAAAGGTCAGCATCACCTAAAATCATCAATTTTCATCCAATTGACCTGAAATTTTAATTTACCATTTGAGTTTTGTCATCAAATGTTCACCAAAGCTTTATGAGAATACAGAGAAGGCAAATTAATAATTTGGTCAAAAGGTCAAAGGTCAGCATCACATAAAATCATCAATGTTCATCAAATTGACCTGAAATTTTAATTTACCATTTGAGTTTTGTCATCAAATGTTAAACAAAGCTTTATGATAATAGAGAAGGCAAATTAATAATTTGGTCAAAAGGTCAAAGGTCGGCATCACATAAAATCATCAATTTTCTTCCAATTGACCTGAAATTTTAATTTACCATTTGAGTTTTGTCATCAAATGTTAACCAAAGCTTTATGAGAATACAGAGAAGGCAAATTAATAATTTGGTCAAAAGGTCAAAGGTCAGCGTCACATAAATCATCAATTTTCATCAAATTGACCTGAAATTTTAATTTACCATTTGAGTTTTGTCATCAAATGTTAACCAAAGATTTATGAGAATACAGAGAAGGCAAATTAATAATTTGGTCAAAAGGTCAAAGGTCAGCGTCACCTAAAATCATCAATTTTCATCCAATTGACCTGAAATTTCAATTTACCATTTGAGTTTTGTCATCAAATGTTAACCAAAGCTTTATGAGAATACAAAGAAGGCAAATTAATAATTTTGACAAAAGGTCAAAGGTCAGCATCACATAAAATCATCAATTTTCATTAAATTGACCTGAAATTTTAATTTACCATTTGAGTTTTGTCATCAAATGTTAACCAAAGCTTTATGAGAATACAGAAAGGCAAATTAATAATTTGGTCAAAAGGTCAAAGGTCAGCATCACCTAAAATCATCAATTTTCATCCAATTGACCTGAAATTTTAAATTACCATTTGACTTTTGTCATCATATGTTAACCAAAGCTTCATGAGAATACAGAGAGGGCAAATTGGGCAAAAGGTCAATGGTCAGCGTCACCTAAAATCATCAATTTTCATCCAATTGACCTGAAATTTTAATTTACCATTTGAGTTTTGTCATGAAATGTTAACTAAAGCTTTATGAGAATACAGAGAGGGCAAATTAATAATTTGGTCAAAAGGTCAAAGGTCAGCATCATCTAAAATTATCAATTTTCATCCAATTGACCTGAAATTTTAATTTACCATTTGAGTTTCGTCATCAAATGGTAACCAAAGCTTTATGAGAATACAGAGAAGGCAAATTAATAATTTGGTCAAAAGGTCAAAGGTCAGCATCACATAAAATCATCAATTTTCATCAAATTGACCTGAAATTTTAATTTACCATTTGAGTTTTGTCATGAAATGTTCACCAAAGCTTTATGAGAATACAGAGAGGGCAAATTAATAATTTGGTCAAAAGGCCAAAGGTCAGCGTCACCTAAAATCATCAATTTTCATCCAATTGAACTGAAATTTTAATTTACCATTTGAGTTTTGTCATCAAATGGTAACCAAAGCTTTATGAGAATACAGAGAAGGCAAATTAATAATTTTGTCAAAAGGTCAAAGGTCAGCATCACATAAAATAAATTTTCATCAAATTGACCTGAAATTTTAATTTACCATTTGAGTTTTGTCATCAAATGTTAAGCAAAGCTTTATGAGAATACAGAGAAGGCAAATTAATAATTTGGTCAAAAGGTCAAAGGTCAGCATCACATAAAATCATCAATTTTCATCCAATTGACCTGAAATTTTAATTTACCATTTGAGTTTTGTCATGAAATGTTCACCAAAGCTTTATGAGAATACAGAGAAGGAAAATTAATAATTTGGTCAAAAGTTCTAAGGTCAGCGTCACCTAAAATAATCAATTTTCATCCAATTGACCTAAAATTTTAATTTACCATTTGAGTTTTGTCATCAAATGTTAAGCAAAGCTTTATGAGAATACAGAGAAGGCAAATTAATAATTTGGTCAAAAGGTCAAAGGTCAGCATCACCTAAAATCATCAATTTTCATCCAATTGACCTGAAATTTTAATTTACCATTTGAGTTTTGTCATCAAATGTTCACCAAAGCTTTATGAGAATACAGAGAAGGCAAATTAATAATTTGGTCAAAAGGTCAAAGGTCAGCATCACATAAAATCATCAATGTTCATCAAATTGACCTGAAATTTTAATTTACCATTTGAGTTTTGTCATCAAATGTTAAACAAAGCTTTATGATAATAGAGAAGGCAAATTAATAATTTGGTCAAAAGGTCAAAGGTCGGCATCACATAAAATCATCAATTTTCTTCCAATTGACCTGAAATTTTAATTTACCATTTGAGTTTTGTCATCAAATGTTAACCAAAGCTTTATGAGAATACAGAGAAGGCAAATTAATAATTTGGTCAAAAGGTCAAAGGTCAGCGTCACATAAATCATCAATTTTCATCAAATTGACCTGAAATTTTAATTTACCATTTGAGTTTTGTCATCAAATGTTAACCAAAGATTTATGAGAATACAGAGAAGGCAAATTAATAATTTGGTCAAAAGGTCAAAGGTCAGCGTCACCTAAAATCATCAATTTTCATCCAATTGACCTGAAATTTCAATTTACCATTTGAGTTTTGTCATCAAATGTTAACCAAAGCTTTATGAGAATACAGAAAGGCAAATTAATAATTTGGTCAAAAGGTCAAAGGTCAGCATCACCTAAAATCATCAATTTTCATCCAATTGACCTGAAATTTTAAATTACCATTTGACTTTTGTCATCATATGTTAACCAAAGCTTCATGAGAATACAGAGAGGGCAAATTGGGCAAAAGGTCAATGGTCAGCGTCACCTAAAATCATCAATTTTCATCCAATTGACCTGAAATTTTAATTTACCATTTGAGTTTTGTCATGAAATGTTAACTAAAGCTTTATGAGAATACAGAGAGGGCAAATTAATAATTTGGTCAAAAGGTCAAAGGTCAGCATCATCTAAAATTATCAATTTTCATCCAATTGACCTGAAATTTTAATTTACCATTTGAGTTTCGTCATCAAATGGTAACCAAAGCTTTATGAGAATACAGAGAAGGCAAATTAATAATTTGGTCAAAAGGTCAAAGGTCAGCATCACATAAAATCATCAATTTTCATCAAATTGACCTGAAATTTTAATTTACCATTTGAGTTTTGTCATGAAATGTTCACCAAAGCTTTATGAGAATACAGAGAGGGCAAATTAATAATTTGGTCAAAAGGCCAAAGGTCAGCGTCACCTAAAATCATCAATTTTCATCCAATTGAACTGAAATTTTAATTTACCATTTGAGTTTTGTCATCAAATGGTAACCAAAGCTTTATGAGAATACAGAGAAGGCAAATTAATAATTTTGTCAAAAGGTCAAAGGTCAGCATCACATAAAATAAATTTTCATCAAATTGACCTGAAATTTTAATTTACCATTTGAGTTTTGTCATCAAATGTTAAGCAAAGCTTTATGAGAATACAGAGAAGGCAAATTAATAATTTGGTCAAAAGGTCAAAGGTCAGCATCACATAAAATCATCAATTTTCATCCAATTGACCTGAAATTTTAATTTACCATTTGAGTTTTGTCATGAAATGTTCACCAAAGCTTTATGAGAATACAGAGAAGGAAAATTAATAATTTGGTCAAAAGTTCTAAGGTCAGCGTCACCTAAAATAATCAATTTTCATCCAATTGACCTAAAATTTTAATTTACCATTTGAGTTTTGTCATCAAATGTTAACCAAAGCTTCATGAGAATACAGAGAAGGCAAATAAATAATTTGGTCAAAAGGTCAAAGGTCAGCATCATAAAATCATCAATTTTCATCTAATTGACCTTGAAATTTTAATTTACCATTTGAGTTTTGTCATCAAATGTTAACCAAAGCTTTATGAGAATACAGAGAAGGCAAATTAATAATTTGGTCAAAAGGTCAAAGGTCAGTGTCACATAAATCATCAATTTTCATCAAATTGACCTGAAATTTTAATTTACCATTTGAGTTTTGTCATCAAATGTTAACCAAAGCTTTATGAGAATACAGAGAAGGCAAATTAATAATTTGGTCAAAAGGTCAAAGGTCGGCATCACATAAAATCAATTTTCATCCAATTGACCTGAAATTTTAATTTACCATTTGAGTTTTGTCATCAAATGTTCACCAAAGCTTTATGAGAATACAGAGAAGGCAAAGTAATAATTTGGTCAAAAGGTCAAAGGTCAGCGTCACATAAAATCATCAATTTTCATCCAATTGACCTGAAATTTTAATTTACCATTTGTGTTTTGTCATCAAATTTAAAAACAAAGCTTTATGATAATACAGAGAAGGTAAATTAATAATTTGGTCAAAAGGTCAAAGGTCAGCGTCATCTAGATCATCAATTGTCATACAATTGACCTGAAATTTTAATTTACCATTTGAGTTTTGTCATCAAATGTTCACCAAGGCTTTATGAGAATACAAAGAGGGCAGATTAATATTTTGGTCAAAAGTTCAAAGGTCAGCATCACATAAAATCATCAATTTTCATCAAATTTACCTGAAATTTTAATTTACCATTTGAGTTTTGTCATCAAATGTTAAGCAAATCTTTATGAGAATACAGAGAAGGCAAATTAATAATTTAGTCAAAAGGTCAAAGGTCGGCATCACATAAAATCATCAATTTTCATCCAATTGACCTGAAATTTTAATTTACCATTTGAGTTTTGTCATCAAATGTTAACCAAAGCTTTATGAGAATACAGAGAAGGCAAATTAATAATTTGGTCAAAAGGTCAAAGGTCAGTGTCACATAAATCATCAATTTTCATCAAATTGACCTGAAATTTTAATTTACCATTTGAGTTTTGTCATCAAATGTTAACCAAAGCTTTATGAGAATACAGAGAAGGCAAATTAATAATTTGGTCAAAAGGTCAAAGGTCGGCATCACATAAAATCAATTTTCATCCAATTGACCTGAAATTTTAATTTACCATTTGAGTTTTGTCATCAAATGTTCACCAAAGCTTTATGAGAATACAGAGAAGGCAAATTAATAATTTGGTCAAAAGGTCAAAGGTCAGCGTCACATAAAATCATCAATTTTCATCCAATTGACCTGAAATTTTAATTTACCATTTGTGTTTTGTCATCAAATTTAAAAACAAAGCTTTATGATAATACAGAGAAGGTAAATTAATAATTTGGTCAAAAGGTCAAAGGTCAGCGTCATCTAGATCATCAATTGTCATACAATTGACCTGAAATTTTAATTTACCATTTGAGTTTTGTCATCAAATGTTCACCAAGGCTTTATGAGAATACAAAGAGGGCAAATTAATATTTTGGTCAAAAGTTCAAAGGTCAGCATCACATAAAATCATCAATTTTCATCAAATTTACCTGAAATTTTAATTTACCATTTGAGTTTTGTCATCAAATGTTAAGCAAATCTTTATGAGAATACAGAGAAGGCAAATTAATAATTTAGTCAAAAGGTCAAAGGTCGGCATCACATAAAATCATCAATTTTCATCCAATTGACCTGAAATTTTAATTTACCATTTGAGTTTTGTCATCAAATGTTAACCAAAGCTTTATGAGAATACAGAGAGGGAAAATCAATAATTTGTTCAAAAGGTCAAAGGTCAGCGTCACATAAAATCGTCAATTTTCATCCGATTGATCTGACATTTTAAGAATTTACATATTAGGTCACTGAGTTGGTGCACCAATCAAAACCAACAAGCCGATTGTTTTTTAGATCAAAAGGTCAAAGGTAAAGGTTGCGTAATATCAATTTTCACTCGATTGACCTAAAAATTCAGGAATTTACATATCAGGTCTCTGAATTGGTTCACTCATCAAAAGGTCGGAGTCGATTGTTTTTTTTTTCGATCAAAAGGTCAAATGTCAAGATTGCATAAAATCATCAATTTTCATTTTGTATTTTTAAAAAAAACTGTTTTCGATATTTTGAGGATACAGAAGAAGAAGAAGATGACTGAATACCAACGGACATGGACTGGCTTTGCTTTTTCACATGCTTTCTAGTTAGGCTTTGAGATTTAATACACCAACCTGTATCCACTCACCTTTAATAACCTTGAGTAGCCACTAAGCATCTGACTTATGCACCACCCTGTCTGGTCTTTGGCTGTACCTACCCACAGGCACCACGGCATTGTACATGTTCATCAAGATGCACCCCTCGGTGGTCAGCAGTTTTCCCAGTGCCACGGCCTATGAGGAAGTGCAGTTTTTCAATGGAGCGAACTACCAACGAGGCTTAGACTGGTAAAAAGTCCTTGTTTTGAAAATTGGTGGTAACATTTGTTAGCTCCATCTGTACACTAGGCTAGCAGAGTGGCCTAAAGGTATGCACACTCACCTCTAATCTGTCTAGCCTGAGTTTGAATCTGGACACAGCTATAAACTGCCATGTCAGTATTTCACAGACAGGTTAGGGTTAGAGTATGGTACGAGTACATCAGAATCAGAATGTGTACAGCATTGGCATCATGGTGGTAAAACAACTAGAGTGTTGATTGTAAATGCCGGTGCCAAATGGTGAAAAGGAGAATCGTATGATGTCAAGGAGCGAGATACAAGTGTGTTCTTCAGGCTGATTTGGGGTGGCGGGTTGAGGATGGGTGGAAATTGGAGAAGAGAGACTGTAACATGAACCCACTTTCAACGTGTACGCAGGTACATGGAGTTTTTCCCATCGCCACTCAACCACTCAACACAGGTGCTCTTTGAGAAGAGTGCTTGCTACTTTGCCGCAGAGCCCGCTGCCTGGCGAGCCTATGCACTTTTGCCCCATGCAAAGCTCATCACCGTCCTTATTAACCCTGCGGACCGTGCCTACTCCTGGTACCAGGTATGCACAGGTCACAGATGATTTTTAATTGTGAGTTGGCAGTTAATCGGTGTGGCGTACCAGAAGTAAACCTTATTTCAGTACAGGAGGGGGGATGAGAAAATGCTATGTAGGCCCATCTCCTCGATTTTCATCGCATGATTCGATGAAAGGTGGCCTAGGCCTTAATGTGTTCAATCTTTTCTGAGCTAACCAGATGCTGCCAGCACTTTAGTTATACACACACCTGAAATAGAGCATCCTGCCAAATTGTCAGAGTGAACAGGAATGGAGATGTCCAAATTGGCAAGTTAGGAGGGAAGCACATTCCAAGCCGACACAAGACTATAAACAGGGCCCCTTTTTGTGGTTTGCACTCCTACAGGGAAGTCCTATCAAGGTGTCCTGCTCTTACGAACAGCTCGGCTTGCTAAAATCTGGACCTTCTGATCGACATAAATGAAAACTGGACTTAATGAGGCTATAAAATCTTTTAAAAGTAACTCTGAGAAAAGTTTTAATGACATTAGTGACACCAATAAAATTTTTTTTCAGTGCACCAGTAATTGCAGCATTGACAGCAAGCCATGTGATTTTATTTAAGCGATAATATTCCAGCAGAGGATGATTCACCTGCACACTTAATAATTACTCCAGGTGTGATGTCCCACCCTACCCCACACACACCTATAAACCCTTCAATGCCCAAAATTAAATGATCTTTCAAGTCCTATAAACCTTGGTAGCAGTTTTGCCACAATTACATTTCAGTAGCCCCAAACTACTCAAAGGTAATTTCTGGTGGTTCTATCTCTGACTTGTTTCCAGTTGTTAATGGAGTTTGTCAGGGGTGTGTGCTGCTGCCCCCCACACTTTTCAGCGCTTGTATGAACTGGATTCTGGGAGGATGTTGGAGAGATCTAGCTGCAGCACGTTGTTTGGGAATGCCAAGATCTCTGACCTTGATTTTTCCCATGATGTAGTCATCTTTACGGAGATTCTGTATGTCCTTGTGGGGGCCCTCCAGGGGGCCGCTTGCTTCGCTGAACGAGGAGTGGCGGCCGCTGGGATTACGGGTCACCTGGGTCAAGACTAAGATCCAAGCTTTCAATGACATATTGGATGCTGCTATCTTGTCTGTACCCGTTTGTGGCAAGAACGTTGAGGTCACAGACAGATGGACTTCTCTTGGTGGTGATATTCATGTCTCCGCGTGTCGTGAGTCAAAGGTCGATAGACGTCTGGGTCGGGCCTGGGGTGTCATGGATTCACTGGATAATGAGGTGTGGCGCTGTCGGTACCTATGCAGGGGGACGAAAGTCCGAGTCTTTAAGTAATTGGTGCTTCCAGTCTTGCTCTGCGGATGTGACTTGGACTCTGACCAAGGATCTGAGACTTAATTCCTTCTGTACCAGGTCTCTTTGGAGAATCCTCAGCTATCGCTGGTCAGACTTTGTGTCCAACGAAAGTTTGCTGAGAGAGACTCAGATGAGATTTGTTACCTGTACAGTCCGTGAGCGTCAGCTGCGGCTGTATGGACATGTGGCTCGTTTTCCTGATGCTGATCCTATTCATCAGTTTCTCTCAGCGAGTGGGGAGCCTCATGAGTGGAGAAGGTTGATTAGCATCTCAAGGAAATGGGGATAGCCAGACGGAGGCCCATGGAGTACCGGCGGAAAGAGGACGCGGCGACGCGTTGCTCCGGCACCTGCTCCCATACCTGACCCCTGACCTGAGCCCCAAAGTATTATTGTATTTCTCATGCTGGGGCCATAGACCAGAGCATGAGACCATCTGTGTGTCACCTGTTTGTTGGCAGAATAACTGGACAATGAGGGCACCTAGAATCACCAAACTTGGCACAGAGCTTCATATTGTAAATATCTCAGATAAGTTCAACTTTGACGTCACAAGGAAAATATAATATCAAAATTGGTGGACTGGATATATTATATATACACACCTGAGACACTCACCTCCATTGAGTGCATTTCAGTTGATTTTTATTTATTTATATTATCAGCATGCCCTGTAGGGCACGTCTTTATTTACAGAGATAGTTTAGAGGCAGGATGGCCTAGAGGTGTGCACACTTGCCTATGAACTGTCCAACCTTGGTTTGAATCTCGACCCAGCTATAAACTGTCTCCAGGTGTCACATGCAGAATGATGCATCAATGTCCGCCCGAAGGATGTTGAGCCTTTCTGAAGAATGTGCTTTATGAAGAGTACCGTAGGCAAGTTAATTGTGGGTTTTAAAGTAATCATAGTAGTACAACAGCATGCCCCATGTTGTGGAACATTATTAAAATAAGTAGCAGGGACCTGTGTAAATTCTACCTGATGTAAAATGTGATTCCAAGTCCTCACCTCTTCCCCCTCCCAACCTCCAGTTCTCACCTGCCCCTCCCAACCCTAAAGCATCAATCACCTCCCTACTTCAAGCCTTCAGAACCCCTCCCCACCTGTCACGGTCGCCCGTCCAACTCAATCCCACAAGATATAGGGAAAATATATATGACCCTGAGCAGGTCATGGCTTGTCTCGGTCACCTGTCCAACTTGCAATCCCATATACCGTATGCAGAAAAGATATGTGACAATAAACCGATCCAAAACCAATGATCTTCTCCCGAGTGTATATAAACACATCATTAAAAGTAAATAATGACCTCGGACAAAGACCTTTTATAATGACATGGGTTTAAGCCCTCCTTGAGAGAATGCCTCATAGTTGTTTGGGCGGTGTATAAGTTAGGTTTACAGACCGCTGCACGATCACCGAGGCCGATCTTCACAAGGCCCATGACACCGAAACCTTGAAATCCTTTTAACTGTCATTTTACAACGAAGGAAAAAGTTAGAGTGAGGGCACAGAGATCGTGAATATGAAAGCTCCGAAGATGGTTTGACTTCGCATGGCACCAACATGACGGCCGCATTATTTTTTTCCAAGTAGAAATTGTGGGTGGAGTCAGGCTGTCTGTCCAACCAATGGTGGAATGGAATGTTACAGACAGACAGACAGACACATGAACAGACACATGAGCAAGCATATTATTAAGACTAGTGGGGCACCTGTGGGAAACCCATGTGCATAGACGTGTATAACATTTGGACATCTTGAGTTAGATGCTGCACGAAGAGTTCCACAAAATGGTTACTGGTAATTCGTCAGATCCAGAAGTGATGTAATCTACACAATTTATTGACATCACATCATATGGGAATACATGTGCGTGCACATGGGAAATACAGTTTATAATGTGTAATTACACGTAATCGAAAATGTGACTTAAAAACCTCAAATCTTCCCCCCTCATTGTCATCGCGCACAATGTACAGGGGAGAGGAGGGAGGGTAGATGGGAGAAGGGATGGGAGGGAGGAGAGTGACACTTCTATCTTGACTTGAGAGGATTGGCCTCTCTCCTTTCGACGACGAAAAGCGAAATCAGATGCGACTACGAAAACATAGGGGCAATACCCCTGGTGCCCACCTGGTGGAATAAACAGTGTACTGCACCAACTAAATGTATTTTAAACCAATTTCAATGGTTTATTGAAGACAGGGCAGCATGTGGAATCATACTAACATAATCATAAGACTTTAAACAAACAAACAAAAAAATACCTATTTTGGGGGACGAGCCCTCTCCCATCCTGTATACCTTCTCAGACCCTAATTTTTCTAATGCCTTCAACAAACATTGGTACCACACGGATGATGAAGGTTGTGGTAAAGTTTCATTGAAAGTGTGTGTGTAGTCAGAGAAAAGAGCAAATACCTACTTTGGGGGGGGGGGGGGGGCGGGGGCAACATGCCCTCTCCCACCGTAGACCGTCTTAGACCCCGATTTTTTTAATGCTGTCAACAAACTTTGGTATAACATGGGTGATGAGGGTTGTGGTCAAGTTTCATCAGAATTGTGTGCGAAGATTCTGAGAAAAAAGCAAATATCGATTTTGGGGGGTCAAAGCTCGACCCACTTTGACCCCACCCCCCCATAAACTGCCTTAGACTTCGATTTTCTTCGTGCCGTGAACAAACTTCGGTACATCACGGGTGATGAAGGTTGTGGTCAAGTTTAATTGAAATATTGTGTGTAGTTTCAGAGAAAAAAGCAAATTCCTATTTTGGTGAGTCAAACCTGGATCCACTTTGACCCCCGGTAAACCCCAATTCCCTTAATGCCGTGAACAAACTTTAGTGACAACATAACAAATATTGTCACAACATAACTTTAGTCACATGAAAAAGTAAGTACACCCCATGTAAAGTTTTGACTTTTTCAACATATTTCAACATACAGCTATTTGATCTTCATTTCAACAATATTGATAGATAAAGGTGATATAATATAACAAATATCATGAAACATTTACATTTTGTAGTCCATTGTATAATTTAAATAAACATAAATGCAAATTTCACATGTGGAAAAAGTAAGTACACCCCGACATTTATCACTACTTCAAATACCTAAAATTAGAATCAGGTGCACCAGCTCAGGTGCAAATGATTAGAACATCGTCAGAGAGGATCTTGGAGGAACCTGTCTTATTTAAACCTCAGACATTTAGTTTGGTTTGCTCTTTGTTGTTGAAGTGTGCGGCATCACCATGCCTAGATCAAAAGAGCTCTCTGAGGCCTTCAGAAAGAAGGTTATAGATGCCTACGAGTCTGGGAAGGGATTTAAAAAGATCTCCAAACAATTTGAAATGAATCATTCGACTGTCCGGAAGATCATCTACAAGTGGAGAAGATTCCAAACAAATGCCAACTTGTTCAGGCCAGGCCGCCCCAGCAAGTTCAGCCCGAGAGCAGACCGCAAGATGCTGAAAGAAGTCTCTAAGAACCCCAGAATGTCATCACGCGACCTTCAGGTAGCTCTTGCCACTGTTGATGTCAAAGTGCACGAGTCTACCATTAGAAAGAGGCTGCACAAATTTGATCTACATGGGAGGTGTGCCAGGAGGAAACCTTTGCTGTCCAGAAAGAACATCAGGGCAAGACTGAAGTTTGCCAATGAACACCGAGGCAGAGACCAGCACTTCTGGAACAATGTGCTCTGGACAGATGAGTCAAAGGTAGAGCTATTTGGCCACAGTACCAGAAGACATGTTTGGCGAAAACCAAAGACAGCATTTGACCACAAGAACCTGATACCAACTGTAAAGCATGGTGGTGGAAATATTATGGTTTGGGGCAGCTTTGCTGCATCAGGGCCTGGGCAGCTCACCATCATAGAATCCACAATGAATTCTTCATTGTACCAGAGGGTGCTTGAGGATAATGTGAGGCCATCTGTCGTAAAGTTGAAGCTCAACCGAAGGTGGACCTTGCAACATGACAATGACCCTAAACATACCAGTAAATCCACCAAGGAATGGCTGAAAAGAAAGAAATGGAGGGTTCTGGAATGGCCAAGTCAAAGCCCGGATCTAAATCCCAACGAGATGTTGTGGGGGGATTTGAAACGAGCTGTGCATGCAAGAAACCCCTCAAACATCACACAGCTGAAATAATTCTGCATGGAGGAGTGGGCAAAAATTTCTCCCAGTCGATGTCAGAGACTGATAGACAGTTATAAGAAACGCCTACTTGAGGTTGTTTCTGCCAACGGGGGCAATACCACCTATTAGAGCCAAGGGTGGACTTACTTTTTCCACATGCGAAATTTGCATTTATGTTTATTTAAATTATACAATGGACAACAAAATGTAAATGTTTCATGATATTTGTTATATTATATCACCTTTATCTATCAATATTTTTGAAATGAAGATCAAATAGCTGTATGTTGAAATATGTTGAAAAAGTTAAAACTTTACATGGGGTGTACTTACTTTTTCACGTGACTGTAATTTGTGTCAAGTTTGGTCACAATCCCATCAGCGGTTTTGGAGAAGAATTTGCAAGTGTTTATGGACTGATGGACGGATGGACGGACGGACGAACAGGCGACACGCCATCGCATAAGCTCCCCGGAACTTCGTTCCAGGTGAGCTAAAAATGAAATCAGATATCGAATTAGAGTTTAGATAAAACCGTGAGAGTCAGAAAGCACGAGCCTTACAAAGGAGTCTTCTGAAACCTCAGAGCTTTGCGGAGCAAACAAAATGGTGGAGATTTGATTTTGAAAGGTGGAAGCCCCACCCTGAATGGTGGAAGCCCCTCCCTGAACGGTGGAAGCCCCTCCCTGAATGGTGGAAGCCCCTCCCTGAATGGTGGAAGCCCCTCCCTGAACAGTAGAAGCCCCTCCCTGAATGGTGGAAGCCCCTCCCTGAATGGTGGAAGCCCCTCCCTGAATGGTGGAAGCCCCTCCATGAATGGTGGAAGCCCCTCCCTGAACGGTGGAAGCCCCTCCCTGAATGGTGGAAGCCCCTCCCTGAATGGTGGAAGCCCCTCCCTGAATGGTGGAAGCCCCTCCCTGAACGGTGGAAGCCCCTCCCTGAACGGTGGAAAGCCCCTCCCTGAAAGGTGGAAGCCCCTCCCTGAACGGACGGACAGACTGGAGGAGAGTATTATAGTGTAGATTATCGAAACTTAGAAATGTATCTTCATACTCAATGATGCCGCTTCTGTAGCATTTATGGGTGTGATTGGGTTTGTAGTGCATATAATCTGAGCATGCAAACATTTGTATAATCCTTTCCTTTGCCATAATAATAGAATCTGATGAAGGGAAAGAGAGCCTGTGATTACTGGCAAGATATATATCCGTCACTTATGGAATTTTAATACGAGTTTCTAAGCTGAACACTCACCTCTGTTCCTTCATCCCTCTATTCTCATGTTTGTGGAACTGAATTCCAAGGCTTGCTTTGGAGGCCCAATGTCAGTTAGACCTAACAATGAGGCAAAGTTCCAGAGGCTGACCCACATGTATTAGGGAATTTGCGAGCCAGTCTTTATAGATGAACAAAGTGATGTGTCTTTTGTACCTTAAAACACATGTTCGAGGTATCTAATATGTACAGCTCTTTATTACCACTGAAATAAAGGTTTGGTACTTTCTAAGTTGGCTCAAAAGTTGAAATTTTGCATATCGATGCAACTCGAGGCCGACATGCGTTGGGAAAATCAAAAAACCGTTGAAAAATGTCCATAAACGGTAATATCCGTGAATAAAGGTCGGCCGATGCAGAAATAGCTCACCTGGAATGAAGTTCAGGGGAGCTTATGTGATGGCGCGTCGTCCGTCCGTCAGTCAGTCCGTAAACACTTGAAACTTCTCCGAAACCGCTGAAGGGATTTTGACCAAACTTTGCACAAATTATATTTGTTTTGTTGTGACTAAAGTTTTGTTGTATATTTGTTGTGTTTGTTCACGGCATAAAAAAAATTCGGGATCGAAGGGGTCTACCGGGGGTCAAAGTGCATCCAGGTTTGACCCCCCAAAATAGGAATTTGCTTTTTTCTCTAAAACTACACACATGATTTTGATGAAACTTGACCACAACCTTCACCACCCGTGATGTACCAATCTTTGTTCACGGCTTTAAAAAAAAATCGGGCCCTGCGGAGGTGCATGGGGGTTGCCTCCAAAATAGGTATTTTTTGTTTGTTTGTTTAAAGTCTTATTATGTTAATAGTATGATTCTACATTCTGCCCTGTCTTCTAGCAACCATTAAAATTGGTTTGAAATACCTATAGTTGGTGCGGTGCACTGTTTATTCTACCTGGTGAGCACCAGGGGTATTGCCCCCATGTTTTGATTTACAGTGCCGTACTTGAGTTATTTAGCTGCTTGTAGAGTAAAACCAAAATTCACACTTTCAAATATATAAAGCTTGTATTTATTATGTATGTATGTGGGAAGCACCCGAGTAGTTGCTCGCAATGCCCCAATATGATGGCAGCACTTGTTGCTTCTTTTCATGTGATCAGCTGAGAGGGATGCTGCTGGAGCCTGTTCTAGGTAGAGGGGTGACGAACTATTCGACAGAATGGAACTTGCAATGCGCTACATTTGATTTTTCCATTGATGAAGTGGTCATCGATGTCCATCACGTTTTCCAGCTAATTAGTGGTAAAATCTGCAGTGCAGGTAAAAGCATGAGCTTGTCTGAAGTGATATTTTCACAATAGCAAGGTACCGGGAAGTTGTTTTAGAAGATAGATTTGACATTTCTATTTAACACACTACAGTACATCTAATGTGCATTGTACCATATACAGGGGAAGCTAATGTGGGGGTGCGTGCAGCATGCTCTCATTGTCACAAATGAGAATATTTACCCAGCCTGAGGAGAGGGTGTTGCATTTGAGTCCGTTTGTTTGTCCGCACAAAATAAATATGATTTTCTCTGCAACCGTTGGTCCGACTGACAGGAAATTTTCACCAGAGGTGCAACTCCACCAGTATAATTTTTTAATGATAATTATGATGTCATAGGTCACGTGGTTCGGCCGCCATCTTGGAAAAACCGAAAAACGTTGCACCTCTATATCTCCGAAAGTGCTGAATAGAAAAAATTGAGACATGGCTCATTGTAAAGAACTCTCCATGGGGAATAAAATATGTTAATGATGACGTCATCGGTCACATGGTTCGGCCGCCATATTTGTTTTAACACAAAAGCCTTGAAAACCACTGAAATTTGCAATTGCAATCTCCGATTGCTCTTTTTTCTATTGGAAATGCGCTATCCATATCGTATCATGAGCTGCTGTGGAAGATGTATATGGGGAAGTTTCGTTATTAGAAAAATGAATAAACCTTACACTAAAATGAGGGTAAATATAGAGGGGACTGGTTCAGAAGCCAACTCCTTGTGATAACAGGTATTTTTCACATTTGCACAGCACCAGAAGGCGCACCGTGACACCACGGCATTCAACCATACCTTCTTTGAGGTGGTGTCTGCGGGGCCTACCGCTTCGATGACCCTACGCTCACTGCAGAACCACTGCCTACAACCCGGGTGGTATGCGTACCACCTGGAACGCTGGCTCCGCCACTTTCCACCTGCCCAGGTGAGGTGTACATGCTTTAGCTGTTTGAGCTCACCCGTTGAGGACAACTTTCCACTCCAATGTGTATCATATTGACGGATAATCTTGGCTGCTTTTTCCTTTCGACGTGGAAATCCCAAGAAACTGAGGCCTTGTTCTTTTTCTTGCAGCTGCTCATTGTAGATGGACACCAACTACGGGCCAATCCAGCAGAGGTTTTGGACGTAATTCAGTCTTTTCTGGAACTGAAGCCTAACGTCAACTACACCAAGGCACTCACGTAAGGCTCAGCTCTCACTGCCTTGCTGTCTTCAAAACAGCCATGGCTTTCCACACAGTTTCACTTGTTCTGACTTTCTTCCCACTTTCTGTCCTTCTGTACTCAAGGTTTGACCCAGAGAAAGGCTTCTGGTGTCAAGTGGAAGGGGGGAAATCCCAGTGTCTTGGGAGCGGTAAAGGCAGAATGTACCCTGAAATGGACAAAGAGGTTGGTTGTTTTTTTTCCGGATTATTGGAAAATTGCCTTGATATGAAAGTTGCGGTGAGGTTTCATTGAAAGTGTGTGTGTAGTTTCAGAGAAAAAAGCAAATCCTATTTTGGGGGGTCAAAGCTGGATGCACTTTAACCCCCGGTAGACCCCGATCTATTTAATGCCGTGAACAAACTTTAGTCACAACACAACAAATATCATTTGTGCCAAATTTGGTCGCAATCCCATCAGCGGTTTTGGACAAGTCCTTTAATCGGAAGAGATTTCCACACTGGAAGCCATTTGTCCCAGCGTGCCCGCTTATGCTTTTTCCACACCTTAAACTCATTGACTGCAGGTATTGCTTTATAACTCCACACAGGTAAGCACATAAATGTCTTACCTTTGGAAAGATGGTGCATGTTTAAGATTCTCAAGCAAAATACAGATGGGGCAGCTGAGTGTGCCGTCCAAATATGGTGTGCTCTGAGATGCAGCACCTATTAGCACGGTAGTAAAATGGAACTTTTGTGGGTTTATAACAGAAATTGACCAGACGAAGCGGCAGAGTGAGAAAGATACCAAATATCATCGCTACCCTGAATATGAATTGAGGTTCAAAAAATATTGGCCGACGAAGTTTAGTTTTTGTTTTGACAACTTTTTGAACCCCCTTCATACATCAATGCAAATGGCGGCCACGCGGAAGTAAAAGCAGGCTGTTCTGCTGTACAAATTGTGATTATGTTTGTTCTTCCGGTTTACCTTTGACATTGCTCTTTTATCCCTGTGGTTCGCTGCACTCGTGCAATGACCTTCTTGTTTTTGACAGTTACAAGATCATTGGTTCAACTGAGGTGTTTTGTTTGTTTATAAGATAAGTATGTAGTGTGGTATTTCATTAATCAACGCTATGTCTAACAGAGGGTGGCGTACATGTATGCACACTCAGGTCTAAGCTGTCCAGCATGGGTTCCAATCCAGACCAAACATAAACCGCCATCCTGGTGTTTCACATCAATGTGTGTTCCGTCCCTCGGATGGATGGTAAACCGGGCCGTCTGTCGGCACCATTTGGTGCACTATAAAGATCCCACGGTGTCCTTTGTAAGGAGAAGGTGAGCCATCGCCAGCACCATGGCCAAATTACAAAATTCCTGCTCGCATACATCAGAATGTTTCATCAAGAACATTGGGAAAAAAAAAAATGTCATCGTGTCACCACATCAAGTGGATGTCGTGAGAAGAAGAACGTAGTGTGTGCCAGTGTGCCAGTGTCGCGGGCACCGATTCAAGCCAAATTCCGACACATTTTCCATATGGGACAAACGCCATTGTGGTCAGACATTAATGGTTTTCTTTTTCTTCTGCCTTTACAGTCACGCAGGTTCTTGGCTGGGTATTACTACGAGCACAACATCCGGCTGTCTAAGACGTTGACGCGGCTTGGCTACAGTCTGCCTGCCTGGCTTCATGACCATCTGACCAGGAACAGATAACACAATAGGTGGTCCCACTGCTCACTGAAGCCTTCCAGCTGGGCCCAGAGACCCGGTGCTGCCCAGAAATGGCCACTGTGTGCGGCTGCCCAGGAATCCGATGCGTTTTTCTTTTTCCACCATCTCTCTGGACAATTGTTCCAACTGTTTTTTAATCTCCGCTAGAAGCACCGGATTGACTTCACTTTTCTTATTGTGTTGGCAGCTGCTTCCCTGCAGCAATGGGTTGCAGTTGCGCTCAGATCATCAACAGTGTACTATAAATCACTTTTATACTGTGTATAAGGACATTTTGGCACACTGTTCTGCCAAAGGATTAGCAACCTGCCCTTTATTTTTCCACCAATTCCATCTTCAAAGGCCACAGGGTCTTCTTTCTTGAAGTCCTTGAGCCAGGTTTCCTTACATATTCGGTATGGATATTTCCACCTGCCATTCAACATCTCATGAGAGGAGGAGTTGGGGAAGAGGGGGAGTGTTAACATAGATCAGGTAAAAGTGTAATTTAAAGCTGCTGATTATTACAAATTGATGTCTTTTTTCAGATGGCATTGGTGGTGTTGGGATAAAAATAATAAAAAATAAAAACGGAGCCTTAGCCGCAGAATGATTCCAAAGGTGTCGTTGCCTCAGTGTTACATGAAGATAATGGATTAAATTGTTGTGAAACACACACACACCTTGCTTAAAGGTCAAGTAAGATGTGATCACCTTTGGATATCCTTCAAATCGCCACTCCGTAGAACATGCTCCGCAGGTCTCAATTTGGGTGAATTGGACAAGTCGTACAAGTAAAGGAACTAGTAATAAGCATCCACAACCATCCTTGACAATGTTGTGGAACGTTGGCCGAGGCCCTCACCTTTTTACCTTTATTTGCTTTTCAAATTGTTTTCTCCGCAACCGCTTGAGCGATTGACTCAAAACTTTCAACAAAAGGGTGCCTACCCATGGATATATATAAAAAACAATGTTAAATGATGAAATGGCATTCCAACAAAGTCTGTTTTCTGTAGGCATTGGTTACGGGGTGTTTCATGCATTTGGAATAATCGGCCTCGGACAAATTATGGACGTTGTGATCGAAGAAACGGAGGAGATTAGTAAAAAGGAAACAGAGGGAGAAAAACTGGAAAAAATAATGTGTAAAAAGTGCAGTTAAGGCCCTATGAGAATAAATAAATAAGAGGATTAGGGAGTGGCATTGGATGGTGATCGTTCACCATCTAAACCCGTGGCAATTCCATAGTTGGAAGAAAAGGGGGGGTGTGAAGCCTAGATTTGGAGAGGGCAATGAGGTGTGGATCACTTCCTGAGCAGGTGAGGCTCAGAGGGGCTCAATAAGGTTGAATGGCTGAAAGAAGTTGGGATAAGATCAGATGGATATGAAGCAGCAGAAAAGTTATGCCAACAACACGTCTGTGGTGGGAAGCGGAATTGCGTCGTGCATCTCAGCCTCCTCCCAAGTTGCTCAAATGTCTCATCGGTTATTGCAGCGGCACAATCGTGATACTTGGTGGCAGAAACCCACAAAAGAGATCCATATGTCATGTCACTGCGGATGAAGATCTTGTCTTGTAAGGATCTGAAAGCAGCCAAAAGATCATTTGACTATAAATAATTCCAAGACCTCTTTGCCCTGAAGACCAGCGTGATTGACACAGGAAAGATCATGACAGACTGGTTACCCAATTAGCTCCAAAGATTGTACCTCTGTCAGAGATTAATTACAAATAGAAAGTGTTTGTGTTTGTCTGTCTCAGAACCACCTTGGGGGACACCACCCTACAAAGCATAGGCAGGATATAGGATGACATTAAGGGCTATGTATTGCCTATAATCATGAGGAAAGTCGACCAGTCAAGGAGAGGATCCCAGATGCTGTTGGTATAAGGATAAGTGGCCGAGGCTGGGTGTTGTGTGATCAGATGTCCAGTGAGACTGCTCTTACCTTCTGCTTGATGTTCAGAGCGTCCATCCACCATTGCTGAGTTATTCACGTGAGCATGCCTATGGCGGAGTGGCCTGGAGGGAAGCCAAATTGATGATCTGATATTTAAGAGTTTGAGAAAAAGGTCTGCTGAGATCATGGATTCCATTACCTCGGTGATAACAAGGCAAACCAGTGTTCAAACCAGTTCCAGGTCTCACTTGGTATGTGGTTCATGGGTCTGTCTAGCCCTTCGCTTGGATACGAGTGCCAGAAGCCACCTTCAATAGTGAGGAGGGGCAACCTCACAAGGATCTGCAGAAAAGTAGTTGCACAGGTTTTGAGAAGTACACCGATACCACAAGGACCAATTGCTCTCTGTCAATTTCTCCATCGTTTCAGATATGAAGGTCGCTTGTGCCAAGGAGTAGGTAGTCAGTGGAAGGTGACTTGGGATTGGGCTGGAGGAAACCCAAGCATTTTAAGCAAATACACCATTTAGGTTCCTACTGGTAGGATTAGCGTTGCAAACAGAGAAGGCGAGTCACCTCACTATACGATTCTGTGTGCTTGGGACAAGATGTTGGACAGCAGAGTTGGGAAAGAATTAGCTCACGAGATAGAGGTGGTGCGTGTGCAAGGAGTTCCACGGGCAGTCAATATCTGCAGGCAAGTAGATCTTTTGGATCAGACCATTCTGCATGGTTTAGCTACCAAACATGGTGGTCATGATTTCTAATGGAAGATGGCCATTGACATGAAGTGTCACCAGAATATGAGCCAAGAGGAGGTAAACCTTAACCACAGAAATGTTTAACATTGCTCGTTCAAGCAGTGAGAGTGAACCATTGGTAAGAACCGGGTCATAAACAAATGATTAGGTGAGATGTATTACCTTGTAGGTTTTGGTTGCTCTATCACACGTGGAAGACATAGGACCAACATGTAGCCTTACAACATGGTGGCAGTTGAAATCACCACAAAGTAGAAATAGGGAGCAAGGATGAGCATATCGGAGGTCGTCAGCAGAGGCTTTCAAAGATAGTGTTATTGTTAATTGGGAAACAACACACACGCACAAAGTGGGTATTATGAACAGATGGTGGACAATACCTCCAGCATACTTCATTGAGTAATGATGACATTACCTGGCAGGAAAGGTCACAATAGTTGTATTGGAGACAATGGATGGTAGAGTACCAGAGGGTCAAGGTTAAGGCAGATTGGTCAAGAATATGGGGGAGTGTTAGGTTAGATGAACACTGGAGGGAGGTGAAGTGGAGGTGGCAGGCTTGAGGTGGATGGCAGCCCTTGGAGAGGGTTTTAGAATGAAGGAGGTTGGGGAGGAAGGGGGTATAGAGAGAGAGAGCAAGAGAGAAGTGCACGCTGCTGAAAGACAGTGCTATGTATGATAATGCTCTCACCACATAGCTAGGGTTAAGGTGAGGCTAGTCATATGCTTGCAGGAATTGAAGGCTATCATGACAATGGAGTGTCAGTTATAAGGCTGAGCTGGAAGCATAATGTGATGGGGATAAGGGGGGGGAAGTGTGGGGGACACTGAGATTAAAGGAGAAGAGAAGAGGCAGTATGTGTGTTGCCCTCGCCACCCATGTGTGTGGGTGTGATAAACACATACCATAAACACCAACAAAATAACAGCGTGGGAGGGACACGAGGACACACAATAACACCATGTCCTGGAAGGAAGAGGGTGACAAATCACACAGGTGGACAAAAAAAAAAAAAAGATGAAGAGGAGGCTTATTGTATACTCTATAAAGGGCTGTTTTTTTTTTTTGAACTTTGGTTAGGATTGTTGACATGCAGATTTGAACCTATTGATTCCTTTGCTTTGAGAGGGACATGTCCCACCCAGACTTTCCCATTCCAAAAACTGATCCCGCATATACCCCCTGCTGCCCATTGTGCCAGTTTGTCACTGCATTCGGTCCGCTGCTTATGGACGTGCGCGAGCTTGTGTAGGTTATCAGCCATACGAGCTGGTTTATTCTCATTCACATTGAATGGAAGTGGGAGATAGAGTTCCAATCGCTGGAATTGCTGTGGGATATTCGCTTTAATACAGAGCAACTTGTGAAATGGAAATTCATGTGGAGATGCCGAGGGGTGGGCGAGTTTACGGCAACCCCGGAGGAACAAAGCACAGTGCTCCAGCCCCCGCCGGCCCCCCTTGTACTCAACCACAACACAGGCAGATCTCGTTTTTAAAAGCTGGGCATTTATAACCAGACTAAGAATATTGCATGGTGTTTGTAGTGTCAATAATAAATCTCACATTAAAAACAGTTTGTCTGCATCACTTTCTTTTTTGTTGTTGTTGTTGCTGCTTTCAAAATGATACCACCTCCGTACACCACTTCCTGAAAGATTCTCAACCACAGCTTTGAGTGCAACTGTGGATGTATCGCTTTAATGATATGAAAGATCCTTTTCAAAACACTAAGTTGCTATAAGGATCATTTGAAAACTACAAGAAATAATTTCGATGAGTATAGCAGAACACACCAAGTTAAATTTCCATAGCATGTAATCAAGAAGTACAGTAAAAAACAAACAAACAAACAAATCACCAAAGTCGAAAAGAAGTCGGACAAAAACCACAACGAGACTTTGCGGAAGTTCAGCCGGCGCGCAAACCACGCACACGGAACAGGCATCGGGAAGGGGAAACGTGGCTCTTAATCACAAGGAATGTTGAGGAATTAAAAGCCGGGCTGTCCAAAATGTAAAAACAGCAAATGTGTCTCATTGCCGTTCTCAAAGTCCAAAGCCAGCCGAATCATTTTTTTTTAAACATTTGAATTCCAATTCAAGTCAATGTTACCCGATTTTCTTTAGTATAGCTGCTCTGCATCTTAACTACCGCTACACTTTGAAAGTATTAATGCTTTCCTATGATCCTCGATAAAACTTGGAAAAATGTAACTTTGGCCAATTTGGCCAGAACCAAACAGGTTCCCAACACCCAATAACCTCAAGACAGGAAGAGCTAAGGTAGAGAGAGAGAGGAAACCAACACGAATCTATTTACACCGCCAACGTATGACCGGTAAATACTGAAAAAGAAAAACCTGAGAAAACGATTTGAACATGCAACTTGTTGCAGGTGCCTCATTGAAGTTACTGGAGATACCTTTGTTCGTTGCTGCTTTGCAAAAACACAGGAACATGGGCAGGACAAATACAAATTGGTCTACAAACTGGAAAACAAATACATGGGGTGGTGAGGTGAACTTGTAGTTGTCGGCTCTCGCCTCCAGAAAAGCAACACTAAATAAAAGGAGCTCCGTGCGCAGCCTTGACCAGCAGGTGGCCATGGACAAGTCACCATCTTTGCACCATGTTCACGTCCAATCCTGCAGGATGGAGAGCAATGCTCGAGTGAGGATGTTTTTTAAAATAAATACACTTTTCCCAATGCAACTGAGATACAAATCCCTCGTTTAAAAAAAAAAGAAGATAAAATTCAGGATGAAAGACCATATTAGAGGAAAGTTTGGCATAAAAAGTTAAGATGAAAGAATCCAGCAGCATGACCTGCAGTATGGAAAGTGGTTGGAGGAGCATTAGGCCGTGTATGTAGGCATCTCTGCAAAGATTCGCTGGTACAGTTCCTTTTTGCAGTACTTTGACCGCCGAAGGCCTTGCAGAACTTCGTTAAACTGTCCAACCCCAACCGGTGTCAGAAAGAAAGCCGTGCGAGCACAACATATGAGGCCCACAAAATCGTCATAGTCGACCGGGCTAATATGGTACAGCCGGTGTTCAATGCACTGCACATGTGGGGGATGAGAAACAAGAATTTAAAGTTTGGAGCTCTCTTCTTGAATCCCAGACAAGCGGCGAATTCACTTGTCGGTACAAAAAAATGCAATGCACTTAAAAACAGCCCTCCTTTCCTATAAAAAAAAGCCTGACTTGTCTCTAACAACAGATTAAAATCACACATATTACACAAGGTACACAGAAGAGACACAAAAATAATTGGATAGGCGATTAGTCAGGAGAGAGAGGGACAGAGAGAGTGAGAGAGACGGAGCTGGCGAGAGGGACGGTGATGGCGAGGGAGACGACGAAGGAGATGGAGACGACGAAGGAGATGGAGATGGCGAGGGAGATGGAGATCGTGAGAGAGAGTTTGCGAAAGCTTGCCTGGCGGAAGGTCTGCTGGCAGCGCTGTATTAGCTGGCTCAGTGCCGGTGAACGTAGATGGCTGTGAAGGCCTGTGGGGTTGGTACGAGACAGGAACTGCAAGGCCTCAACAATGAGCTCTTGGAGCACGAAAGGACTGAGCAAGCCTTTGGCAGCACCCATGCAGAACTGCTGCACATGTGATATTCCTGAAATAGCAGTATGGTAAAAGACATGCAACTGGGAACTGATGTCGGTAAAAAAGGTAAAATAAGTCTTTAAAAATGAGCATTGCGGTGTCCTTGTGTTTTTTTTTGTTTTTTTTGTATACAAGATCGAGGCTCGTGAAAGAGCGAACATTAATCACACAGAAAGACAAACCGACACATAAAACATATAACATCGGGAGCGGTAGACAAGATGGGAGAGAGGGGGAAGGACACAAACACAACATTTGAGAGCAGGGACCGAGAGACATAAGAGTGCCGAATGCCAATTTTCATGTGTAAGGGTGTGTGGTGGTAATGTCCATCTGTGGAATTGGTGATCAGGAGACACTGATGTGAAGTATAAACAGGCCTTCTCTGGCTCAGGTAGTTTGCTAAGCATTTCCTATCTCCACATGTGTCAAATGCTGTCTGCATGCGAGATGTGGGGACTTTTTGTCATTTGTAACAACGAATAAATGGTTCATACCCAACTTCACGGCAAGGCCAAGCAGCCACTTCACATCCTCGGTGTAGGGCGGTGTTCGTGAGAAAATGTTGTTGGGATGATCACTGTGAGCACGACGTCCCAACATCTCCAGTGCAAGCATGCCTGCACATGGTACAGTAATAGAGGCTTTAGCGTAAACATTCATGTAATTCGTTTTAGATTTCATTTCTTGTATAAAGGCCTACAGGCAAATCAATTCTCTATACTGTCTGAGAATGAAATATTTAACAAAGACATCTTAGAACATACAGGAAATGCTAACGTCCTCAAGCATATCATAAGGGTATTCAAAAACAACTTGGGGAGGGGGTGGTAGAGTGTGGGAGGGCATTAATTACATGATCTCTTGCAGTCCCATAACTTATCTACGGTGCAATGAGATGCAGGTGTAAAACTCAAATTATATCGATCAGAATTTACTTACTGGAAGTTTACTATTTTTCAAAATAAATAAATACAAATGGTTATTGTAAGGAAGAGATGTTCCTTTCACCATAAACAAGGTGAGGGTGTTTATCTTGGCAGAATTTTTTTTTTTTCCAGAAATCCGAGAGCCGTCCAGGCGTGGCCAAACAACTTAGAAATAAAGAAGATGGATTGCTTGATACTTTAATAGGAATGGGTTCAAAAATGTAAAAAAAACAAAACAAGGATTTTACAATCTCAGCCGCTTCTGCTGTGGGAAAACGTTACAAGTGTAACAAAGACTGAAATATACTCAAACGGAATCGTTTAATTTCGAGGCAATGAAATTAAGAAAGGAAAAAATCAATTATCTCCACAAGAAAGGTGGAAAGGAAACCAAATATTGGGGTCAAGGTTCCAAAAGTTAATATTTTTATCAGAAAAATAATTTCAAGTGTTCTGTATGTTATTCTTTTACGGCCGACCAGAAGCACCTAGAGACGCCAGCTTTTGGGTGCTGGGACTTCAGAATCTGGGCAAGGTTTTAAGGTACTGCATGTTGGCCTTGACATCCATTTTGAGGCCACCCAAGGTCGCGATAAAGTGTATATTGGATTTGGGGTCAGGCACTGCTGCCACCGCCACGCAGATAAAAGGTAACCTCCACAAGGCCAATAACTCTATACGTTTTCAAGACAGCATGTGCCAGAACCCCTACGTAGTTTTTCCCCGGGCAATGCCGGGTACCCAGACTAGTACTACATAAATATAAGTCCTATGGAAGTTATTGATACAATTTAAGATTTTAGCTAATGCCAACAAAAGGCTTTGAAATAACCAGCAAATTTAGTGAAATCTCATCAATTATTTCTTCCTGTGCAAGTTTAATAATAATAATAATAATAATTCATTTATTTTGTATAGCGCTTTTCATGAAGCCCAAAGGCGCTTTAAGTTTACATTCAATAAGGTTGCCAAAACACAAATGCCACACTCAAACGAGTTATAATGGAAAATGTTTGACAGTTCCCGCTTATACATTGGAACTCCTGAAGTTAAATTGATCGATTATGTGAAAGGGAAATCCGAAATGACAAGATTCACCCTTTATTATTCCGGTGATATAATGGTTTAAAAGGTTGGATTACTCATATGGGACTGGGAACCAGACATTGCAGACACAGGTTGTGCTCAGAGGAGGGCAATGCACAATGATCTTACAAAAACGAAGCCATTGCTCTTCTGTAACAGTTACAACAAAAAAGAGCAATGCGAGATTGCAGACCCTCGCCAGGATGTTTTCAAGGCTTTTGTGTTAAAACAAATATGGCGGCCGAACCACATGACCGATGACGTCATCATTTTTTTCTCCACCAATTTATCTCGAGATGACGCTCAAGAAATTTCATCTTGATCGGATGAAGTTTTGTATTTGTCGAATTATGACGTCATAATGGAGGCACCTATAACATCATCATTAACATATTTGATTCCCCATTGAGAGTTATTTACAATGAGCCATGTCTCTATTTTTTCTATTCAGCACTTTCAGAGATATAGAGGTGCAAAGTTTTTCGGTTTTTCCAAGATGGCGGCCGAACCATGTGACCGATGATGTCATCATTTTTTTTTTTTCTCCACCAGTTTATGCCGACATGACGTTAAAGAAATTGCATCTTGATTGGATGAAGTTTTGTACTTGTCGAATTATCGAATTATGACGTCAAAATGGAGGCCTTGGGCTGAGAGAGTTAAAAATTGGGCACAGTCTATTCCAGGGCAAGACAAATATGTGTGTAAAGTTTGGCGATTCCATGTGCAACGGTGTAGACGTAGTACTGCGCACAAACAGACAAACACCTAGAAATCGGTCAGAGACTGAGGACTTGCCAGAATTAAAAATATGGTGGCCGAACCACGTGACCGATGACGTCATCATTATTTGTTTTCTAAACGAATTTATTCCTAGATTATGCTCAAGAAATTTCATCTTGATTGGACGAAGTTTTGTACTTGTCAAATTATGATGTCATAATGGAGGGACATCATCATAAACAAATTTTATTCCCCATGAAGAGTTCTTTACAATGAGCCATGTCTCAATTTTTTCTATTCAGCACTTTCGGAGATATAGAGGTGCAAAGTTTTTCAGTTTTTCCAAGATGGCGGCCGAACTATGTGACCGATGACATCATTATTAATTTTTTTCTCTACCAGTTTATGCCGACATGGCGCTCAAGAAATTGCATCTTGATTGGATGAAGTTTTGTACTTGTCGAATTATCGAATTATGATGTCATAATGGAGGCCTTGGGCCGAGAGAGTTAAAAATTGGGCACAGTCTATTCCAGGGCAAGACAAATATGTGTGTAAAGTTTGGCGATGCTATGTGCAATGGTGTAGACGTAGTACTGCACACAAACAGACAAACAGATGAAAAATCACTCATAGAGCAACACTTGGCAAAACAGAACAAAGTGAAATGGCACTCAGTAGGAGTAGAGCATCCTTTTAACCTCAAAAATAGTTGGTGGTTGAATTCAGTTGGCTGATATGAAAATCCTATTCAAATTTCAAGTCAATCGGATGAAAATTGAGGCTTTTAGAAATTTGAAAAAAGCGGTTGACCTTGGGCCTATATTGACCTTTGGCCTATGCTGATCTCAAAAATAGTTGTTGGTTGAATTCAGTTAACTGATGTGTATATCCCATTCAAATTTCAAGTGAATCGTATGAAAATTGAGGATTTTAGAAATTTTAAATTGTTGTAGACTTTTGGCCTGTGTTGGTCTTTTGGCCTATGGTGATCTCAAAAATAGTTTGTGGTTGAATTCAGTTTGCCGATATGTAAATCCCATTCAAATTTCAAGTGAATTGGATGAAAATTGAGGATTTTAGAAATTAAAAAAAAAAGTGGTTGACCTTTGGCCTACGTTGACCTTTTGGCCTACACTGATCTCAAAAATAGTTGGTGGTTGAATTCAGTAAGCCGATATGTAAATCCTATTCAAATTTCAAGTCAATCGGATGAAAATTGAGGATTTTAGAAATTTGAAAAAAGTGGTTGACCTTTGGCCGAAGCAAATCTCAAAAATAGTTGGTGGTTGAATTCAGTTAGCCGATATGTAAATCCTATTCAAAGTTCAAGTCAATCGGATGAAAATTTAGGATTTTGGAAATTTGAAAAAAAGCGGTTGACCTTTGGCCTATGTTGACCTTTTGACCCCAACAGTATATAGAATTTTGTCGGACCACGAACTCTACCATTGGGTAAAGTTTCGTGAAGATCGGTTTAAAATTGTGACCTATAGGCAAGTATAAGTGAGCGGACAGACAAACAAATACACAAACAAAACAAACACACACAAACCGGAGTGAGCAACATACTTGCCGGAATCTTTTCAGGCAAGTAACAAACGGACTCAAATGCAATACTCTCTACTCAGGCAAGGGTAATTAAAAGGTTTATTTGGATTTTCCGATAAAGTTCTTTCTCAGATGAAAATTAGGTTTAAATTTTAAAGAAACAATCGAGGTAATCGGCTGCTTTTTGGAGCCGCTGACGCGTTCAGAGATCAAAATAAGTTTGTTATTGATGACATGACTTGATTTGGAGCTATGTATGCAAAGCCAGTGCAAAAAACCAGTGCAAAGCTATGCGTTTGCTAATTTTGGAGTTCAATGAAAAGAAATCTAAATGTATCATTCCTGAAAAGATATCGACAAGTAACATTAAACAGTGTGAGCTATACTTGGAATACGGGTGTTCTTGAGGAAAGCCACGACATTCATGGCTTGTTTTAAAGAAACCAGATGGAGACACCGCGACTAATAAAAACAACATATCGCACCTTTGCTATGGTGAAAAACCTTGAAGTCTTTTTAAAATGTACATTTTACTCATGGGACAGATTAGAAACAGATTGGGACGCAAACGATTATGTGGAAGCGTAAAGTGTTATTAGGTTTGTTAAAGCAACGGAAATAAAGATCCTATTTTAGATTTGAGTGCATTCAAAAGCTCAAAAACGTACATTATATGCACAATTGACCTTGTTGTTCAAAAAGAAACAATAAAGTCCGATATAGTAGATCTTTATACATTGAAAGAGGAGAGCCTGAATAAATGGATGCTTCGTGTTTGGGTTTCGAATAAATGGAATTACGAATTAATGCAGAAAATGGCATTCCGATTAATCTCACCTTTTTTTGTTGTTGTTTATACAAGACGATTAAACAAACAAACCGGAGGAATATATGGTAAATCAAAGTAATCCCCCCAAAACTAATAAGTAAATCCAAAACCTTGTACGGTAAAATTAATGTGACTACAATTCACCCAAAAAAAGATGTTGTAAGAATTTGTTTTGGTCACCAAAGACCAAGGGCCTGGTGTTGGCTTCGCGGTTAGGGTGCTGGGTTGGGATCCTAGGATCCTGAGTTCGAATCCCAGTCGATCGTTGAATTAACGCCAGGGGGGTTGACTCAGCATGTCATCCGACCGAGGTCGGAAAATTGAGTACCAGCTTGCTGGGACGAATGTGCCGGTGTGTGCCCCGATTTAGAATAGGTACACCGTATCCCTGCGCATCATAAGAGCATGACCAAGGGTTGGTGTCAGGAAGGGCATGCGGCCATAAAAACATTGCCTCAAAAAGGGAACCGATGATTGTCATGGGGCCCGCAAGGCTAACCCCCGCTCCAGCAGGGAAAATGGCGTTAAAAAAAGGGAATAAATATATATATATTTAAAACAAAGAACAGGTGAAAACGCTAAATGATAATGGATAACTGAAATTAAATTTAAAAAATCACAACAAGTGCTGAAGAAATTTCAACGAGGGAGCCAAATGGTGGATGTCTTGCATTTCTCGCTGCACATACCGACACGATAAGCTGACAACAAATAGTGCAAGCCTTGTGAGGTGACGGGCTGTGGATGCGACGGCGAGCCGTCCTCCGGAGAGACCAGAGGCACGGCCGTGACGACAGAGGAGACGGGCGGTGCTGCGGGAATCGCCTGCACGGTCGGGCTGGGAAGCAGCTGGAATGAAGTAGCCGGCTGCAGGCCCACAAATGCCACTGCATGGCACAAGGACATCACAACTCACCCTAGAGCTCAGTACAAAATTACAAGCAGGCATGAAAACGATTATGGCACAATTAAACACAACTGCAATCATATTTTTGAAAACACTGGTAAACTTGGATTTGCTTCTCATATACAGTCACGTGAAAAAGTAAGTACACCCCATGTAAAGTTTTGACTTTTTCAACATATTTCAACATACAGCTATTTGATCTTCATTTCAACAATATTGATAGATAATGGTGATATAATATAACAAATATCATGAAACATTTACATTTTGTAGTCCATTGTATTATTTAAATAAACATAAATGCAAATTTCGCATGTGGAAAAAGGCTCTAATGACTAATCGGTGGTATTGCCCCCTTTGGCAGAAACAACCTCAAGTAGGCGTTTCTTATAACTGTCTACCAGTCTCTGACATCGACTGGGAGAAATTTTTGCCCACTCCTCCATGCAGAATTCTTTCAGCTGTGCGATGTTTGAGGGGTTTCTTGCATGCGCAGCTCGTTTCAAATCCCCCCATAACATCTCGATGGGATTTAGATCCGGGCTTTGACTTGGCCATTCCAGAACCCTCCATTTCTTTATTTTCACCCATTCCTTGGTGGATTTATTGGTATGTTTAGGGTCATTGTCATGTTGCAAGGTCCACCTTCGGTTGAGCTTCAACTTTCCGACAGATGGCCTCACATTATCCTCAAGCACCCTCTGGTACAATGAAGAATTCATAGTGGATTCTATGATGGTGAGCTGCCCAAGCCCTGATGCAGCATAGCTGCCCCAAACCATAATATTTCCACCACCATGCTTTACAGTTGGTATCAGGTTCTTGTGGTCAAAGGCTGTCTTTGGTTTTCGCCAAACATGTCTTCTGGTACTGTGGCCAAATCGCTCTACCTTTGACTCATCTGTCCAGAGCACATTGTTCCAGAAGTGCTGGTCTTTGCCTCGGTGTTCATAGGTAAACTTTATGTCTTGTCCTGATGTTCTTTCTGGACAGCAAAGGTTTCCTCCTGGCACACCTCCCATGTAGATCAAATTTATGCAGCCTCTTTCAAATGGTGGACTTTCAAATGGAAATCCCTGGTGTTGGGCTAGCGGCTAGGGTGCCAGCTTAGGATCCTAGGATCCTTGGTTCGAATCCCGGTCGATTGCTGAATTAACGCCAGGGGGGTTGACTCAGCCTGTCATCCTTCCGAGGTCGGCTAATTGAGTACCAGTTCACTGGTAATTCCCTGCTTGTCGTAAAAGGCGACAAAAAGGGTTGGCGGCAGGAAGGCCATCCGGCCGTAAAACATTGCTTCAAAAAGGGGACCGAAAAACAACAACAACCACGGTCCCCGAAAAAGGCCAACCCCCGCTTGCGGGGAAAAAATGGCCTCTAAAGGTGTTTTTTTTTTTTTTTTCAAATGGTGGACTCGTGCACTTTGACATCAACAGTGGCAAGAGCTACCTGTAGGTCCCGTGATGACATTCTGGGGTTCTTCGAGACTTCTTTCAGCATCTCGCGGACTGCTTTGGAACTTGCTGGGGCGGCCTGGCCTGAACAAGTTGGCAATTGTTTGGAATCTTCTCCACTTGTGGATGATCTTCCAGACAGTCGAATGATTGATTTCAAATTGTTTGGAGATCTTTTTAAATCCCTTCCCAGACACGTAGGCATCTATAACCTTCTTTCTGAAGGCCTCAGAGAGCTCTTTTGATCCCTAGATCAAAAGGGAATTTCATTAGTATGTGTGTCATGGTGACGCCGCACACTTCAACAACAAAGAGCAAACCAAACTAAATGTCTGAGGTTTAAATAAGACAGGTTCCTCCAAGATCCTCTCCAACGATGTTCTAATCATTTTCACCTGAGCTGGTGCACCTGATTCTAATTTTAGGTATTTGAAGTAGTGATAAATGTAGGGGTGTACTTACTTTTTCTACATGCGAAATTTGCATTTATGTTTATTTAAATTATACAATGGACTACAAAATGTAAATGTTTCATGACATTTGTTATATTATATCACCTTTATCTATCAATATTGTTGAAATGAAGATCAAATAGCTGTATGTTGAAATATGTTGAAAAAGTCAAAACTTTACATGGGGTGTACTTACTTTTTCACGTGACTGTATTCTTTCAATTAAGTGGGCTCACATTCATCTCGAAGCTGTCTAGCCTGAGTTTGAATCTCGGCCCAGCTATAAACTGTCATCCTGGTGTTTCACAAGCAGGATGAATCATCAATGTGTGTGCTGTCACTTGTATTGACGTTAAACACGCGTCCCATCTGCCGGTATTAGTTTGTGGATGTCAAAGATCCCACGGTGTTCTTCGTGGAGTAGCTGAGCTATCGCCAGTACCATGAACAGATTCCAAATTCCTTCCCCCACTACTGAGTCAAGCATCAGGCCTGGCCAGCTGGTTTGTGGAAGACTTGTGCCAAAAACTTCCCCCAGCCAACCCCACAAGAACGTGGGAATACTTGTGGCCATTAAAGAGAATTGTTTTTAAATCAACTATACACACCATTAAAAACGAATGAATAGAAAGAACTTCACTTTGCGGAGTTAAAATAATTACAATTAATCAACGTGTCTAGAATTAAAATACACTTCAGGCAAAACAGGACAAAATGCAAATTTTAAACAATCATTACATTATTTTTTATAAAGAACACAAATAGAGTATTTTCACAACAACTCCTCACCCAACCCCCTCAAAATGGGAGGAGGGGGGTTGAGGGAGGGGTGGGAGTAAGGGGTTAATAAGGCAAGACCAATTTTACACTTTTCTTTTTCTATACTGATCGATAGCGCTCACACGGCTAAGTTTTAGCGATTGTAACAAAACCCCTGAATATAACATTTCAGTCTAAAAAATGGCGCTTAGTCTTCAAATTTATTGATGACCACAGCAGTCGAGAAAAGGAGAAACACAGCAGAGGTAGTGGGGTTGCATTCCTGTGACCCCAAAAATATTTTAACAAAACATGTTTCGAAGGTGGATTTAGCTACTAAAATAGTTTAAAGAATTACTCCAGTGCCTTCACAAAGTATTCACACCCCTTGACTTTTTCACATTTTGTTATGTTACAGCCTGAGTTTAAAACGAATTAAATTGAGAGTTTTTTGTCACTGATCTACACATAATACCACATAATGTCAGAGTGGAATTTAGCACAATAATTTTTTTACAAAATAATAAAAAATGAAATACAGAAATATCTAATTTACATATGTGTAATAGATGTTGTAAAAATGTATGAGCCCATACTTCGAAGAGGTGCCTTTGGCAGCGATTCCAGTACAGGGTCTTCTTGTGTATGTCTATCAGATTTGCACATCTGGATTTGGGGAGTTTTTCCCTTTCTTCCTTGCAGATTTTCTTAAGCTCTGTCAAGTTGGATGGGGAGCGTCGGTGAACAGCAATTTTCAAGCCTTTCCACAGATTCTCAATGGGGTTAAACTCTGGGCTTTGGCTGGGCCACTCAAGGACTTCCAAGTTCTTGTTCTGAAGCCATTACAGTGTTGCTTTAGCTGTATGCTTGGGGTCATTGGCCTGTTGGAGCATAAATCTTTGCCGCAGTCCAAGGTCTTTTGCACTTTGAAGCAGGTTCTCCTCAAGGATTTGCCTGTATTTGGCTCCATTCATTGTTCCCTCTATCCTTACAAGTCTCCCAGTACCTGCCACTGAAAAGCATCCCCATAGCATGATAATGCCACCACCATGCTTCATGGTAGGGATGGTGTTAAATGGGTGATGAACTGTGCTCAATTTCCGCCAGACATAGCGCTTTGCATTCAGGCCAAAGAGTTAATTTTCATCTCATCATACCACATAATATTTTGTCTCATACTCATCACGTGCCTTTTTGCAAACTGCAGTCGTGCTGTCATGTGCCTTTTCCTCAGGAGGGGCTTCCATCTGGCCACTCTCCCATAAGCCTAGATTTGTGAAGTGCTGCAGAGATTGTTGTCCTTCCGGCAGGCCTCCTCACAATTAGATCTCGGAGTTATACAGACAGTTCCTTGGATGTCATGGTAGATTTTCTGCTTTGACATGCCCTGTCAACTGTGGGACCTTATATAGAAAGGTGTGTTTCTTTCTAAATCCTGTTTAATCAATTAATTTGGCCACAGGTGGACTCCAATCAAGTTGTAGACATCTCAAGGTTGATCAAAGGAAATTGGATGCAGTTGAGCTGAATTTAGACCGTCTTCGCAAAGGGGTTGAATACTTATTGACTCAAGACATTTAAGCTTTTACTTTTAATTTAATTGTAGAAATTTCTATTTAAAAAATTAGGAATTCCACTGACATTATGGGCATTATATATAGATCAGTGACAAATAATTTCAATTAAATCCATTTTAAATTCAGGCTGCAACAACATATTGTGAAAAAGGTCAAGGGGGTGAGAATACTGTCCTGTCCGTAGCCGATGAACACCAGCCTTGGACGAATAGCCGAACGGTCCTTAATTCTGAGGCGAGTAACCAAAATTGGCGGTTGGGCTGTAGTGCGGGGGTTGAAGGAAGCGAAGTGCTTACCTGAACAAAAGCACACGGGTTTAATCTGGAACCCACAACGAATAAACAAACACAACAATTGAAAAATGCAACGCAATGAATTGAATGAAGGTAAATCAAAGAATAAAAGGCATGCTGAGGTAAAACGAATATTTCCTACTGTGAGACGTCTCCATTCAGTCACAAATACAACACATAGGGGAGAGATAATGAAAATACAATGTTTCTTTTCGTCAGCTGGCACTCAGCTCTGGTCCCAAATGGCTTTTAGGAGCTTGGTGGTCATTGAAGCTCAAAGCCCAATAGGTGGGAAACGCTTAAGATGGCCGCGGAGTCACGCTCCTCGGCACCACAAATGTGAGGTACTTTGTGAGGGCGGTCCTCTTTCAGGTCCCTCTGCGTCCGGGGAAGCACAATGCGGACCCAGTCCACCACGACCTCAACCGTGTCTGAAAAACCCCTCAAGATCATGCCGACTCGGCAAAAGCAATCATCTCAGGCGCACACACAAAATAAAAGACGCAGCTCCTCCACCAACGTCCGTTTCTCTCCAAAAATCCACACTGAGAGCATGAGCGAAACGCGCTCCTCTTCCTCTCACTCCTCTCGAACCTTCTCTCCTGACGTCATACCGACCAATGTCCGAGCTCCATTGAATCACCCCATGTCCTCTCCCCCAATCATGAACTACGGGTCGTGGCCTGCCGGCTTTGCGTGAGTGTTAATTAAGGTGGGGCTTACTTGCCGATCGGCAATGTTCGGGTTTTCTCGGCGGTTGTGGTGGTTTAATGGAGGCTTTGCATGGCTGACCTTGTGTAGTTGTAAAAGTGTAGGGACAAAATCACAGAGGGAATATCACGTACTGGGGAGAACTAACCTTAATCCCGAACTAGTTAACACAGCTTCACCCATCGTGTGAAGACACATAAACAATCTTAAGCTCCAGTTACCCTACTTAAATACATCAAGATGTATCCTACACGTCCATGCTATAACTATACAATCCTATATTTACTATGGGATTCCTCCATCTACCCCCACAAACGTAACAATACTTTCTGAAGGCATTGCATATATATATATATATATATATATATATATATATATATATATTGTAACGGTTTTGAGAAGTGTGTAACGAATTTGAGAAGTGTAACGGTTTTTGAGAAGTGTAACAATTTTGGAGGAAGTGTAACGAATGTGAAAACATTACAATGTGAACGTTACAAAAATATGTGTAACACCCTGTTAATGTAAATAATGGTCGCAGCCGTCCTCCTAGTTAATTCCATGAAACTTACACGCAGGTCACGATATATCTTTTTAAATAGTGTATTTCCTTATTCTATGTAGGCTAAATATGTGTTTCCCACTAGATTGACTTTGCATTGTATCAAACAAAATAAGCATAGGCCCTTGCAATTTCCCCAAACATCTCCGCTCTCCAAAGTTCCTTTCAAAAGGGTGGGAGTTGTGTTCAATCCCGCAAGCCGCCATTGCCCATGTGCTAATCTCGGAGAAGAAAGGCGTGTCTCCACCTCGTCATCGAGGGGAGGAGTGAGCCAGAGGGTCGCATGGCCAATCAGCACCGCGGTGAGCGACCCGGTAGGCGTGCCCTCGCAGCCGGCGGCTTGATTCCGCCCGAGGTGATAAAAGCGACTGTAAGGGACTGCTTTACCAGATGACCTGGGAGATGAGCAAAGAGGCGGCACCAAGAGGAGCGGTGAGATGCGAAACGCTCCAAGCCAAAGAGGAGAGGTACTCGGCAAGGAAACCAGCTTTGGAGAGACGCGCTGAAAGGAGGGAGACGGCTCCACCACAAGAAGAGGAGCAGGTGTGCCGAACCAGCGCGTGACGTCTACAGCAGCGGATACGCGACGGAGGGTTTTCCCGCCAAAACCGCGAGGAATTGAGAGCTGCTGCCTCCGACCTTGCCTCCCTCTCAAGCAATCCACCTCAAGCCCTACCTGCCTGCAATATCCCCTGTGTAAGTGTGAACGTCCTGTCCTACTCGTTGTCTTGGGATTAAGTAAATTGAGTAGAATAAGCTAACGATGCACTGTGTGACTGCTTTTTCCATCCATTGCTTGTAAATAATTTTGGTCGCTCTTCCTTTTTGCTTGTGTGTGTATAATAAATCTGTTCTTCCTCCGTACTCTGTCTTTTTCTCTTTTCCTTCTCTTTCGGTCGCTTTAGAGGTTTCCCGATTGAATATCTGTGGGGCGATCTGGTCAACGTCGGGTGGAATCGGGTTCTAATCGGGGAGTAACTGTTCAGACGCGGTAATACACCACCGCTCGGTCATCATAACATCTAAAACCGCGTCTGTAACAATTGGTTGTCAGGAGTTGGATTCGGACCTGGGACTAAATTTGTTAGGCCCAAATTTTGGGACACCAATTGTGTTAGTACAGTAACAATTGGTGTCGGGGAGTGAGATTCGAGGCCCGAACCAAATTTTTAAAACGTGTAAAAAAAAATTTTGGTCAAAATTACGAGCTGACGAAATTTGTTTTGTTTTAAAGCAAAACCCGAATTTTGAGATCGCGCCATGGACAATCAAGGCGATCGGATGTCGGTGGGAGAGATAGACAGGGTGGAATCGACCCAGGACCTCGGGGAAATGTATGTGGAGGAAAGGGAGGAGGAGAAAAATAGCAATGTGGTTGCGGAGGTTTCAGACGCACAAAATGGCGCTCTTGCGCACGAGGTTGGGGCAGCTGCGGCCGTACCCTTGGTACTACCAACGGTGGCCCAAATGCAAGCCTTCATGGCCCAATTCATGGTGGAAATGCAGAGAGAAAACGACAGTATGGAACAAATGGAAAACAGAAGGAGGGCTGATAGTGAAAAAATGGAAAACAGGAGGGCTGATAGTGAAAAAAAATGGAAAGCAGAATTATGGGGCAAATGGGGGTAATGAGGGATGAAGCGAGGGGTACCGGTGAGGAGTTAGACAAGAAATTTGGGAAGTTAGACAACGGGATAAAAGAGGTAAAGAATGGGTTAACGGGGGTGGAAAACAGAATGGCTGCCCAGGAGAATCAGTTAGAGGGGGTGAAAAATGGGTTAATGGGGTTAGAAAATAGGATGGAGGACAAATTGCGGGAAATAGGGGAACAATCTGCCAGGGAAATCAAACAAATGGGAGAGCAGATAGAGGAGGTGAAAATCGGGGTAGAAACCAAACTGGATGCTCAGAGGGATGAATTGGGACAGATGAGGGTGGCATCTACAAAAGAGATGGAGGAAATACGACGAGGGGTAAGTGAGGAGGTTTCGGGGCTACGCGAGGAGGTAAAGCGAGGTGAGAAGCGTATGGAGAAAGAGGTGAGAAATAATACGGCAAAGTTACAAGGGGGAATAGAAGATCTGACGGAGGAGGTGGAACAGCTGACGGAGGGACAAAAAGAACTAGTGGAGCAGGTTCAAAAGAACACTGCGGTACTAGGAGGGTTAAAGGCGACACAAAAAGAAATTAAAAATGACTTGATAGCGACACAGAGGCAATGTCAGATGGTACGTGAGGAACTGACAATGAGGGTGGACGAGGTGACAGAGATAATGGAGACAAAGGACCGGCAGGTGAGGATGCAGATAGAGACGGTCACGGTAGCCTTAGAGGACGAACTTGAGGAGACGCACCGAGAAATAAAAGAGGTTAAACAAAAATTAGAGGAAGTGGAAGAAGAGGTGAGTGAAATTAAGAAGGGACGGACAGAAACTAAGAGAGAAATCCAGGAGGAGGTAATGGAATATGTGCAAGGTCGGTGCTCAACTCATAATGTGATGCTCACTAACCAAATAAAGAGTTTGCAGGTGGCAAAGGAGGTGCGGAGACGAGGTACGGAGGTGAGTGGCAATGTATATGATGTGAGGAAAGCTTCAGTCGGCTTGGGGATTGGTTTGGATCCGGGTGTTCGTGAGAGGCCGTTGGTGAAGTGTGCGACAGGTCTGGTGTGCGAAGAAAGAGGTGTGCGAGAATGTCCGACCATGGGGTGTGTGAGGAAAAAGTGCACGCCGAGGAGTGAGTGTGCCGTCAGGAGCGAGTTGGTCGAAGCGCGTGTGCGAGGGAGCACAGGGAAGCGCGGTGTGGTGAGTGTTACGGAGGAAGTAACGAAAAAGTGTGCGCGAGAGGATGCGCGAGAAAGGTGTGTAACGGACAGGTTCATGGGGAAAGGGTGCGCTGTCAAGAGTAAGGGTGAGTGCGCGACCGAGAGTGGAGGTGAGAGTAGTGAGAGTGACACGGAGTGTGAGTTGGTTGTGGCAGGTGAGCGAGGATGTACACCTGGAATGGAAGGATGCACACCTGGAATGATAGAGCGTGTGTGGGGATGCACACTTGAGTTGGTCGTGAGGCACGTGGTTGGGTGTGCGGGTGAGAGCACACCTGTGGTTGTCACAGAGGAGGTGACCGAGAAGGGGGCGCGAAGAGGTGTGTTGGTGAGGTGTGCGAGCGACGAATGTGTGCCAAGGTGTTCGGTGGTCAGGTGTGTGACCAAGGCTGCGAGTGGAATGAGTGTACCGAGGTGTGTAAGAAGAGGTACGACGAGGAGCATGGAAACGGCTGCATGTATGAGCAAGAAAGGGGTAGCGTATGCATGTAAGCGTCCAGGTGAAGCATCGACGGTAACCGGTTTAGCGGTTAGAGCGACTTATAGCCGAATCGGGCCCTCGGTGCGTGCCGGGCTTCGCGTGCCGCGAGAACCAGCGGGGATCCGAGCCACGGCGGGTTCGAAAGGACCGCCGTGCGCGATCCACGCTGGGCCTCGCGTGGAACGGCTGCGTCCGGGCTCCACTAGGCGGAGCGGGCAGCCCGATAGGAAGGGTCGTCATGGCGACCACTTTCTATTGAGACGTGCCGGCAGGTCGAGATCGGGACATTGGATGGCTCCATGCCGAGGTGGTGCGTGGGATCTCGGCCCGGGTAAGCCCCCGTCCCTGCCACGAATGCGGGACGTATCCAGCCGCTGGCACAAAACAACCCGTATTCATTGCTCGGCTGTAGGAAGCCGAGCTTTAAAAGGGAATTGGCGCACCGAGAGGATGTAATAAGTAGACGGGTGATAGTGATGGTGATCGTGATTTGATACGAAATTTATAATAGTGGGTAGAATTGGCAGTAAATGGAAAATTTTTGAATTGGTTGGAATTTGGACGAGCAAAATTTATAGTGAGAGACCCCCGATGTGGTGGGATGGCAAATCCACCATCCCTCACAGGTGGGGCAAATGCGCTATAGTTTATGGGGTGGCTATGACAACCGAGCCAGGGAGGGCTTGGATAATTGTAGGGATCTAGCGAAGATGACATTAGGTAACGTTAAGATTAGTTAGTGACTGATACCTGTAGTGGGGACGCAGGTAGATTAGTGTGGATTATAATGACGTGGGAGCGCAATAGTTTAAAGGGACGACTGGGAAGCGCAAGTTTCAGAGGGGAGTAGTTAGCTGAGATGATGCCGTGTGTGTGAGGATTGAACAGGTGTGATTGAACAGGTGTGATTGCACAGGTGTGCAACTGAACAGGTGGATGGAGCAGTGTATGAGTGAGTGATAGGGATTGTGTATTGTGATGACCAAATGGTCCAGGAAGAAAGGAGGGTGCAGGTGGCACCAGGTGTGAGGGCACAGGTGTGCAACAGCAGGTATGGAGAATGGTAGTGTGGAATAAATGGAGTATTGGAATGGATGGTCGTGGAGTGAGTATGGTGGAAATTGTGGAGTGGAGTGGATGGTGCGAAGGTGTGAATGGGGGAAGAGTGGACCCCCATCACGGATACCCGGGGCGGGTAGTGTAAGTGTTAGGTAGCGGGTATAGGTAAATTGTGGTTGGATATTGGCATCTGTGGTGCGGGTGAAAGAATGGTCTTTGGATGGGTGCATTCGTGTCGTGGAAATGGCGGGGCGTGTAGCCTGTTAGTGTGTGTAGTTGGTTGGGCGCTCCACCACTGTAAGGATGTTGGCCAGGTGAGGCCGCAGGTGGGCTCTGGGAGCCGGTAGTAGTTGTTGTGGATGGGGCCCGAGGATCCGGAGGACGGACCCGGGTAGCCCAGTGCCAGAGGGCACCGAGTGGGGTGACAGAGCCAGGAGGGGCCTGCCCCAGTTAGATAGGTTAGGGTGAGGAGCTAGGTAAGCTCGGGTGGCAACTACAGTGGTGGAGGTGTGCAGGTGGGTAGACCTGCTGGGAGAGCTACACGTCGCAGCCCAGAAATTGTGCGAGGGCACCGGGAGATGAATCGGGGGAGTGAGACCCCAAATTGAGAAGCACCACAGTTTGGTCAATGGGAATTGGTTATTAGAACCCATAGTATAAGTTGGCCAATGGATTGGCAGGGAAAGACCCCGGGTAGTGTAAAGTGTGTTAAAGTCATTTAGAAAATAGTTAGGATGAAGGATCTCCTCGCACCATCTGCATCCACTCACCTGAGGTGACAGGTACTCCACACCATGCCATGTTTTGATTATTTTTTATGATGCAAATGTTTGGATTGTGAGACGCATCATGACGTGGGTGTGACATTGTGCTTTGATGTTCCATCTCTGCCTCCTTATGAGGATTGATGACGAATTGGGTGATGGCAAATTTTGGTTAGAGAGATTGTGGTGACGAATTTGGTATAGGGGAAATATGGGGAAGACGTGACAGTAGTGACGAATTGGTAATGTGTAGATTTTGTACATATGGGGTAAGGGCAAGGGTAGGGTAGGTGACAGGGGGGTGACGTACGGTAGGGACGAGCTTTCTCACTTCGCCCTCCGTACGCATTTCACCTTGCATTGCCTTATTGACGTGTACCCTTGTGACCTTACCCCTCGCTCAATTGTCTTTCTTTTGTCTCCCACATGACCTGTGCGCCATTGGGTGCCGAGGGGAGCGTGCGTGAGGTGGCCATTGTGCGCCCGAGATTCCCAGAACCAGCATGCATTGCGTTGATGTACCACTTTATGGACCGCTGTTCTGCGGCCAAGTACCACTTGATGGACCCCAGGTTCTGGGGCAGGGCACCTCTGTTGGAGACCGGCCATAGTGGCCAGGGAATCTTGCTTGCGGACCTCGGTAAGGTGGCACCTATGCCAAACAGGTGGACCACCCTTAGTTGGCCCCTGAGGCCCTAAATAAAAACGAACACAAGTTGTGCTTTTTATTATGTCCAAATAGGCCGCATGAAGCCAGAAGACGTCGGGAAGAACATCGGCCCAGCAGAGAAAGTGAAGACCACCACCAGTTGTTTTGTTGTGTTTATTAAGAACCATGGTGACTGCGCACCGAGTGGTGCTTTTGGTGCTTTGTGGTGCTTGTGGTGTTTTTGGGTGCTTTGGTGGTATTGGTACTGGTGCATCGATGCAATGCGTGCTGTCTCCTCCCTCCCAACAGGAATTTCTTTTTCTTGTTCCCTAAAAAGAAACCAAAAAAAAAAAACACAGGTCCTGGGTTGCGTTGTAAATAAGAAATAACGTCATTGTAAATAATGCTCCCCACCGTAAATGTATAGTTTGAGAATAATTCCGTAATTCGGTTAGCTGTGGGCTTGAGTCTGTTAGACAGGGTGCAATGCAATAGGGGGACATACTTATTTGTGTTTTAAGATTGTCACACTCAGGGTCAGGTTAATTGTAGAGGGAATTACACCTACGTGTCACACTAAGTTAAAGTTTTGTAGGCCCGAGTCCGGACCTGAAGAAAGGAGGGTGCAGTGTAACGGTTTTGAGAAGTGTGTAACGAATTTGAGAAGTGTAACAGTTTTTGAGAAGTGTAACAATTTTGGAGGAAGTGTAACGAATGTGAAAACGTTACAATGTGAACGTTACAAAAATATGTGTAACACCCTGTTAATGTAAATAATGGTCGCAGCCGTCCTCCTAGTTAATTCCATGAAACTTACACGCAGGTCACGATATATCTTTTTAAATAGTGTATTTCCTTATTCTATGTAGGCTAAATATGTGTTTCCCACTAGATTGACTTTGCATTGTATCAAACAAAATAAGCATAGGCCCTTGCAATTTCCCCAAACATCTCCGCTCTCCAAAGTTCCTTTCAAAAGGGTGGGAGTTGTGTTCAATCCCGCAAGCCGCCATTGCCCATGTGCTAATCTCGGAGAAGAAAGGCGTGTCTCCACCTCGTCATCGAGGGGAGGAGTGAGCCAGAGGGTCGCATGGCCAATCAGCACCGCGGTGAGCGACCCGGTAGGCGTGCCCTCGCAGCCGGCGGCTTGATTCCGCCCGAGGTGATAAAAGCGACTGTAAGGGACTGCTTTACCAGATGACCTGGGAGATGAGCAAAGAGGCGGCACCAAGAGGAGCGGTGAGATGCGAAATGCTCCAAGCCAAAGAGGAGAGGTACTCGGCAAGGAAACCAGCTTTGGAGAGACGCGCTGAAAGGAGGGAGACGGCTCCACCACAAGAAGAGGAGCAGGTGTGCCGAACCAGCGCGTGACGTCTACAGCAGCGGATACGCGACGGAGGGTTTTCCCGCCAAAACCGCGAGGAATTGAGAGCTGCTGCCTCCGACCTTGCCTCCCTCTCAAGCAATCCACCTCAAGCCCTACCTGCCTGCAATATCCCCTGTGTAAGTGTGAACGTCCTGTCCTACTCGTTGTCTTGGGATTAAGTAAATTGAGTAGAATAAGCTAACGATGCACTGTGTGACTGCTTTTTCCATCCATTGCTTGTAAATAATTTTGGTCGCTCTTCCTTTTTGCTTGTGTGTGTATAATAAATCTGTTCTTCCTCCGTACTCTGTCTTTTTCTCTTTTCCTTCTCTTTCGGTCGCTTTAGAGGTTTCCCGATTGAATATCTGTGGGGCGATCTGGTCAACGTCGGGTGGAATCGGGTTCTAATCGGGGAGTAACTGTTCGGACGCGGTAATACACCACCGCTCGGTCAATATAACATCTAAAACCGCGTCTGTAACAATATATATATGTATATATATATATATATATATATATATATATATATATATATATATATATATATATATATTGTATTTGAATTAGTCTTCAATGCATTTCTACTCATTCACACATACATACGCATACATATACTTACGCTAACATTCGGGGTCTGCCTATCAGGCACGTAAGACATCGGCCATTATAAAGCTCGCTGTGTTAAGTGTGGAAATGTTCTGAGGAGATTGCGGCTGGCTCAATAGCGCAGTGGGCTGTTGACGCGTAATCAATGGAGGTCCGTGGTTCGAGCCCCGCATTGAGTCAGAATTTTTTCACACTTAGCCCCTCGCAGGAATTTGATTCCTGTTTATAAAATTGTATTTGAATTAATCTTCAATGCATTTCTACTCATTCACACATACATACGCATACATATACTTATGCTAACATTCGGGGTCTGCCGAGCAGGCACGTAAGACATCGGCCATTATAAAGCTCGCTGTGTTAAGGGTGGAAATGTTCTGAGGAGATTGCGGCTGGCTCAATAGCACAGTGGGCTGTTGACACGTAATCAATGGAGGTCCGTGGTTCGAACCCCGCTTTGAGTCAGAATTTTTTCACATTTAGCCCCTCGCAGGAATTTGATTCCTGTTTATAAAATTGTATTTGAATTAATCTTCAATGCATTTCCACTCATTCACACATACATACGCATACATATACTTACGCTAACATTCGGGGCTTGCCTAGCAGGCACGTAAGACATCGGCCATTATAAAGCTCGCTGTGTTAAGGGTGGAAATGTTCTGAGGAGATTGCGGCTGGCTCAATAGCGCAGTGGGCTGTTGACGCGAAATCAATGGAGGTCCATGGTTCGCGCCGTGCATTGTCAGAATTTTTTCACACTTAGCCCCTCGCAGGAATTTCATTCCTGTTTATAAAATTTATATATATATATTATATATATATATATATATATATATATATATATATATATATTGTTGCGAATATGGAATTTGGCCTCCATATCCGCTTGTAAATATTCCCCTATTTTCTCCGATACTCCCCAACTCTCCCTTACCCCATTCCCTAGTCCCATTGTCTGTAAACAACACCCATTAGAGCCGATCTTCCCCTTCATCCCCCCATTAAATGTCGTGCCCAGGTCCCCCGCACCACACGTAGACAATTATAGGACATCTTGCTAGTTATTCTTAATCTATGTCAGTTAAGGACTTGTTTCCATTAATTATGACTCTTCGTTGCACCAGAATGTGATTATATGGCACCTGTTAGGAAGTTTAGGACCTCCCCATACCTCTCCGCATCTCTTCCCCATGAAGAAGCGCCAACTACAACAACAACAACAAAAGAGGGGGGCGGCGCGGTGACGGCATGGGGAGTGGGCGTCCTCCTTCCGGCTCGGTTAGCCGCCATTGACCACGCGCTCCACGGGGGTTACCACGAAGGGGCTCCCTGTCGGCCCCTCGTCAAGGGCGGAGCCGGTAACCCCCGCACCCAATGAGAAGCCATGGGCCGATGCCATCTGGGGCGGCGCTAACGAGCCGAGGGCGTGTCACTCCCCGCCGGATATACGCGGCCCCGCGCCGGACGTGACGTCAGATGCGCCACCGAGCTTGGAAGGAAAAGACGCCACCCTCCCGAGCGCTGAGCGACCTCCCCAGCTTGAGACCAAAGTCGCGACCCACAAGCGCTGTGATACCTTCACGCATCTCTGGACACCACCGTACGTGATCCTGCCCTGAGCACAGGTGCACCTGGAGCGATCGCTACCCGCTTTCCTGGCCATCAAACCCCGTGTGAGTGAGCCTTGTCCCGCGTTTACCTGTCGTCTGTCCGGGGATAATATAAGTGTGTTTAAGTGCCCACCTTCCTATGTTTCCCTCTTGTCCCTGTAATCTAAACCTTCCGCAATTGTAATAACAACCTTTGAGAACCGTATCCCTGGTGTCGTATTGTGTGATTGTAATCCAGCCGGGTGTCTTCTTTTTCTTATTGAGCCAGCATAGCGCGATTAGTCAACCCCGGGTGCAATCGGGGTAACTTGTACGGATACGGCGGCCATCCCGCTCGGCCCACCATACCATCAAAGTCGTATCTGTAACAATTGGTGTCGAGGAGTGGAATTCGAACCCGGGACTAAATTAGTTAGGCCCAAATTTTGGGAGGGAAAATCGATTCGGAGCGCGTTTCCCGCGCGAAATTATAACGGCGAAATTTCAATTTGTTTTACGAAAATAAAAAAAATAAAAACCGAGTTTTGAAAGTCGCGCTATGGCGGATCAAGACGGCTGGGGTCCGGTAAAGGAGAGTGAGGTAGGGTCGATCCAGGACCAAATTGAGGGACAAGAGGAGAGCGAAGCAGTGAGGGCGGCAGGTTCGCAAAATAGCGCCGTCACGCACGAAGTAGCGGGCGCGCAAAAAGGCGCCTCGCACGAGCGTGCGGTAGCCGAGCCGGCTGTATCAGCGGGCTTTAACATGCAGCCGATTGACATGCAGGCCCTCATTGCGCAGTTACAGGCAGCTGTACAGATGAGTATGGGGAGCCAAATTGAGCGATTGGGTGAGCGGTTGGGGAACCGGATGGATGCTCAGGGTGAGCGATTGGGAAACCAAATTGAAGAAATAACGAACCGAATGAGGGCTCGGAGTGAGCGATTGGAGGGCCAACTGGGGGTAATGAGGGACGAAGCGAGGGGTACCGGAGAGGGGTTAGACAACGGGATAAAGGAGGTGAAAAATGGGTTAATGGGGGTAGAAAATAGAATGGCTGCCCAGGAGAATCAGATAGAGGGAGTGAAAAATGGGGTAGAGGGAGAGGAGATTAGAAGAGGTGTGAGTGAGGAGGTCGGAGGAGTGCGCGAGGAGGTGAGGCACTGTAAGGAGCACATGGAGAAGGAGGTGAGAAAGGGGACTGTAAAGTTACAAGGGGGCATAGAGGACCTGACGCAGGAGGTGGAGCAGCTGACGGTGGGACAGACGGAGTTAGTGGAGCAGGTTCAAAGGAACACTGCGGTATTAGGAGGGTTGAAAGCGACACAAAACGACATAAAAAACGACTTGATAGCGACAAAGAGGGAATGTCAGATGGTACGTGAGGGACTGACAACGAGGTTGGACGAGGTGATAGAGGTAATGGAGACGAAGGACCGGCAGGTGAGGACGCACCTGGAAACGGTCAAGGTAGCCTTAGAGGATGAGCTTGAGGAGACGTACCGGGGAATAAAAGAGGTGAAGCACAAATTAGAAGAAGTGGAAGAAGGGATGAGCGAAATTAAGAAGCGACGGAGAGGGGATAAGAAAGAGATAAAAGAGGAGATAAAAGAATTGGTCCAAAGTCTGTGTTTGGATCGTGATGATGTGCTCATTAACCGGATGAGGGATTCGCAGGTGATGGAGGAGAAGCGAAGAGGAAGAGGACCCGGTGTAAGTGGTGACCAATATGGTCGTGCGTATGATGCGCCAGGGGATTTAAGAAGCTTGGGGGTCGAGATAGACCCGGGTGTCCGTGAGAGGCCGTTGGTGAAGTGTGCGACAGGTCTGGTGTGCGAAAGAGGAGGTGTGCGAGAAAGTCCGACTCTGGGGTGTGTGAGGAAAAAGTGCGTGCCAAGGAGTGAGTGTGCTGGCGAGAGTGAGTCGGTCGTAGCGTGTGTGCGAGGGAGCACATGGAAGCGCGGTGTGGTAAGTGTTACAGAGGGTGTGACGGGAGAGTGTGCGCAGGAGTGTGCGCGAGAAAGGTGTGTGACGGACAGGTGCATGAGGAAAGAGTGCGCTGTCAGAAGTAAGGAAGAGTGTCCACCTGTGGTGAGTGTTACAGAGGGTGTGACGGGAGAGTGTGCGCAGGAGTGTGCGCGAGAAAGGTGTGTGACGGACAGGTGCATGAGGAAAGAGTGCGCTGTCAGAAGTAAGGAAGAGTGGCCACCTGTGGTGAGTGTTACAGAGGGTGTAACGGGAGAGTGTGCGCGAGGAAGGTGTGTGACGGACAGGTGCATGAGGAAAGAGTGCGCTGTCAGAAGTAAGGAAGAGTGTCCACCTGTGCTGAGTGTTACAGAGGGTGTAACGGGAGAGTGTGCGCGAGAAAGGTGTGTGACGGACAGGTGCATGAGGAAAGAGTGTGCTGTCAAGAGTAAGGGTGAGTGCGTTGTCACGAGTGGAGGTGAAAGTAGTGAGAGTGACATGGAGCGTGAGTTAGTTGTGACAGGTGAGCGAGGATGTACACCTGGGATGGAAGGATGCACACCTGGAATGGTAGAGCGTGAGTGGGAATGCACGCTGGAATTGGTGGTGAGGCACGTGGTTGGGTGTGCGAATGAGGGCACACCTGTGATTGTCACAGAGGAGGTGACCGAGGAGGGGGCGCGAAGAGGTGTATTGGTGAGGTGTGCGAGCGACGAATGTGTGCCAAAGTGTTCGGTGGTCAGGTGTGTGACCAAGGCTGTGAGTGGAATGAGTGTACCTGGGTGTGTAAGGAAGGGTACGAGGAGCATGGGCACAGCTGGATGTGTGAGCAAGGAACGGGCTGCGGGGTGTAAGCGTCCAGGTGAAGCATCGACGTTACACGGGTTAGAGGTTAGAGCGACTTTTAGCCGAAGCAGGCCCTCGGTGCGTGCCGGGCCTCGCTTTGAACGGCCGCGTCCAGGCTCCACTAGGGGGAGCGGGCAGCCCGATAGGAAGGGTCGTTATGGCGACCACGTTTTGTTGAGACGTGCCGGCAGGTCGAGATCGGGACATTGGATGGTTCCGTGCCGAGATGGTGCGTGGGATCTCGGCCCGGGTAAACCTCCTTCCCTGCACCGAGTGCTGGACGCATCCAGCCGCTGGCACAAAACAACCAGCATCCATTGCTTGGCTTCACGAAGCCGGGCTTTGGACAGGGAGTGGCGCACCAAGAGGTATTAGTGAGTCGACTGGGTGATGAGGTTAGTGTTTTGGCCCCGAAATTAGAAAAAGGCGAAATTTGATGATTGGCAAAGGATTGGCAGAGTGATGATTGGTAATGGTACAGTGATTGGCAGATGATTGGCAAATTTTTAATTTGTTGAAATTTGATGTGCAAAATTGGTAGTGAGAGACCCCCGATGTGGTGGGATGGCAAATCCACCATCCTTCCCATGGTGGGGGGCAAAGGAGCACTAGATTATGGGGTGTATGGCAGTGAAAACTAGCCCGGGTGGGTTAGGATATGGTGTGTAGGGATCTAGAGAAGATGACCTTAGGTAACGTTAAGGTTAGTTAGTGACTGATACCTGTAGTGGGGACGCAGGTAGTTTAGTGTGGATGATAATGACGTGGGAGCGCAATAGTTTAAAGGGACGACTGGGAAGCGCAAGTTTCAGAAGGGAGTAGTTAGCTGAGATGATGCCGTGTGTGTGTGAGGATGGAACAGGTGTGATTGCACAGGTGTGCAACTGGACAGGTGTGTGGAGCAGTGTATGAGTAGTGAGTGTGTGGATCAGCGCGAATGCGCTTGGGGAGAGAAGGGTGCCGGTGGCACCAGGTGTGAGAGCACAGGTGTGCAAGTACAGGTGTGTGGAGAAAGTTGGAGTAAGTGGTACGGAGTGGTGTGCATGGTGCGAAGGTGTGGATGGGGGAAGAGTGGACCCCTTTCACGAGCACCCGGGGCGGGTAGTGTAAGTGTTAGGTAGAGGGTGCAGGTAAATTGTGGTTGGATATTGGCATTTGTGGTGCGGTTGCAGAATGGTGTTGTGAATGGGTGCATTAGTGTTGTGGAAATGGCTGGGCGTGTAGCCTGTTAGTGTGTGTAGTTGGTTGGGCACTCCACCACTGTGAGGATGTCGGCCAGGTGAGGCCGCAGGTGGGCTCTGGGAGCCGGTAGTTGTGAGTGGGTGCCTGAGGATCCCGGGTGTGGATCGGGCAGCCCAGTGCCAGAGAGGGCACGGAGTGGGGAGAGAGCCAGAGGGCCTTCCCCTGGTAGTTAGGTTAGGGTAAGGAGCAGGTAAGCTCGGAGGCAACTGCAGTGGTGGAGGTGTGCAGGTGGGTAGACCCACTGGGAGAGGTACACGTCGCAGCCCAGAAATTGTACGAGGGCACCGGGAGATGAATCGGGGGAGTGAGACCCCAAATTGAAGAGCACCACAGTTTGGCCAATGGGAATTGGTTTTTAGAACCCATAGTGTAAGAGGGCCAATGGTTTGGCCGGAGAAAGCCCCCGGGTAGTGTAAAGTTGTTAAAGTCATTTAGGAGATAGTTAGGATTGATGAACCTGTCGCACCATACGCAGCCACTTACCTGTGGTGATGATGATGACTCCACACCTGTGTTTTCTTTGTGTGTGTTGCAGAAATGAGATTGCTGTGAGGATTTGTGAGACGCATCACGACGTGGATGAGACATTGGGGTGATTCCATCTCTCCCTCCCTAGGAGGGACTGATGATGAATTGGTGATGGCAAATTTTGATGTTCAGTTGGAGATGGCAAATTTTGATGAGAGTTGAAAATGGCAAATTTGATTGGTTAGGAGGGAGAGAAGACGAATTTGGTATATGGGAGGAACGGGGAAGACAGTAGGGATGTTTGTTGATTTGTAAAGTAGATGTTTATGAGTAGTGTAGTGTTGTGTGGATGCAGTAAGGGGTAAGGGAGGGGCCATGTAGGTTACCTGGTGGGGGGGGGGCGTACGATAGGAACGTACCTGTCTCACCTGGTTCCCATGTGCCCCCAGTGTGCATTACCTTACATTGCGTGCACTTTTGCGCCCTTACCACCTTACTCACTTGTCTGCTTCTTTTGTCTCCCACCTCCGAGGATCTGGCTTTGGGGTAGAGAGAGAGGAGAGAGAGGTGCTGGCTGCGCAGTTGTGGGCCTGCACTTTCGCTGTTCGCTGCCTGGATCGGTACACCATATGGACCGCAATGTTTGTGGCCACCCACAATGGACCGCAGTTCGTTTGCGGCCAAGCACCACCCGGGGATGGACCTATGGATCAACGTGGCACCTATGCCATACAGGTGAACCACTAATAGTTAACACCACCAAGTGCACCACAAGAAGAGCAAGAGACACCTGCAGGGTTAGGGGTTGTTGAAGTTATTTTTATTCCAATGAACAATGGTGACTGCACCGATTGGTGGTGGGGTGGTGCTTTTGATGCTGGGAAAGGGTGCTCTGCACGTTATTAAAGGGCCGTCGGCCACAGAGCACTCGTGGGTTGGTGTATCGATGTTGGCAAGCGCGCTCTCTCTATGCATAACATCTGCATGTGTTCCTCCAAAGACAGGTCCTGGATCGTAGTGTAAATATCAGCGTAGTCTTGTAAATAATGCTCCCTACCGGCTGTATGTTTAGTTTGAGAATTCTTTCCGGATTCGGTTATCCTGTGGGTGTGTTTCTGTGAGGAGAAGGGTGCAACGTCGCAGGGGGACATATTTACTCATTTGTGAATATCTGTAAAACTGTCGCACTCAGGGTAGAGTTAATAGTAGAGGGAACTACATTGCGTGCCACACTAAAGTAGGTAAAAATTTATCGGGTCGGGACGCCCCGAGGGTAGAGAAGGGTGCAATGTTGCGAATATGGAATTTGGCCTCCATATCCGCTTGTAAATATTCCCCTATTTTCTCCGATACTCCCCAACTCTCCCTTACCCCATTCCCTAGTCCCATTGTCTGTAAACAACACCCATTAGAGCCGATCTTCCCCTTCATCCCCCCATTAAATGTCGTGCCCAGGTCCCCCGCACCACACGTAGACAATTATAGGACATCTTGCTAGTTATTCTTAATCTATGTCAGTTAAGGACTTGTTTCCATTAATTATGACTCTTCGTTGCACCAGAATGTGATTATATGGCACCTGTTAGGAAGTTTAGGACCTCCCCATACCTCTCCGCATCTCTTCCCCATGAAGAAGCGCCAACTACAACAACAACAACAAAAGAGGGGGGCGGCGCGGTGACGGCATGGGGAGTGGGCGTCCTCCTTCCGGCTCGGTTAGCCGCCATTGACCACGCGCTCCACGGGGTTACCACGAAGGGGCTCCCTGTCGGCCCCTCGTCAAGGGCGGAGCCGGTAACCCCCGCACCCAATGAGAAGCCATGGGCCGATGCCATCTGGGGCGGCGCTAACGAGCCGAGGGCGTGTCACTCCCCGCCGGATATACGCGGCCCCGCGCCGGACGTGACGTCAGATGCGCCCCGAGCTTGGAAGGAAAAGACGCCACCCTCCCGAGCGCTGAGCGACCTCCCCAGCTTGAGACCAAAGTCGCGACCCACAAGCGCTGTGATACCTTCACGCATCTCTGGACACCACCGTACGTGATCCTGCCCTGAGCACAGGTGCACCTGGAGCGATCGCTACCCGCTTTCCTGGCCATCAAACCCCGTGTGAGTGAGCCTTGTCCCGCGTTTACCTGTCGTCTGTCCGGGGATAATATAAGTGTGTTTAAGTGCCCACCTTCCTATGTTTCCCTCTTGTCCCTGTAATCTAAACCTTCCGCAATTGTAATAACAACCTTTGAGAACCGTATCCCTGGTGTCGTATTGTGTGATTGTAATCCAGCCGGGTGTCTTCTTTTTCTTATTGAGCCAGCATAGCGCGATTAGTCAACCCCGGGTGCAATCGGGGTAACTTGTACGGATACGGCGGCCATCCCGCTCGGCCCACCATACCATCAAAGTCGTATCTGTAACAATATATATATATATATATATATATATACGTATATATATATATATATATATATATATATATATATATATATATATATATATATATATATATAAAAATATATCTCAGACAACATCGACCAACTTCCACCCATCCATAACTCTCTCTTCCTCATATGTGGTGATTTTAATTGTCATCATTCAAATTGGCTGGGTGTTATTACCTCACTCACCAGTCACAGCATTTCAGCAAAACACTTCTGTGACTCTATGGGACTGACTCAATCTGTGAACTTTCCAACCCGGATCTGTCCCAATGACGATTCCTCCCTTCTGGGCTTGGTGATGACAAACATCCCTGAAAATGTCTCCTGCTCTTCCTCTGGTTCATGTGATCATGTGCTTGTGAAAGTTAACAGATCTATCTGGCTATTCTCAGAAAGCTGCCTCAATGCCAGCGAGTCTGGCAAGGACTGCAAGCAACCATCTCAGTTCAGCACTGGGCTCCCATATCTGCCACTGATATTAACTCAGCCTGGGATTTCGTAGACAGTGTTGTTGGACACATCCTATTCCTTGCGTTCATCAATGATCTCTCTGACTCTCTGGAAAATCGTCTTCATCTCTGCTGATGACTCCACCCTCTGCCGTGACATCCATCATACTTCAGATAGGTCGGCAGCAGCCTTTTCCCTCTCTGCAGACCTGATATAATGACGAGCTGTTTCAACACTTGGAATACACTACCGGTCAAAAGTTTTAGAACACCTCAATTTTTCCAGTTTTTTTGAAATTTACGCAGTTTAATGTCTCAATGTACCCTGAAATTAAGCATAGAACAAATAAACAATTGGAGATAAAAAAAATAAATCATAGAATCATGTTGTTTAACAAAATGTAATTTGAATTTTTGACTCAGCAAAGTAGCCACCTTTTGCAGATATAACCGCCGAACACACTCGTAGCATTCATTTTACAATGGAAATCAAATATTGTTCGGGAAGTTCTTCCCAACACTGTTGCAGAAGTTCCCACAAATGTGTTGCACTTGTAGGTTGCTTTGCTTTTACCCTTCTGTCCAGTTCATTCCAAACCAGCTCGTTGGGGTTTAGGTCTGGAGACTGTGCTGGCCATTCCATGATTTGAAGCCTACCGTCTTGTTCTTTTCCTCGAAGGTAGTTTTGACATAGCCTGGAGGTGTGTTTAGGGTCATTATCTTGCTGTAGGATGAACCCCTGACCAACTAGGCGTATACCAGAGGGTATTGCATGGCGCTGCAAAATGCTGTGGTCACCCTTTTGGTTCAGGGTGCCAGTCACTCTGTGCAAGTCGCCGACTCTGGATCCAGCAAAAGATCCCCAGACCATCACGCTTCCTCCTCCATGCTTGACAGTTGGTGTCACACACTGAGGAACCATCCTTTCGCTTACTCGACGGCATACAAAAACACTGCGTGATGAACCAAAGATTTCAAATTTTGGTTCATCGGTCCATAAGACCTTCTTCCAGTCTTCAGTAGTCCACTGGCGGTGCTTCATGGCCCAGGCAAGCCTCTTTTTCATATTTTGCCATCTTAGCAATGGCTTTCTTACTGCCACTCGACCTGTCAAACCTGCAGCTCGAAGTCTTCTCTTCACAGTTGAAACTGAGACTTGCTTACTTCGACCAGTGTTAAGCTGTGCTTGAAGCTGTTGTCCTGTGAGCCGCCTATCACGCAAGCTGTTGACTCTCAGAAACTTGTCTTCTGATTCTGTTGTTGCTTTGGGTCTGCCAGACCTCTTCCTGTCAGAGCTTCCTCCAGTTTTCAATATACTACTTCCTGCAGTGCAATATTGTCCAAATAATGCTTCAGAGGTGTAATAACAGTTTGTTACAATGCTGCTTTTATACAGACAGGGGGTTTGTAATCAAGTAATCAGCAGAAGTTGAGACACCTGTAGGAATTGTTTGCATCAACTTTCAAGGCTTAATTTACTTACATTGCTGCAGAACAGCTGTAACTTGTTAACCCATTACTTGTTCCTTGAAGAAGGCCTTTTTTTTACAATATAACTGTGCAATTTACATTATTTCCCCGTTTTTGCTAACCTAAACTTTTTTTTTTACCTCGAGCAGTTTACTGCTTACCTTTGTACCATTTCAGGTTATTCACTGGACATTAAGCTGTGTAAATTTCAATAAAAACTGGAAAAATTGAGGTGTTCTAAAACCTTTGACCGGAAGTATATGTCTTTCAAAACTGACAAAAATCTCACTCTCTCACCCTGTCTCTCCAAAAAGATTGTCTAATGAACACTTCCTTCTACTTAAATCGATGCAGAATGTTATTATTCATCCAGTCAAATTAAATCAGTAAAAGTTTACAATTGAAAAAGCTGGACTTTATCGTCGGGAGAGCTGATATTTCGGCAAGAATCCACTTGACTTGGTCAAGGCAGATTTTTTTTTTTTTGTATACAAGATCGAGGCTCATGTAAGAGTTAAAATATTCAAGAGAAGAAGCTTGAAAATCGACACGTGATCTCAACCGTTAGTAGGGCGATTTGGTCTGTAGACCAATCCTGGTATCATGTGACGGTTGCAGACGGCATGGGAGAGATGTTAGAGTCTTGCTCCACGTGCGTAACAGGTTCACTCGCAAACCTCCCCTTTTGTTGAGAGATGGTGATTTAACTCTTTCCCAAATGGATTCCTTTACACCACGAGCAAACCACATTTTTGTCCAAGATGACCAATTGACTGTTATCAAAGATGTTCCCCCGCAGGTTCAAGTGCATATTGTTATGAATTTGGTAGAGCAACATCTAGAGCTAGGTAGATCTGTATAGGTAGGTATTCGACTGTCGTGACAGGGACTCTACATGTAATAAGTTCTTGATGTTTAGGCGTTTGTCGGGATAAAGTGTATAATTGTGGATCTACCGGGAGATTCGTGTGATAAGTAGTGAGGGATTAAAGATAACGCCCCTGTGAGTCTCACCTAGTAGTCAAACCTTTGTCCATTATGGCACTGCAAACCACATAAACATGTTAGGTCCCTAGCACAACATTAAATAATTCCTTTCCCTGACAATGACTTCGGAACAAACGGACAGGAAACCAGGCCAGGACACTGCCGATGATGGCCGCAGCCAGCTACACCTCCGCCGGGCCTCGAGTGCCACGCGCTATCACAACACTACAGGCCTGTGATTCGGTGGAGGGCACTGATTGGGTGGCGCACCAAGGGACGTGACGTCACCAGCGAGGTTATTTAAGGGAGCGCCGAACGCTCTCTTGGTTCTTGTTCTCTTGCCTCTCTGGCGTCTGGCAGTGCAGCTTTTGGTCTCTTGTGGTTCATGCTCTTAGTTGCGCAGCAGTTGAGAAGAGTTCTGCAGAAGAGTTGGCTGCCAGCACTCCTGGTCAAGTGGAGTTCGCTTGCTTCGTGCAGCCCTGCGTTGGACCCTTGGAGCAAGGGAGCTCGTGGTGTGCCGTTGAACCGACGAGGCCTGGTGGTGCTCGGGGCTTTGGAACTTGGAGCGAGGCGTGCCATGGGACGAAAGGAGCCGGGTGTTGGACGGCAGCCACCAAGACGACAAGGACGAGATAAGGCCGTATCCGCGAATACACTTTACATAAAAGACGTGTTATTTTCTTTAATTCATCTCCCTCGTATCGTGTTTGGTATCTGTTGTGTGTGGGATCTCAATTTAGGCTTATTATTAGAGTTATTACCGGCGCGTGCTTTTTCACTGTCTTTACTTTTCATAAAATAAATCCTTATATTATTTTCTGTATATATCTGAACGCAGTTTCCTGTTGGATTTTAATAGGTAAGGCTGCGGAGCTTTGCTGTGTCCGCCATTCTGCGCGTTTGTGCCCGATTGGAATCCGCTATTGGGTTTGCACCTCGGGAGTTAAAAGCCTCGCAATTGGCCTCCGCAACTGTGGTGTTAATCGCGGTTGCGCGACAAGTGGTGTCAGGAGTGGGATTCAAACCCGTCAGACAAATTTTTTTGTCCGTGGCGAGACATCGACACGGTCGGGCGTACATTGCACCCGACGTTCGAACGCAAATTTTTTATAGTCGAGGCGGAGAAATTTAATAATCAATTGGGCATACGGAGCGCGATATCGCGTCTTCGTCAAATTTAAATTGTGTTTCTGGAATTATTAAAATAAATACGCGCGCGGGAAACAATCTTCCGGAAGGCGGATGTCGGAGATTGACGAGAGGGAGGTACGCAGCGAGGCGTCCGTCAGCGTCGGGAGTGAGCTGGAAATGGGGGAAATGGAGGATAGCGTTGGAACTTCCCCCGCCGCTGGGATGGCCCCGATAGATCTCCAGACCATAGTAAATTTAATAAATGCTCAGAGGGCCGATAGTGAGCGATTGGGAAAGCAGATGGGAGATATGAACGAACAGAGTGAGCGAGCCAGTCGGGAATTGAATGACAAAATTGATGGGTTGGAAAATAAAATTGAAGGGATGGAAAATAAAATGGAGTCCCAGGGGAATGAATGGAGGGAAGGAATGAAGGATATGAGTGACCAAATTAATGGATTAAAAGGGGAAATGAATGCTCAGAACGAGCAATTGGAGAACAAAATTAATGCCCAAACCAAAAACATGGAGGGGCAAATGGATAGATTAAAGGAGGGTTTGAAAGAACAGATCGAAGGGATGGACAGCAAAATTGAGGGATTGGAGGGAAAAGTGAATGAACGAATGAATGAACAAATGAAAGAGAGGAATTGAAAAATTGGAAGGAAAAATTGGGGAAATGGCACAACAGCTGGGGAAACGAATTGATGGCATAGAAGGGAGTGTGCAAAACCAAATTACGGGCAGACTGGGGGAATTGGAGGATAAAGTAGAAACTAGAAGGGGGGAGATGGAAAAAGCCATAGGGGTGGCAAGTGAATCGATACGGACAGAATTAATGTCAAAAATAGAGGAGGGCGTGACCCAGGCTGTCCGAAAGGGGGAAGCGTTTAGTCCGTGGGCTGAGTAGGGTTTACATGCACCCCCCCCCCCAACTTAACTTCCCGGGTATGTCCATGTACCCCCCACCTTAGGGGTTAGGAAAAACCATGTTAACAGAAAAAAAACTCATTCCCTCATAGTTTGACCTCTGGTGACCTCATTAGTGACCTCATTTGCATATAACACATATCATTGTAAAGAGTGTCCCAGGACAAACATTTTGAGGGTCATATGCAACTATAGGATGACTAGGTAAAAAGTTATGGCCATTTGAATTTCGCCTACCCCTAATTTTTGGAAATCACTGACACAGGGGGGGTAACATCCAAATATGCGTGGGAGGTACCTTGGGAATGAGTTTTTTTTCTGTTAACATGGTTTTTCCTAACCCCTAGGGTGGGGGGTACATGGACATACCCGGGAAGTTAGGTTGTGGGGGGGGTGCATGTAAACCCTACTCAGCCCACGGACTAGTTGAAGGGTCGAATTGATAAAGCAAATGGGGATCTGGAAGGCTATTGGAGCCGGGTGGATGCCAGAATGCGACAGCAGAGTGAGGAATGGGGACTGCTCAACCAACAGGGGGGAAAATTGGCCGAGGAGGTGAGAGGGTTGGAAACCCGCATAAAAGAGCAGGAGCAAGGGTTAATTGAGAAAGGCCTGTGGGGGCCGCAAATGGATAATGAAAGGGTACCATCAAGGAGGAGGTTGGTCGGGTTCAAGAGAGCCTGAGGGAAGAGGTGAGTCGGTCGGTTAAACATCTTCAGGATCAGATTAAGGTGACCCAGGAGACCCTCACCACGAGCCACATTTGGACACCAGAGGCTCCGAAACGGAATACCCAGTTGGGAGGGGGGGGGGGGGTGTTTTGGCCCGGGACTGGATTTGGACAGAGAGGAATCGGGGAATAGAGTCTCTGGAAAAACAATCTCCCTCGTACATTTTGACGGATCAGGGAGCCTCGAGGCTTTCCTGACACAATTTGAGTGCGTGTCTCAGCTCAATGGTTGGGGAGAGCGGGAGCGCATGGGGAATCTGGTGGCGACACTGCGGGGGTCAGCCGCAGACGTGTTAAACGTAGTCCCAGAGGGAATATTGACCAGCAAGGCCATCTGTGAGGCCTTGAATAACAGGTACGGGACAGGCGCAAGGTGCGACCTGGTCAGGGCACAGCTGCTGCATCGTAGGCAAAAGCCTAACGAGACGTTGCAGGAGCTGGCCCAGGATATATACCAATCTGTGAGGATAGCATACAGGGACCTACCAGCACAGGCGTGGGACAAGCTGGCGATAGAAAAATTTATGGTGGCTCTCCCTGATCCTGAGGTCCGGACGTTGGTGGAGTTACAGGACCCACCCACGGTGCACCGGGCGGCGGAATGCGTGGCGAGACTGACCTTTTTGAGAAGGTCGAACCGCGCATCGGAGAGGGCACCTGTGACGGTACGGCAGGCCGAGGTGCGGGATCAGGAAAAGCCAGAGGATGACATAGGGCGAATGTTATGGGGAATCAGCCGCCAGCTGACAAATTTGACCGGGGGCAAATTTGCAGGGAGCGAGTCACGACAGTTTGGTCCAGGTTTGCCATCGGGACGGCCTGATTTTTATCCATCGGGACATCGGGACAGAGGGGTCCGTTCTTGGGGACTTGTTTTAGATGTGGGAGAAGAGGGCACAGTCAGAGGAATTGTCGGCAACCAGAAGGGCCCCCACCTCCTGACAGGCTTCGCAGCCCAGAAAGGAGGGGGCCCCCAGTAGGTCCACAGGCGCCAGACATCGGACCACCACCTCGGCCTGGGCCAATAGCAATAGAGTGTGCGGGAAACTAGAACGAGCCGAGCATATGGGCCATGCTCGGCTGGCATGTGTATGGCAAAGCATCCTTCTTTGGTGAGGTTAGTAAAATGTTACAAATGTTTGGCATGGGTAATCTGTGGGTTAGATGCAAATTTCAGGGTGGATTTTGAAATGTCATGGCGGACACTGTACAGTGACGCCATTATTGATCCTGGTGTGTAGACCAAAGTGTTGGAGGCTGTGATAAAATTAATAGGGTAGCAGGACACAGCTTCAACTGGTTGCGGGGGCAACTGTGCTGATATTTGGGACGTGGGGATATGGGGATGTAGTTGTGTAGCCTGATGGTCAACGTGGTGCTGTGCGTGTCCGAGGTGTGTGGACCATGTCTTCTGGGTGGGTCTCCTGGTGGAGCATGGCTGTTGACTGGACCTTGGTGTGGTCAAATGTGGGTGAGCACTGGGGGGGGGGCTGCAGTTCTGTAGTCGGACTGGGGGATGATGGGGAGGTGCAGGGGACGTGGCTGTAGGGATGCCACGCACTGCGACCGTGCCCCCCAGGGCCGAGGTTGTTTGTGCAGTAGTGTGTGTTTTGGCAGCAAGTGCTCACCACATTGGCCAGCTGGGGCTGGTGCAGCTGTGTTCCTCACAGGGGGGCCGAAGGATGGATGGTGGGTCGCACCCTTATGGACACTCATGGGCCATGTTGGCGTTTCGACTGCTCACCTTGTCCCGATGACCCTTGCACGGTAGAGGTGCGGAGTTGTCGTGGCCACAGGTAGTTGTATAATGATGATCACCGTTGGATGCGGTTTCACATACCTGCCAGTGTAGTGGGGACAAAAGAGAAATCTGGGAGTATTTGGTAGGCCCAATGTGAAATTTTGGGATTTTGAGGGTGGATTGCACTTTGGACCCGACCAACCTGTAACTACCTGCACTTGAGGTGAGTGTTTTGAGGAGTACTGTCCCAGGCTTCAGGACCTGCTTTGGAAATTGGGGACATGTAATTTGGAGTTGGGAGGTGGGTGAGAGTGATGACATGGCCGGTGAAGGGATGGAATGGGGGCCACACAGTGTCTTGTGGGTGGCGTATGTTTTTGTGTTGTGGTTATGTGTTTTGATGTGGTCGTGAGAGTGGAACCTGGAGAGTGAGTGATGATTATTGGAGATAATGAGGGGTGATAATTGTGCTTTTGGAAATGTGTGATGGTTTAAATGTGAACTGGGGGATTTCACATGTAGCAGGCCATGGCAAGCCTTGTAACACCTTTTACACCATCTATGGAATTGTACTGAATTGTGCTGAGTTGTGTGGAGAATTGAATGGCAGCGGGGGAGGAAGTGTGTTTTGGGGTCTTGGGGGTGGGGAAGGTGTGTGTGTCCGCAGGTACAGAGCAAGCTCTGAGGAGCGATGCCTGCGGCCCCCCCCTCTGCGGCAATTACCCCTGGCAGCCGGTGGTAACTGGAAATTGGAGCTCGTCGGTGGAGGGTCTGGTTGGGCGCCGAGGGGTGAGGAAGTCCCCCGGTGACCCGTGTTGCTGCGCGGAAGCAGGAGGCAAGGGAGCCTGGTGTGTGTGGAGACCCTCACCGGCGAGGTAACGGCGAAAAGGGGCTGTTGGGCTGTCACGGGGCCAAGAGGTAAAGGGGGGGGGGGGGGGGGAGGGCAATGAACTTGTAAGTCGGTTGACTTGTTTTTGGGATTACGGGCACCACAGCCTGATGCGCCCCCACCATCTTTTTGTGCGGTACCTCCCCGCTGCCTAGTTGAGGAATACACACACACGCGAATGACATCAATGCCATGGTCCTGTAGGGGGGTGTATTGAAATAAGTGCTTTGTTGACTTTTGAAATGCCATGATGAATTTTGGAATGAGGATGAGTGGTTAAGGGGTCTGTGTTGCATGAATGTGGGCAAAATCCACCGAGCCATGTCACTCACCTGCAACATCTGGACAGGGCCCGTGGAAATTTAGGGGTGTGCATTGGGATGGCCCCACAGGTAAGGTTGTGTCTGGTGGCATCCACCGGGGGACGCGGTCTGTAGACCGGGGTGTGTACAAAGGTTAGAGTATTGAGTTTTTGTAAGATGGTTAAGTTTTGTGGTTAAGTTAGTGTTGCGTGTTGTTTGTTTCCTCCCTCCGCATGAACAATGAAGAAAATGTACATACTTGCATGATGGTTAAGGGGTTTAGCATGGTAAGGAAGTGTAGGTAGGTAGTCCGACTCACTTCCCACAACCCTTCCTGATTTATTTCATAGGTTAATTAAGGGTGTAGTACTGGTGAACTTTCCAATATGCCTCTTTAAAAAAAAACGATGTTTTTACGGTTTAGATACATACGTATTGTATAAACTCATTCAGTATTTCCTTTAAAATATCTAATGTTATCTTTACACGCAATTTACAAGAAATATAATATTTTGCATGAAATTTGTTATAACTTTAATTTGCATCATTCTTTTGGGCTGAAATTTGGACAGGATATTCAGAATATCACTTCCTTTAAAATGATGAAGGCTTTTGTTTATAGGAGTAGCCATTGTGGATTTATGAAAGGACAACCAAGTTTTATTTGGTAATTGGCATAATTAGCTAATTAGTGAACATTTGACATAATTTCACAAAATCCTCTCATCAGGTAGTAGAGTAACACATGTATAATACATGTACCAAGTTTTGTGTGAAAAGAATGATAGGTGACATAGAAGATAGAAGTAGAAATGTGTTCTTTGTTTTTCCTTGTTTTTTATTGACGGTCTAATTTATGCAAATTATATGCATGTAATATGACAAAGAAGCGTTGAAACTGGTCTGAGTTAAAGCCAAGATTATATCTTTCAAGAAAAACTGAAAATTAGATATTAACTTGACTTTGTTTTTGTGTAAAGGCCTCTCAAAGGTACCTATGTAGTTTTCTCAATTTTTCACCAGTACTACACCCTTAAGTGTGTGACAGTAAGTGTTAAGGCTGGAATGGTAGCGCCTGCGGTGAACCTTGCAGGAGCTACGGTTCCAAGGGGGGGGGGGGGGGGGGGGGGCTGTGTTATGAATTTGGTAGAGCAACATCTAGAGCTAGGTAGATCTGTATAGGTAGGTATTCGACTGTCGTGACAGGGACTCTACATGTAATAAGTTCTTGATGTTTAGGCGTTTGTCGGGATAAAGTGTATAAATGTGGATCTACCGGGAGATTCGTGTGATAAGTAGTGAGGGATTAAAGATAACGCCCCTGTGAGTCTCACCTAGTAGTCAAACCTTTGTCCATTATGGCACTGCAAACCACATAAACATTAGTTACGTCCCTAGCGCAACATTAAATAATTCCTTTCCCTGACAATGACTTCGGAACAAACGGACAGGAAACCAGGCCAGAACACGGCCGATGATGGCCGCAGCCAGCGACACCTCCGCTGGGCCTCGAGTGCCACGCGCTATCACAACACTACAGGCCTGTGATTCGGTGGAGGGCACTGATTGGGTGGTGCACCAAGGGACGTGACGTCACCAGCGAGGTTATTTAAGGGAGCGCCGAACGCTCTCTTGGCTCTTGTTCTCTTGCCTCTCTGGCGTCTGGCAGTGCAGCTTTTGGTCTCTTGTGGTTCATGCTCTTGGCTGCCAGCACTCCTGGTCAAGTGGAGTTCGCTTGCTTCGTGCAGCCCTGCGTTGGACCCTTGGAGCAAGGGAGCTCGTGGTGTGCCGTTGAACCGACGAGGCCTGGTGGTGCTCGGGGCTTTGGAACTTGGAGCGAGGCGTGCCGCGGGCGAAAGGAGCCGGGTGTTGGACGGCAGCCACCAATACGACACAAGGACGAGATAAGGCCGTATCCGCGAATACACTTTACATAAAAGACGTGTTATTTTCTTTAATTCATCTCCCTCGTATCGTGTTTGGTATCTGTTGTGTGTGGGATCCCAATTTAGGCTTATTATTAGAGTTATTACCGGCTCATGCTTTTTCACTGTCTTTACTTTTCATATAAGAAATCCTTATATTATTTTCTGTATATATCTGAACGCAGTTTCCTGTTGGATTTTAATAGGTAAGGCTGCGGAGCTTTGCTGTGTCCACCATTCCGCGCGTTTGTGCCCAATTGGAATCCGCTATTGGGTTTGCGCCTCGGGAGTTAAAAGCCTCGCAATTGGCCTCCGCAACTGTGGTGTTAATCGCGGTTGCGCGACGATATGTACAGCAGAGTTCAACGCCTCTTCATAAGCTGGGCGACGATGTTGGTTCATACGGGCTTTAGTTTGCCGAGTTTCTCCGATGTAGGTCTCAGTGCGTAATGGGTCTCCAGATCTGATGTCATATACCAAGTCACATTTCCTATCCTTCTGGATCTTGTCCTCAACATGAACTAACTGGCTGCACCGAATTCTGTGTGGTCTACATGATGCAACAATGCCAAACTTGGAGAAGGATCTTCTCACTTTCTCAGACAGCCCAGCCACATACGGAATGGTCACTCTGTCATGTTTTCTTGATCTGTGTCCTGTTGTTCACCGGATGTGACGTTGTTTTTCTACTTTCCACTTTTACAAACCACAAATAATGGTTGGTATGTGTTGGTTTCCTGTGTACCTCAAAATTCAAGCAGCCATCACCATTCATGTGAACCTTGCAATCAAGAAAGGCTAACTGATCATTGTTGTATGGTTCCTGTGTGAATGGGTGTTCTCATCCACACCGTTCAGATAATTAAATAAGTGTTGCTGTTCACACTTATTTATAACTACAGAGCTGTCATCTACATACCTCAGGCATAACCTAGGTTTGGAACCACTGTAATTCTCCAGCACAACACTTTCAAACTTTCCCATGTATAAATTGGCAAAAATTGGTGGGATGGCAGAGACAATAGCACAACCATGTAGTTGTCTGAAAAACTTGTCTCTGTACGTGAAATAGGTTGAGTTCAAGCATAAGGACACCAGATCCACAATCTGATCCACATGGAGGTAAGTACATTTCTTAAGCGTGCTGTCCTTATCAAGGCATTCACAAACTACAACCCCAGTATCTGTTGTCAGGATGGAGGTGAAAAGAGCATTGACATCATAAGAAACAACAGACTCATCCTCCTCCACAATTAGGTCCTTCAGTATTACACACAACATTACACACAAAACAGTCCAGTATTACACGCAAGATGATCAGACATTCCAACCAGGGGGTTAATTATCCTTCCTATAAATTTAGCCATATTATTCGTGCAAGAGTCCACATTGCTCATAATATGTCGGAGGGGAATTGGATCCGGTTTGTGTATCTTAGGTAGGCCATAGAAGGTGGGGATACTAAGTTATGTGGGAGGAGTGAGGAATCATTTCGTGTTATTGCTGATGGTACCCATGAGTGCAAATTATCAACCATGGAGCATTCTTTCTTCCTAATACCACAAGCAGGATTGTGACCAAACTTATTGTATGCTTTTTTTTTGTCCATCAAAAGGCTTACGTACTTATTATAGTCCTCCTCATTCAAAACGACTACACATCTGCCTTTGTCCGCTCGTACGATCACAATGTTCTTATCACAAGTGAAGCCGTGTACGGCCAAGCATAACAAAGTGAAGTGCTGACATTGTACTGAAGCTCCTCCACTTGTAACCCATTAAGTTCTGCCGAGTGAACATTTCGACAAGCTAAATTAAGTTCCGCCGAACGTCGATTAGATTTTGGTCCGGATCCTCCAGATATGACCTATCAGTGGAATACAAAACATAAACTGTTCAGCCTGGTGGAGGAATGCGCTCTACCGAGTGGCGTTCTACTTTTCTTCCTGTTACGTCCTGATCTTTTCCTCCACGAGCCCCGGCACTGTATACAAAAAAATATTGCGTGGTACTGTATTGACTTTGCAAGACGGTGTGGAAATTCCACCAGGGGGCATTACTCAAAATGCCCACCATGGACATACTGCATGTTACATATTTTGACTTCTTACACATACAGACTCAATGGTTTCTTTTCTTGGGTTTGTAGGCATGCTGATCTCAGTTTACTATGTCATAAGTGTCTATGACACTTTTAAAAAGAAAAATACAACCTATATGGTCATATATTAGTGTTTATTGGTCCATAAATCAAACTTGTTACACACCAATACAAAAATCACTTTTGAAGATACATGTTAAATAGTATCTCCTGCTTCATTCATGATCACGCATACAATTACTTACCAGTGAGCGATTATAGCTTTGTTCATTCATTCACAATGATCAGTACTTGGTAGTGGCATCACACCACTTGTTTATATGGAGAGCTCAACACCCAGAGCTGACATAACGTCTCGCTTATCACACAGTTACCTGTACGTATTCTATACTTGTGGTGCTAAATCTGGTGGAATAATTGAAGTTTCCTTCTTCATCAGATTCAACTTCCGACTTCCGAACCCGTGATTTCCCAATGGATTGTGACCTTTTGTCTCCATATATAACACGAAGAGCGAATGTCTCCAGATCTCTCCACATCTGAATGTCGCTCATAGACAATCAAATAACTGACCAAATGCAGCACTAGAGTATCAGGAGGAACACAAAAAGACAAAGATGAGTGCATCCTGGTGGATCCAGGTTCCATCAGGAGGAACCTGGATAATATTCGGGTTTCAACTGCTACTCCTCCACCCTCAAACCCATCAAGGTGCTGTCAAATGAACCCGACAAAAACTACTTGCAAGATTCACCCCTTCATCAAAAAAAAACGAGAAAGAAAGAAAGAAGAGATACAACAACAACAACAACAACAACAACAACAACAACATGCATTTTAAGGCCATTTTCCCTGCTAGAGCGGGGGTTAGCCTTGCGGGCCCCATGACAATCTTCTCCATTTTGCCCTATTTTCTGCATCTCCCCTTGTTAACCCCCTTGCCCGCATTTCTTCTTCCACCACCTTTAGCCAGGTCTTTCTCAGTCTTCCCCGTCCACTACTTCCTTCTACATTCATTTCCATCATTCTTTTCAACCAGTCAATTTCATCCTTCCTTAACACATGACCAAACCATCTCGACCTGTTTCTCTTCACAGCATCCATCACAGGCTCTATTCCCATCATCTTTCGCAATTCATCATTTGTCTTCCTCTCTCTCAACGATACTCCACACATCCACCGAACCATTCGCATTTCCACCCTTTCCAGCCTTCGTTGCTGCTCTACGTTCATTACCCATGTCTCGCTCCCATAAATCATAACACTTCTCACACATGCAGCATACACCTTTCCCTTCAGCTTCAACGACACTCCCCTCCTCGTCAGCACGCCACTCAGTTCCCGAAAGTTCTTCCATGCACGTCTCACTCTGGCAACCGTTTCCAAGTCTGAGCCACACCTTCTCCATTCAACATGTCTCCTAGGTAGCAAAAAAGGAGAGATGGAGGATTACAAAAAAAGGCACTACTTGTGCGTGCACACGCACAAGCACACACGCACAAGCACACACGCACAAGCACACACGCACAAGCACACACACACACACACACACACACACACACACACACACACACACACACACACACACACACACCCGAACCAAGTGCTCCCCATTTTGCGATGAGTGGTCGAGATTATTTTGACGCTGACCCACTGTCAAATACATGTTGTCACATGACCATATAATACAGATACAGTCAGCTCCTGTGAAGATATGAAGTTGAACAATGACTTAAGATACTTCGTCACTGTACAATCCTTTGCAGTCATGGACTTTGCTTTTATTGTGCAGATGTATGGGAGTGGTGATTTTGTGGGAAACACATGCGGCAAAAGCAATGACGTCGGTATACACAGCGTCTCATGTGTATTGGTGTTCGACTAATCTTTTGGGTTGAGGATATGGACATGGAAAAACATCCTGGAATCAGCTTCAAACTGGTGGCATTCCAACTCAGGAACTTCCTTCTGATAGTGTCCTCATATTGTAGCTTTTCTCTTTCAAGGCGTGGATAAACTTTGTTGTCATGCAGTGAAGATATTTGAATACATGGAGATATGTATTCAATAAATGAATACAAGATATTTGACTTCCTGAAAGATTAATGATTGAGCCGAACTTTATCAGAATTTGGGAAGGACGTACTGAGCTCCAGTGATGGGAGTACATTTTCTGGCTTACTTGCACTGATAAAGTTCTCAGCTGTCTCTTAACTGCCATCTGAAACATTTTGTTAGCATACTCACATGTGTATGGATGACTGTCAAGCATTTCATTGTCCTTTTTTAAGGGTTTTTTTTAGGGTTTTAGTTACACACCAGAGATATCCCATGTCAATGATAACTCTGAAGTTGTGATGAGGTGTCTGGAACTTTTACAAAAGACACTTTGTCTTGAAGTTTTGCTTTCACAACCTTCCTCATTGTCCCATTTGGCTGGAATATAATACACGCCGGCATCTCCATCAAACGGTAGTTAGCCACCACATTCCAGATCAAGCTTTGAATGTTGTGTAACATGAATCAGATTACATTTAATAATAATAATTCATTTATTTTGTATAGCGCTTTTCCAGAAGCCCAAAGGCGCTTTGACAGAGTGGCAAACATAATGCATGACAATACATGAAAACAACAATTGCAAAAAGACAAGAATCAATAGGGAAATATTTAAAGCAAAAGGAGGGAGAAGGAGAAGAGATAGTCAGGGGTTAAATGCTGTGGGTTGAATGTTGAATGCAGTGTTGAACAGGTGGGTCTTTAGTGATGTTTTGAATGTGGTGAGTGAGGAGGAGTCTCTGATGGTGTGAGGTAGTGAGTTCCAGAGGGTGGGAGCAGCGATGGAGAAGGCCCTGTCCCCCCAGGATCTGAATTTGGTCCGGATGGAGGGGGTCAGGAGGTTGGTACCAGCAGAGCGGAGGTCTTGCCTTGCATTTGCATTTGCCTTGTTGTCCATCTCCATGCTTTTGTTTTCTGAAGATCTGGAATTGGGAGAACGTGATCCATAGAGTAGTTTTTCCCCATCCTGTCTGGCTGTCTTTAAATCTTCAATGAGAGTTTGGGAAGTGACTTTTCCTGGCCAAAGGGTGTGTAGTGTGCCGTTAGCACAAGCCCATTCGTCAATACATGAATCCAGATCTGCAAAACCCTTCTCGCCTTTCCTCATGTGACCTTTTGCGTTTTCATGATTAACTTTTTTCCCTCTCCTCATGCTGCCAGATAGCAAAGTGTACTGCGTTCTGTGGCAATGTGATAACAGTTTGGAATGTGGATTCACCGTTGCTTTATTCCATGTGAATTTTATCCAAATGGTTTTCATCTTGCTTTCCCTGTTCATTTTGATCTCAATGGTCTGATCAGAAGGAGCCTGGTGTTGGCTTAGCGGTTAGGGTGTTGGCTTAGCGGTTAGGGTGCTGGCTTTGGATCCTAGGATCCTGGGTTCGAATCCCGGTCGATCACTGAATTAACGCCAGGGGGGTTGACTCGCAAGGGGGTAATGTGAATACTAAATATTGCCGTAGATATTCATCCAGTGCTGCATCTGTGGCAAATGAGATATTCATCCCAGTTTTGACACCTCAAGTAATGATAATTGAGTTGCAACACCCCCCACCATCTCCTTGCAAGACATCAAATAAAGTCGCATTTCAGATGCAGACTCCGTGACATCTCGAAAGATGGATACTACTGGCTCTTTGACTTCAACGTTGAGAAGGAACTCTTAAACTATGGATTTCAATGAAAATTCAATTCAGAACGATCCCAAAAATAAAGCTAGCTGTAATATAGACATAACATAGTAAAATGAGATCAATAAACCTAAAAACGGAAAAAGGATACCTTGATCGAATCTGTGTAAGAGGGTAAATATGCTCATGGTGGCCATTTTGAATAACGCCACCTGGTGGAATTTCTCCACCGTTTTGTGAAGAGTATACACCAGCACATATCTATATATAATAGAGCAAGTGTTTGTATGTATGTATGTATGTATGTATATATATATATATATGTTCCATACCCATTGGTTGGATAGCCAACCTGACACCACACACAATTATAACATGCAAAAAAAAAATCACGTCTGTCATTTTGGTAAACCTAGGACTTCTTCGGAAGTGGCATATTCACAATCGCCATGCCCTCCCTTCAAGTTTTTCCATTCAGTGTAAAACAACCTAAGAAACTGTTGAAAGGGTCATCAAATATCGAAATGATGGAGCCGATAAGTGTCACGGACCTTGTAAAGGTGACAGTGCACATAGGCCTCAGGCTTCAGGTCTTAGGCTTGAGGCATCTGGTGTCAGCTGATGGGCCAGTGCAATTGGAGTTATCCGAGCTATATAACCACGACGTATTATATACAAGTACAAATTCAGTATGCAGATTTTTGTTTCATGTACGTAACCCGAGTCGTTTTCATTTTTGGGAGCTATCGAGGCAGCAGGCTGCTGCCTATACACCACCCAAATAAAGGAATGTGTCTGAAGAACACATTGCATGCTTGGAACAAACCCACCCGCAGGGCAGATACTTTGCTAGTTCTTTAAACTATTACAGATTACCTAAATCCAGCTTCAAAACTAGTTCTGCTAAAATATATTTTCGGGTCAACAAAAATGTAACCCCACTAGGGGTGTTAATCGACACTGGGTTCAACTAAGCTCCCATTGAACACTGGGCCTGTGCATATAAAAAGACATCCTTTTAATCATAGAAAACATGAATCCTGGAAGAAAACCTCAACCACAACATGGGAGAGACTTGTACTTAATGGGGTAAGACCAAAGAGGGGCAAGGGTGGATGTACTGCAAATAAAGAAATGCTTGTACGCTCTACACAAGGTGCAAAGACGGAAAACAATAACAATTGGGGTTGGATTGTTGATAAAACCTGAGTTGCCTGTAAATACTGTTAGTTACAAGAGTTTGTCTGAACCAACTACACAACTGATTATTAAAACGATGTAAGAATTTAACTTTAAAATCATTTCACACTACACCTCCAATGACATGTCATGACGAAGAGTGGACGCCAGAGTAATCAACATCAAAGTGGAGAAATTTTGGAATACAAATCCAACAAACAGTCACATTATGCCTGACTTCACTGCAAAGTATGAGGTGGGAGATGATGATGAATAAGCTTTTGGAAATTTTGAAATAAGCAAAAGAAGCAAACGAGGAAGCATATTAGTGGAATGCACTATGAGAATTAAATTAGGAACAACTTTTAAAAGAAGGAATCAAGAAAATGAACACGCATACACCTTTACTTTTCTTCTTCTTCTCATATGTAGCACCTGAATGCTGGTACAATCATCCCTAAAGGGAGTGCATCTAAGCTCTTTATGCAGTATATGGTTAGGTTAGGGCAGGAAATTTTGGAATTTGGACAGGATGCTGGCAATAACTCAGGTATTCTTCATGGAAACACTCCAGCTCCAGTTGTGATTCACCAATCTGGTTTTCTTTGTTTGTTATTCGGACCAACAATCATCCCAGACTCGACAGCATACAGGAAAGTGCGCTACATCTGCACCATCTTGTCGGGACATTAACACACACACACACACACACACACACACACACACACACACACACACACATTGTTGATAAAATTAAACTAGAGCTTCCAGGGAAGCAGAACTCAACTGAACTGACTGGACAACTTTATAGTAGGTCAGTTGTCTGTACTGGATTTGACTTAAATGAAAAGCCAACAACCTTGTGTAATAATTTTAAGGTCCTTGTATCCTTGTGTGGTAAGAGTCTCACACACCAAGTTTGATCAAAATCCATAAATATTTGTGGACGTTAAAGTCTTAACGTCGTTTCGGAGCTGAAAACAATATGGCGGCCTATGGCGGCCATTTTGTGACGGATCGGGTTGGAATGCAATAGCAACCTACCTTGTGTGGTAAGGGTTACATATTCAAAGTTTGATCAAAATCTGTTAATATTTGTGGACGCTAGAGTGTTAACGTCGTTTTCATGACCAAAAACAAAATGGTCGCCTAAGTCCGCCATTTTTCAACGGATCGGGCTGAAATGTAATACCAACCTGGTATTACCAACCTGTGTGAAATGTAATACCAACCAGGTCCTTGGGGTAAGGATGCTGCATGTCAAGTTTGATCAGAATCGGTTGATATTTATGGACGCTGGAGTGTTAACATCGAAAAGTTAACGGACGACAGACGACAGATGACAGACAACAGACGACGGACGCCGGAGGGTTCAGTATGTGATGAACTCAACTGGACGGTAATCCAGTTGAGTTAAAAAATGAAAGTATATATATATATATATATTCTATTCTAAGCATCTTTCTCGTTTAACAAGGACTCGCCACCTCAAAAAAAAAACGCTCAAATCACACAGCTTCCCAGCCAGATCAAATCAAAAACTTCCCAGCCAGAAAAAAAACCAAGCTTTCAAAAGATTTAGTGGACTGAGATACAGCACCTGGAGTTAATGGCAGGCCATGGTCAGCAGAAAAGGGTTGGTGCAGGGCAACAGGCGGTACGGGCTGGAGAGGCACTGCAATGGGAGGTGGTGGTAGTGCAGTGTGAGGGCCTCCAGTGGATGGGTACTGGTACTGCGTGGGAAGAAAGGCTGGATGGATTCCCTGCAAGCCAGAATGGGGGAAGAAAGCATGGGAAGTTCAGATGTCTAGGGCCTGATCAAAACAGGATTTTTTTTTTAATGGAACATTCATCTCTCTACTAAGCTCTAGAGTCTAGACTGTAAGTGATCAAACTGCTACATAAACCATTGAAAAATTATTTCTGAATGAAGAGCAATGTTCCACATCATCAACAAATCTCACTTCTTAAAATCAGCAACTTGGCAGACAGATTAAACCTGAGAAGCTTGCTTCCCAACATGAAAGACTGCACGAGACATTTTCTATTTTTGAATATGTAGGTATGAAAAGGACATTGACTTAAACTTCAAGTTCTAACACCCACCCGCAACATGACAACTGAACTCTACCACTACTTTGCTGCAATGTTCTACCAAAATTATATAACCCTGGCATCGGCCTTCCAGAATGTTATTGACCTGCGGATAACCTTCTGGCACCGGTGATTGTGGGAAGATGGCAGTAACATGCTGCACAGCACGGCGATGTGGTACACCACCATACGCCCCAGCAGTGTACACAGTTGTGACATGTGGATGGCTCATTCCTGGCAGTGCTCTGTAAGCACGCGCTTGAGGGAATGTAAGGGGACCGGGTCTTGCTACCATCCCAGCACCTGGAGGGTAAGCTGGTGGGTTGGCAATAGAGCATGAAACTGACACAACGCCCTGGGCTCGAGAACAGTTAGGCGAGTTGCCAGGAAGACGAGCATGCCCGAGAATAACATCATGCTCAATGTGGCCAGCTTCCGAATGATTACACTGAGGCCTGCTCTCACTGCTGCCACCTCCACCACCGACGACGCCCCCACCCCCTGAACTTCCACCAAGTGTCTGCTCAAAAAGCCAATGCCACTGATGAGCGACATCAAACAGAACTTCAGGGTAGACTCCACCACCCTTTGCTGCCTCTTCAACGGCAAAGCAGGCTTTCTCAAGCATCTGCGAGTCCTGCAAAGAAAGGTGAATGAGTTTGTTATACAAATGCTTCCAATAAACCTGAAAATATCTCCCCCACCAACATTACTCAGATTCTCCTCTGCACAATCTTTATTCAGTCTCAAAAAATATGTTAAAATAAAACTTTGCAATTTACAAACACACTGACAATGACGACAAATGGTAATAGATTAAAACTAGAACGGCACTCGGTGGACATATTTCTGCTAGCCTGAACAGTTGACGTTTTGTATCCCACTGATAGGCTGGATCTGGATTTGGACCTTAATCAAAATCAAATTGGCTTGTTATTGTCGCCTACAAACTCTTCCACCAATTATTTTCCTAACCAGCCTCCAACTTCTGGAAACATCATGTTATATATGGTTTTTGGCCCTCTCTCTCAATGGTGAAGGATCACTTGAAAATTCTCATATCCAGATCCGCATTCGGACCTTCACCAAAATTGTATCAATTTGGACTTGTCACACACCCAACCTGTGCACCAGGTTTTGTCCAAATCTGTCCATAACCTTTTGAGATATCGAGCTTTCTGTCGGTTTTAGCTCTATCACTCAATGCTGAGGAATCACTTTAAAATTCCCTGATCTGGATCCATATCTTTACCAAACTCTAATAATTTCGTCCATATCACACACACACAACCTCTTCACAAACTTTCGTCCGAATCCGTCCACAATTTGAGATATCTTGATCACAGACAAACAGACAAACAAACAGACAGGGATGAAAACATAACCTCCGTCCAGCTTCGGTAGCAGAGGTAACTAGAGAGTTCATAGAACACCTTATCCAACGCAGTCTTGATAAAAAGGACACGGGAAGGGTCTTTTAAATTCTTGCTTTGTGTTTCCGAGCAAAATCCATTTTCCTACGAGCAGCCATTTTGTCGAAATATCGATATTCACCAACACTGAGCATGAGCAGCAAATTCGATTGGTCGAGATTACATAGAATTGTGTAATATTTTGTCCAAATTTTGTTAAACTGGAGTTTCTTGGATGTGCCAAAAAGGTGATTTGTGTTCTACAGTGTTCAAGCATATAATTTAATTTAAATAAAGATTTTAAAGGCTGGAGAAAAAAAAAACTTTTTCCAGAAGTTTATCGCCATTGATGCGTCTTTTATCCCACCTTGTTTAACACGCTAAATTAGTTATTAGTGCCTGTTGGTTATGTCCTTTATGACGTCTTTAAAAACAGTAAGTTTCCGGTTCGGAATGATTTTAAATTTTATTTGACTGCCAGACAGGCAGACAGACTGATGTGTTTACCTTACTCCTCTCTGCACATGTGCGGTAAGGACGGAATTCGTTCCAATTTGCCAAATTCAGAGCCAAATTACTGCTAAACTGCAGATTCGTGTTCCAATTCATGTTCTGATTACCTCCGCCACCAAAGGTGGATTGAGGTTATGTTTTCACCTCTGTCTGTTTGTGAACAAGATATCTCAAAAAGTTGTGGACGGATTTGGACGGAATTTGGCAGAGAGGTAGCACATGTGACAAGGACGAAATGATTAGATTTTGGTGAAGATCCAGATTCGGCTAGTAGAATTTTTAAAGTGATTCTTCACCATTGGCAGATAGGGCCAAAAACGATACATAGCAGGACATCTCAAAAGGTTGTGGACTGATTTGGACGAAACTTGGTGGACCGGTTGGGTGTGTGACAAGGACTAATCGATTCGATTTAGGTGAAGATCAGAATATGGATTCAGATATGAGAATTATTTAATTCTTTATCTTTATCGCAGAATATCTCAAAAAGTTGTGAACGGATGATTTTGACTAAATGTGATTCTGTATTGTGATTTTCTGGTCTACTCTGGGATACAAAACGTAAACTGTTCGCCTGGCAGAGGTATGCTCTCTACTGAATGTCGTTCTAGTTCATGTTCTGCAATGTTCAAAATATTAAATTAAATTGAAATCAAGTAGTGCCTCAATCATAAATTGATGTCTGCAGACAGGCAAATAGACAGACAGGCAAGACACAGACAGACAAACTGAACCAAATGCTTAACCCCGCTTTTCGCTTCGCATGTGGCGTAATGATCTACCTGCTCCTTGCACTGTAGTAGAGCTCGTTGGATCTCATTGGGGTTAAGTGCATGCGCATGTGGCAGGCAGCTCAGTGCTAGCTCTGCAGCTGCACGAACCATGTTGGCATCTCGAGCACGAGATGCTCTGTCTGCTAAAGAGGCAACCTCAGGTGGAGTGAGGTGACCATCCCAGCAGTCCACCAATATATTAAGTGCAGCGCTGCCTATCTCCATTGCCTGACCTGAAGGGACAACGGTCATTCCACAACAAAATCACAAAAGGTTTTTGATCTATCAAAATCCATAATCACTTTGGCAGATTTCTACAGGGGCGTTAAAATATTCTGCAAACGAAAAACTCATGGCTGTCCAAGATACACAAAAATGCATTTTTAATATGCAAGTAGATAATGAGAAATAATATAAATGTCTTTTTTGCTGCGACACGTCACAAGTCTACAAGAGCTCCGCATGGCTGTTGTTGTTTTTGTGGTTCTTGTTGGGGGTCGATTTTTGAAATGTCACCCATTGGTCAGACAACTGCCGAACCCCAGCCACATTTGTCGCTCGATTCCGCCCACCATTGCACCCAGACAAAATAATATGGCCACCATCTTGGTTTTCTGGTGGGCTTAAGACATCAGGCCTGCAGGCCTCTGCTGATTATACACTGCCTGGGTTTTTTGCGTTAGATTTCCATTGGCTTTGTTTGAGTTGAGGGATCCAAAAAAGCAAATCATACAATCGAATAAAAATTATTGGTCAGGTTTAATCAAGCACAGTAAAAAAAAAATCTTGTAGACTTTTAAAAAGCTCTTGTAGACCTGTAGATACTCCCTAAAAAAGCAATACAACAGGCATTTTAAGGCCATTTTCCCTGCAAGAGCGGGGGTTAGCCTTGCGGTCCCCATGACAATCTTCTCCATTTTGCCCTATTTTGCCCCATTCCCTAAAAAAGCAATGTTACCTCATTTTTGAATGGCCCCATATTGCTGTTAAACAATCTATGACAGTGCGACAAATCAGCTCATTATGATTTAACCATGACAGAGGGTGACATGGATGAGAGGTGTCGAGTTTATTTTTTCGAGTGTCAAGCGCATTACATGCGTGTTTCCCAATTACGCTGTTCACTTTTAAAGAGTATTTTAAATACGCATTTCCCAATCAGCCCCCTACCGGATTTTGTCGCAGGTTGTGACCACATTGTGGTCATTCTTGTTATTTAAATATAAATCTCGTTCTACCTTTTTGGCACGTCTTGGACTATTTTGAATATCTTTCATACAACCTTTTCAACACCCCATGTATCATGTAATGCAAAAAATGTCAAATTTGCACATACACATGATAGAAAAGGAGGAAAAATAGTGAGCTGGGTATTTTTAAATCACCAGTAATCCAGGAAACGTGTGATGAGTAGGTACGAGAAAGCCAATTGGGTGACACAAAGTTGTGCAAGCCAAGGGCGTAGAGGCCTATTTCGAATGCAGAAAGGTGGAGGTTGCGATGCGGACCCTGGTGACCACCACTTGCAGCTGGGTGTGTGAACAATGATGTGCTGCTGTTCCCTCCGGCCTTCACTAGCACCGTTTTGGCCAGCTCGAAGTAAAAATGTGCCGCGGCCTCTGATGGTTGATTTGGGACGTGTGGTGCATGGCTTTCTGCCCGGCGACCTTTGTATCTTTTGGAAAGAACAGCGATGCAACACAGTTGAACAAATCTGGCCCAGACTAAAGACTCAACAATGCACCACAAGCTTAATATTTGGCCAGGGTGCCAATTCAATGTGTCAGGAAGTACATGGAATGCACACATACCTTGCTCCTTCAGTCCCTTTTCCACGGGGCCCGGTAGTGCTCAGACTGCCACTGGATGAACTCGAGCCTAGTGAGTCACTAGATGAGCTGCTGATGCTATCACTGTCTTGACCTCGTCCCCAAGAGCCACAGCCCCAGCCACCGCGAGGTGGCAGTGGACGACGGCTGAGTGTTGGAGAGCTGTCCGATGTGGTCTCCGGAGCACTGCTATCAATACTTGCCATGCCTGCATTCCAAGAACAACAGATTTTGAAACGAATTTATTTAGCTTGGAAGCAATTTCAAAACGCTTTGAACAATTAACTTGCAGCCTACAATCAGTAACACATTACCAGTGTGCTTCTTCTTAGGCCTAATGGGAGACCCCCAAGATCGGCCATTGAAGAACCCCCGACTACCAAATACAAAGCGTCCTGACACCTTCCCATCCTGCTTGTAAGCTGAAGTCTCCATTGAACCATCAGCAGAGCCATGCTGAGGACAACCTTTAAGGGAGAAATAATAAGCTAAAAAGCATCATCCAATTTGGTTTACAATTCAGGTCATGATAAAGGTCAAGCATAAAAGCAAAAGTTGTTGGAAATACCACCAGCATTGAAAGAGCCATCTTACCAGCTGTGACGAGGTCCTCCGAAAAGCCCTCGCTATTCTGTGTGTTCGCGAGGGGCAAAGAGAGGCCACCTGAAACGCAAGAGGCCTGGGGGGCACTAGAGGATGAAGAAACAGCAGCTGTGGCAGTCGAGCTGTGGCTGGCGTGCTTTGAAGGAGATTTCTGGTTGGGTGGCTTTCCCGAGGAAGAGTAGAAAGAGCTCAGTGTTTGAGGCTTGTGTGTCTGACTCTCCCGGTCCAGGAGCTTGTCCAATATCTGTCACACCAAAAAGTGTCGCTGTGCATCAACGAAATGGGAAGCTTCAATAAGCTTTCCAGTAATCATCCTACTGCGTTTCTGCTTTTATGGGGCAGGGTGAGGTTGGAGGGGGTGAACACGCATCTATATTTCATCACTAAAACTGCAGTCAACCCCAAAAACGTAACCTTCATTTTAATTGATATCGAATATACCTTCTTCAACTTTACTTGATCATCCTTGTATGTAATAAGCAACGCAAGAGCAAGCTCTCCTTTTTGTCGTCGTGTCCCCTCACAAAGCAGAGGATGCTCAGCCTCGCTCACTGTTGTTTTAAGGCCTGGAGGTACAAATGGGGTCACACCAAAACAAGTTCAATAACTTCCGTGATCCATAATGAAGCGTACCAGTTTTCATGATAAATAAGATGAGCAGTTAAAATCAGTATCGTGATCTACCTTTAAGACATGAACAATTGCATTTTACAAAATATAAATGCTTAGCAATTACCGAGTGCTGTGACGGCAGCTTCAAAGCCCAGTTCCTCGTCACCTGGTTGCTGGGAAGTGCGGTTACGACTTGGAGGCCTAGAGCCAGTAGATGAAACAACTGGAGGACAACGGAAAAAAATATTCACACAGGAGCTGAATCTAACCCACTGCACAAGTTCTCCACTACCCCTCCTCCTCCCTCAATTATATACCTTATACTTTTGCTCTCCCATCTCTACCTTTCACAATCTTATGAATTTAATAAGCACACTCCCGCCTATGCCCCAGTGTCCAAGTAATATATAGATGGATATTAAATAAATCTTAAACAAACCACAAGCAAATCCTGTCGTTTTTATTGGAGGCAGGCATGTCTTGGACATGATCTGAAGAGCCAAAGGGAGCTGAGAAAGAGCAGAAAAAGATGGACACAATAAAATCAAACAGAGGTGGAGGGGAAATATGGGTTGGTAATTCGAGTCAGGCCTCAAGTGACACACTAGTCCATGGCTACAAATACCATGGCCAATGGTTTGAGGATGGGCAGCAATCCAGCTGGAATGGTGGCAGTTGAAGTTGCCATAGATTAAGAAACGCGATGTAATGGAAATATAGGAGTGAGTCAAAGTTGGAAGTCGATGATGCTGCTTTGGGGAAGTATTCCTTTCTTTATATGGTGCAGCCTTAATATGAAGAACAAGTTGGAGTGACAGCCTTGTTTGCAAGTCATGTCTTTTGGTTAAAAAATAAACAAGCATGCATGACAAAGCAAAAATACAAATGTGAATCACTTCGCTTTGTTTCTCGTTCTGCAGCTTGGAGTCATCTCCACATAAAACCAGACATGGATTTATTTTTAATCACATGATAAACAATTAAAATGGCATTGAGGGATTGTGTATCATTGATAAAGTATTAACTAGAACGGCAGTCGGTAGATCACATACCTCCACCAGGTTGAACAGTTTACGTTTGTATCCCACTGATACAGCAGACCTGGATTTGGAACCTAACCAAAATCAAATCGCTTGTTAATGTGGCCCAACCAACTCATCCACCTAGTTTGTTATAATCCATCCACAACTTTTTGAAATATCATGCTAAATATCGTTTTTCGCCCCATCTCTCAATGGTGAATAATCACTTAAAATATTTTTTTTATATCTCCTATCCAGATCCTCACCAAATTTGAATCAACTCATCCTTGTCTCTCTCTCTCTCTCAACACACACACACACACACACACACACACACACACACACACACACACACACACACACACACACACACACACACACACACACACACACACACACACACACACACACACACACACACACACACACACACACACACACACACACTGAATCCGTCCATACGTTTTTGAGAGATTGTGCTATATACAAGTTTAGCCCGATCTCTCAATGGTGAATTGTTGGTGTTGTTGGTGAACCCTGGTTGTTGGGCTAGCGGCTAGGGTGCCGGCTTAGGATCCTAGGATCCTGGGTTCGAATCCCGGTCAATCGCTGAATTAACGCCAGGGGGGTTGACTCAGCCTGTCATCCTTCCGAGGTCGGCAAATTGAGTACCAGTTCACTGGTAATTCCCTGCTTGTCGTTAAAGGCGGCAAAAAGGGTTGGCGTCAGGAAGGGCATCCGGCCGTAAAACATTGCTTCAAAAAGGGGACCGAAAAACAACAACAACCACAGTTCCCGAAAAAGGCCAACCCCCGCTTGCGGGGAAAAATGGCCTCTAAAGGTGTTTTTTTTTTTTTTTTCTCAATGGTGAATAATAACTTTAAAAATTCTCAGATCCAGATCTGGAAATTCTCAGATCCTTTACTAAAATTGAATCAATTACTTCTTGTCGCATCACCAACCTGTCCACCAAAGTTTTGTCCGAATCCGGATGCCTTTTTGAGATAATGCATGATTGATATATATATATATATATATATATTATTGCGGTTTTGAGAACCCACACTTGTAAATAAATATGACATCAACAACAACAACAACAACAACAACATGCATTTTAAGGCCATTTTCCCTGCTAGAGCGGGGGTTAGCCTTGAGGTCCCCATGACAATCTTCTCCATTTTGCCCTATTTTCTGCATGTCTCCTTGTTAACCCCCTTGCCCACATTTCTTCTTCCACCATCTTTAGCCAAGTCTTTCTCGGTCTGCCCCGTCCTCTACTTCCTTCTACATTAATTTCCATCACTCTTCTCAACCAGTCACTTTCATCCTTCCTCAACACATGACCAAACCATCTCAACCTGTTCCTCTTCACAGCATCAATCACAGGCAATATTCCCATCATCTTTCGCAATTCATCATTTGTCTTCCTCTCTCTCTCAACGATACTCCGCACATCCATTGAACCATTCGCATTTCCACCCTTTCCAGCCTTCGTTGTTGCTCTACGTTCATTACCCATGTCTCGCTCCCATAAATCATAACACTTCTCACACATGCAGCATACACCTTTCCCTTCAGCTTCAGCGATACTCTCCTCCTCATCAGCACGCCACTCAGTTCCCGAAACTTCTTCCATGCACATCTCACTCGAGCAATCGTTGCCGAGTCTGATCCACCTTCTCCATTCAGCATGTCTCCGAGGTAGCAAAATGTTTTCACACCTTCCAGCTTCACGCCGTCTCCAAGATCCAACTCAACATTTCCTCCATCTGCAGCTCCCTCTGTGCACACCTTACATTTGAATGTAGCTGCCACACTGGTAAATGACGCTCTCAGACCACTACATTTTTGATGAACCCATTCAGCGCACATTGTACATTGAATGGAGTTCACTCCGACACCCTTCCTGCACACAGCACACGGCCACTTCCCAGTTCTTTCCACCTCACCACATGCTTTACCGCTTGCCATCACCTTCGTCTTTCCGATATTCACCTTCAGACCTTTTGTCTCCATACATTCCTTCCACTTGTTCATCTTTTCCTTCAGTCCATCCATACTTTCCGCAATCAACACCAGATCATCTGCATACAACAACTCCCACGGTAAACCCTCCTTTACGTTCTGAGCCAGCACCTCCATCACAGCTACAAATAGTAGTGGACGTAGTACCAACCCCTGATGCACTCCCACCGTCACCTCAAACTCACCACTGTTCCCGTCCTTCGTCCTTACAGCTGTGCGCGCTCTTTTGTACATTGCCATCACTACTCTGATCAACCATTCCTCCACTCCTAACTTCCTCAATGCCCATGTCAATACTTTGCGTGGAACCCTATCGAATGCTTTCTCCAGATCAACAAACCCAAAAAACAACTTCTTCCTCTTCTCCATGTACTTCTCCTGCAACTGCCTCACAATGAAAAGCGCATCTGTCGTTCCTCTTCCTGGCATAAATCCAAACTGCATTTCGTCGAACTTCACTTTCTTCCTTATCCTCCTCTCCAACACCCTTTCCAATACCTTCATTCCATGCTCCAATAACTTTATCGCTCGGTACGAGCCACACTCCAGAGGGTCACCTTTCCCCTTGTATAGAGGGACGAGGGTACTCAGTTCCCAATCCACTGGAATGCGGCCTTCTTTCACCACCAGATTACAGATCTCTGTCATTCTCTTCACACCCCAACTTCCTGCTGCCTTCAACATATCTCCCACAACTCCCGTCGGCCCTCCCGCTTTTCCACTCTTCATTGCTTTTATCGCTTCCTCAACTTCCTTCTCAGTTATCTTCTCTGCCGGTCCAAAAACTGCGTTACTCTCTATGTTGCCATCCCATTCATTCTCTGTATTCAACAGCATTTCCATATTTCTTTTCCATCTTCCTTTAATTCCATCTGGGTCGACAACGATTTGTCCCACTTCATCCTTCAAGCAACTCACCGCCATCACATCACACCTCTCTTTCGCTATGTGCTTTGCAATCCTGAATACTGCTTTCTGACCCTCTTCCGAATCCAAGCGTTCTCCGAACATTTTCCTACATGCCTCCTGCGCCTTTGCTACCTCTTTCTTTGCAGCCTTCCTGGCTGCCTCATAACTTTCATGCTCTGCTGTTTCTGCTCCCGTACCCTTCGCCTTCTGCCACTCCTTGAACTTCTTCCTCTTCTCGTCAATCCTCTTTCCAACTTCATCATCCCACCACCATGTTTCCGAGTGCCTCGGTGGTCTTTTTGTCCATCCACATACCTCACCAACGGCTCCCAACAGACTAGCTTTCATTGACATCCAACCACTTTCAAGCTCAACCACATCATCCTCTACCCTACTCAGCCTCTCTTTTAATGCCTCCCTTACTGTCACCTCTTTCAATCTCCACACCTTCATTCTTGGTTGGTACTTCACCCGCCGTGCTCTCCTCGCACCTTTCACCCTTATGTCGCAGACAACCAAGTGGTGCTATGAAACAGCCTCCTCCCCCGGGATCACCTTTGTGTCCCGGAGGTGCCCCCTATCTCGCCTGCGCACCATCAGGTAGTCAACGGTTGTCGTCGACCCACCTGACGTGTATGTAACAAGCTTATTATCCTCTTTCTGGAACTGAGTATTACAAATCAACAAATCAGCTCCATCAGCAAACTCCAAAATCCTTTCACCTTCTCCATTTCTCACACCATATCCGTACCCCCCATGAACTCCCTCAAAACCATCCATACTCCTTCCCATATGTCCATTCAGGTCTCCTCCCACCACAACAACTTCCTCATCTTTCACGTTTTCCATCAGCTTCTCTATTGCACACCAGAACTTGTCCTTCTCTTCATTGCTTCGACCAACCTGCGGAGCATATCCCGAGATGACGTTCACCAAGAGCTTTCCAATCATCATTTTCACCATCATCAACCTATCACTCACTCTAGTCACACTCACCACACTGTCTTCAAACTCCTCAGAAAACAGGACACCAACCAACACCATTCATGCCCTCTGGGCACCCTTGCCACACAAACTTGTATTTCTGTCCCTGCCTACCCTTCACCATTCTCACACCACTTCCCTTCCATCTCGTCTCTTGCACACAACATATGTCCACTCTTCTTCTGACCAATACTTCCACCACTTCTCCTGATCTCCCTGTCATTGTCCCTACATTCCATGTCCCAAACCTCAGAAACCGATCTCCACTTCGGGCTGCACCCTGCCCATATGTAGTTGTAATTGTCATGGTTCTCTTTTTGAGGCAATGTTTTTATGGCCGGATGCCCTTCCTGACGCCAACCCTCTTAGTCGTCTCTTACGACACGCAGGGATACGGTGTACCTATTCCGACCAGGGTACACACTGGGAAACGTTTAAAACATGGAAATTCGGGGGGAGGGGGGGGGGGGCGGCGTCAGCATCACGGCTGCGGTTTAAACATATTCCAGCAATATCCAAACAGAACCATGAAATAAATATGACATCATTAAAGGTTAAAGGTAGCACCCCATAGATAGGCCACAAGCAACACATAGGTCACCATAGGACATCAGTTATTTCATAATATGTGTATAGGTAAGGCCATGTTCCCAATAGTTGAATCTGTGTTGTGTCAATCAAATAAGGAGTAGGTCCCCTCATCCATTTTGCCAGCCTCCCCTTCCAAGCGACGCCATTAAGCGCGCCCTCCAGTCTGTGCCCCATGGCCCTCCCAATTTGTTACATGCCTTTGTTAGCAGCGTCCGCTGCCCTTGAGCGTGAGCTCGCTAAACGCCGCCATAAGCCACGAGGTGAGGCCCGGAAAAAGGGGGCGGAGCGCCAGGGAGAAGGTGTGGCCACGTCACCCAGCCGTCAGGGCGGGGCCGGTAAGACCTAACCAGCCAACCAGGGCTGAAGTGACATCGCCTGATAGGCGTGGCTTTTGGGCTTGCGGAGCGATCTCTGGCTGGATTATAAAAGCGAGCGCACAAAGCCCTTTTACAGGACGCACATTTGAGAGGACTCGTTGGAAGGTTGGCTTTTGAGAGGGCTTGTTGGAAGTGCGCTTGGTAAAAGGACTACTGTGATTTTGGAGAACCTACAGCGGAAGCGTGTGCTGTCAGGACTTGTTGGGAGAGCGCACTGGTAACAGCACTGCGAGGACGAATGCGCTTGATCGTGGTTGAAAGGACTTGCACAATTGGCGCTTGCGTATAGGACATTGGAGAGAGGGCATTTGGCGCGAGTCGTACAAATATTACGTACGCCGCCAGGATACCAGCCTTCCCCCCGTGATATAATTGTCCATTCGCGTTACACTGTGAAGAGCTGCCTGCCGGGTTTTCCATCGCCTGGACCGGAGCCGGACTGGAGCCTGGACGCGCTGGTGACCATCAACCTGTTCCTCTACAATCCCCGTGTGAGTGACTGTGTGTGAGACGGGCCCGTTTGTCCAGGGAATAAGTTAAGCCTGTAATTAAGTCTACCCTGTGTGCTTTTCCTTCCTCTTTCTATCTTGTACATTTCTTTCGTTTCTTCTTCTTTCTGTACATTTGTAATAAATTGCCTTGTTCTTCCTGGTTTCCTCTTATCCGATCGCATCAGTCTTTTCTCTCATTGGGTAAGCATGGCACAATTCGGAACCGCTATAATCGGGTCTAGTCACCTGTTAACAGCTCAGATCGCGGATTGCTATCCGCTCGGCATACTCCATCCATATCCGTGATTCGAGCGAGAGTTATTCCCTCGTTTCCGGTCGGCGTTAGTAATTAGGTAGTAGTGAATCCCTAGGCCTAACAAACCCTACCTAACGCCACGCCGGGAAGGACGTTATAACTTCCAGGACTCGCGTCGGCCAGATAAAAGGACAAGGGGATTAACCCCACTCCCCCCCCCCCCCCCCCGAAAAGGGGAGAGCCGACGTTCGAGATCCTCTACAATATATATACATTATATATATATATATATATTGTAGCGGTTCCCGCTGAATGTACACAATCGCCTTGCACCTGCCAGGACGCGGCCAGGGCGCGATCGCCATGCCGGGCTCGTCTGGACGGGCCCAGACGCGCCTCTCCTAGGCATGCCCGGACTCGCTGTTCCCGGGCACGCCCGGTCTCGTCTTTCCCGGGCATGTCCAGACTCGCCTTTCCAGGGCTCGCCCAGAGCGTCCGGGCATGCCCGCTCTCGCCTTTCCAGGGCTCGCCCAGAGCGCTCGGGCACGCCCAGCCTCGACTTGCCAGGCCGCGTCCAGGACGCCCGGGCATGTCCAGACTCGCCTTTCCAGGACTCGCCCTTGACACCCGGGCATGCCCGGTCTCGGTTTTCCCGGGCAAACGCCCGGGCATAAATGTGTATATATATTGCTGCCCGATAAACGGGCTTAGGAGAATACCTGAGCTGTTTTGTTTCAATAAAGCAACTCGGACGAATTCCGTCTTTGGTCGCGTCAATTCTTTCGACTCGCGTTGGAGCGCAGCTCCTTCACTGGTGACCTACCGACATGGACACAGCAGTGACTCTTAAACTGCCTACCTTCTGGGAGGCTCACGCGGCTGTTTGGTTCACCCAGGCGGACTCCCAGTTCGCCCTGCGAGGCATCACCGCGGACGACACCCGCTTCCACCACGTCGTGGCAGCGCTCGGTTCCACCACCGCGGCCCGCGCCCTGAGCCTCCTCGAGCACCCGCCGGCTGCCGACAAGTATGACGCGCTGACGACGCTCCTCCTCGACGCTTTCGCCCTCTCACCGGCGGCACGCGCACGGCGCCTGCTCGACCTGCCCGAGCTCGGCGACACGCGCCCATCCGAGCGCATGGACTATATGCTCTCGTTGCTCGGTGAGCACTCTCCGGATTTTCTGTTCCGCGAGCTGTTCCTTCGCCAGCTGCCTCACCCGGTAAGCCTCGCCCTGGCTGGCACGTCGATCACCGATCCCCGCGCCCTCGCCAGGGAAGCCGATAAGATCTCCTCGGCGGGCCAACACATCGGCGCGGCTACCTGGAGCCCGCCGCCGTCCGAGGCGACGCCCACGACGCCCGAGCGCCCTGCGCGGTTGGAGGCCGGACTGCCGGTGCAACTGGCGGCCGCCACGCCGCGCCGACCGCTTCCGACACGACGGCCGGGGCCTCCACCTGACCAGGCGTGGTGTTATTACCACGCCAGGTTCGGACACAAGGCTCGGACGTGCCGACCCCCGTGCACTTTCGGCAAGTCGGGAAACGGCCGGGCCGGCGTTCATTCCCAGCCATGAGCGCCGGCCACTCGGGCAACTTGCTTTTTATTCGGGACAAAGCGTCCGGGCGGCGTTTCCTTTGTGACACCGGCGCCCAACTGAGCATCATACCCGCCTCCGAGCAGGACAGGCGGGACGCCGTTTGCGGCCCCTCTTTGGTCGCTGCTAATGGCTCGGCCATACGCACTTTCGGCCCGCGCGACGTCACCCTCTGCTTCGGCAGCCAGCGCTTTCAGTGGACCTTTGTGACCGTCTGCGTCCCCATGGCTTTGCTGGGCGCCGACTTCCTCTGCGCGCACGGGCTGCTGGTCGACGTCAAACGTCGTCGCCTTGTCAACGCCGAGACCTTCAGCTCCCTGGCGTGCACGATGAGCAGCTCCGCGCCGACCAAACTGGCGTGCGCCCTCCCGACGGCGAACGCGTTCGCTCGCCTGCTCGCGGAATTCCCGGCCCTCACGCGGCCGACGTTTTCCGCCGTCGCAGTGCGGCATGGGATCGAGCACCACATACCCACTACGGGCCCGCCGGTCTACGCCAGGGCCCGCCGCCTTGACCCGGCCAAGCTCGCCGTGGCAAAGGCCGAGTTCGATGCGTTGGAGCACCTCGGCATCGTGCGGCGCTCCAATAGCGTGTGGGCCTCACCACTGCACATCGTGCCAAAGCCGGGGGGCGGATGGCGCCCGTGTGGCGACTACCGCCGCCTCAACGACGCTACCACCCCCGACAGGTACCCGATCCTGCACATCCAGGACTTTTCCGCCCGTTTGGCGGGACGGGTCATATTTTCCAAAATTGACCTGATACGGGGATACCACCAGGTACCTGTCCGGGCGGCCGACGTCCCGAAGACGGCCGTCATCACGCCGTTCGGCCTGTTCGAATTTTTGAGGATGCCGTTTGGCCTCAAGAACGCGGCCCAGGCGTTCCAGCGCTTAATGGACGGCGTGCTGCGCGACCTGCCATTTCTTTTCGTCTATCTGGACGACATCCTCGTCGCCAGCACGTCCCGCGCCGAGCACCTCCTCCACCTCCGAACACTGTTCGGTCGCCTCAGCGAGCACGGCTTAATTGTCAACCCGGCCAAATGCCACTTCGGCACGATGACCGTTGACTTTTTGGGCCACCGCATCACCAAGACCGGGGCCGTGCCGCTGCCGACCAAGGTCGAGGCCATCACCACGTTCCCGCATCCCCGTTCCATCAAGGCCCTACAAGAGTTCCTCGGCATGGTGAATTTTTATCACCGATTCGTGCCCCGCGCTGCTCAGCTCATGCGGCCCCTTTACGAGGCCCTCCGGGGCAAGCCGGCCAAGCATGACATCGTTTGGTCCGCGGCCATGGACGCGGCCTTCGCGAGCGCAAAACGGGCCCTCGCTGACGCAACGCTGCTGGCTCACCCGGTGCTCAACGCGCCCATCGCCCTCACTACGGACGCCTCCAACTACGCGGTGGGCGCTGTCCATGAACAATGGGTGGACGGGGTTTGGCAGCCACTCGCTTTTTTCAGCCGGCAGCTCCGGCCGAATGAGTTAAAATACAGCACGTTCGACCGCGAGCTGCTCGGTCTATTCCTGGCCGTTCGCCATTTCCGACACCTCCTGGAGGGCCGCCCGTTCACGGCTTTCGTCGACCACAAGCCGTTGGTCTACGCAATGGCCAAAGTCACGGAGCCGTGGTCGGCCCGCCAGCAGCGCCACCTCTCCGCCGTGTCGGAATTCACCACGGACATCCGGCACGTCGCCGGCAAAGACAACGGCGTGGCCGACTGTCTTTCTCGGGCCAGCGCGAAGCGGTCCACCTCGGCGTGGACTTCGCGCTCATGGCGGCCGACCAGACCACCGACACCTTGGTGCAGGCCCTCCGGGCGGCGGACACAGGCCTCCGCCTGGCCGACATCCCCTTCGCGGGCACCGTCCTGCTCTGCGACGTCTCCCAGGGCCAGCCTCGCCCCATCGTGCCCGTTTCCTGGCAGCGCCGCATCTTCGCCTCCATCCACGGCCTTTCTCACCCGGGCCGGAAAGCTTCTCAGAAGCTGGTGTCGGCGCGTTTCGTCTGGCACGGCCTTCGACGGAACGTCCGCGACTGGGCCAACGCCTGCACGGCCTGCCAGCGGGCCAAGGTCCACCGCCACACCCAGGCCCCGCTAGCACCTTTCACCGTGCCTGCACGGCGTTTCGACCACGTCCACGTGGACCTGGTGGGTCCCCTGCCCCCATCGCGGGGGTTCACCCACCTGCTCACCATGGTGGACAGGACCACCAGGTGGCCGGAGGCCGTGCCCCTCACCTCCACCACCACCGCCGACGTGGCGCAGGCGTTCATCGCCACCTGGGTCGCGCGCTTCGGCGCACCGGCGGACATCTCGTCCGACCATGGCCCACAGTTCACGTCCGAACTTTGGGGCGCGGTCGCCCGCTCGTTGGGGGTCACGCTGCACCGCACCACGGCCTACCACCCCCAAGCCAACGGGTTGTGCGAGCGGTTTCACCGCTCCATGAAGGCCGCACTCATGGCCGGCCTTCAGGACGACGGTTGGACCGACCGGCTGCCGTGGGTCCTTTTGGGCCTCCGCACGGCCCCCAAGGAGGACCTCCGGGCGTCTGCCGCCGAGCTCGTCTACGGCCAGCCGCTCCGCGTCCCGGGCGAGTTCGTGCCCGACGCTACCAGTCCCTGGTCCGCCGCACACCAGCGCTCGGACCTCCAGGAGGCCGCCCACCAATTTGCCCCCGTGCCAACGTCCCGCCACGGTGGCCCCCAGTCCTACGTCCCCCCGGCGCTTCGCACAGCGGAGTACGTCTTTGTGCGTCATGACGCGCACCGGGGGCCACTCCGGCCGCCGTACGACGGGCCCTTCCAGGTCCTGCGACGGGGCGACAAGTCCTTCGTCGTCGACGTCGGCGGCCGGTCGGACCGGATCTTTGTGGACCGCCTCAAACCGGCGCACGTGGACGTCGACCGACCACCACGGTTGGCCCTTCCTCCGTGGTGAGGCCGCCCCCCGTCTACAGTTCCCCCCGCTCGACCACCCACCACCGGATCGGACCCCCCCACACGACCCTCCAGGGGTCGCTTCGGCCGGGTCATCCGGACCCCCCTTAAATTGACCCTGCCGGTGCAGGTCGATTCTGGAGGGGCGTGTGTAGCGGTTCCCGCTGAATGTACACAATCGCCTTGCACCTGCCAGGACGCAGCCAGGGCGCGATCGCCATGCCGGGCTCGTCCGGACGGGCCCAGACGCGCCTCTCCTGGGCATGCCCGGACTCGCTGTTCCCGGGCACGCCCGAACCTCCCGGGCACGCCCGGTCTCGTCTTTCCCGGGCATGTCCAGACTCGCCTTTCCAGGGCTCGCCCAGAGCGTCCGGGCATGTCCAGACTCGCCTTTCCAGGGCTCGCCCAGAGCGTCCGGGCATGCCCGCTCTTGCCTTTCCAGGGCTCGCCCAGAGCGCTCGGGCACGCCCAGCCTCGACTTGCCAGGCCGCGTCCAGGACGCCCGGGCATGTCCAGACTCGCCTTTCCAGGACTCGCCCTTGACACCCGGGCATGCCCGGTCTCGGTTTTCCCGGGCAAACGCCCGGGCATAAATGTGTATATATATTGCTGCCCGATAAACGGGCTTAGGAGAATACCTGAGCTGTTTTGTTTCAATAAAGCAACTCGGACGAATTCCGTCTTTGGTCGCGTCAATTCTTTCGACTCGCGTTGGAGCGCAGCTCCTTCAAAATATATATATATCTCTAGTTAACCAGAGAGGTATACATATATATATATAGACATGTATACACACAGTATATATCGTTTTTTGACCCATCAATCAATGGTGAAGAATAACTTTAAAAATTCTAGTATCCGGATCGTCTCTGTGACAAGAATGAAATGATAAGATTTCAATCTCTCCACCAAATTTCGTCCAAATCCCTCCACAACTTTATGCGATGTACTGCTCACAAACATACAGACAAACAAACAGAAAGGGTGAAAACATAACCTCCATCCACCTTTGGTGGCATAGGTAATTATGGTTGAAGGCCTGGTGTTGGCGTAATAGTTACAATGGCTGGTTTAAGATCTTAGAGTCTTGAGTTTGAGCCCCTGTCGTGCCATTAAATAATACCAGGTGGGTTGACTCAGCATTTCATCCTTCCAAGGTCGGCAAAATGAGTACCATCTTGCTAGAAACCAGGGGCACTGCATACAAAATGATGATACTTATGGTTTGGAGAGTAAAAACGGATAAACTGTTTTCTGGTAGATGTCAACAAGAAAAGAAAAGGATATAAACTATTATTACTAGATGGGGAAAAGTTAGGAGAAATAAAGGCCACCCTACATTTTAAACAATCTACACATGTCTGCATTTACTGATAAACATCAAGATAAGGACGTCTTACTCAGGTCTGCAAAGCCTTCTATTTAGACCAAGCAAGCTTCAAAAACGTAAATGTGATAGGAAATTATACTTAAAGCCCCCCCCCCAGCAGGTTACTGATCCTAATTTTCTTCCCATACATTTCATTGTAAATCCCATTCGCCCCCTTAAAAAAATTCAACCAACCACAAACTCATGACTACCTGGACTACAGAGCACGTCGAAGATGAAACTAGCAAGCATCAGCGGCAGCACAGGCCTGTAGTCACAGAAGCAACCTTCTCGAAGCTGGGCAGCACGTTCACGAATCACCGCCATCTCTGCTGGTCCCAGCGGTATTTTTTTCAGCAAGAACACGATTTCTGACTCTTGGTATGCCAACCGCACCTACAACCCGACCCATGGGGTTAAGTCTGTCACCAAAGTCAAAACAAAGAGTTAACCAGAGAGGTGGTTTGAAAGGCATTCAAGTCATGCTATTTGAAGTGGGGCATTGAGAGGTCATGTCAGTTCCATGAACAAATTATGTCATCATGACGAGTTTCAGCATGTGCATCACTTGTGATCCATGACCGGTTAACATTGACCAACTCAAATTGGTTTCCATCACAGATGTAGCCACAGCCCATGTTATCTCCTTCCTTCACCACTCCCTCCACCCATTGCTCTCACACCAATTAGCAACTGCACTGATCAACAATCAGGGAATATTTTACATTTTCAGCGATATTCAATATTTTCAAGGTGTCAAAATAATATCTGCAGCCAGATGACAAACAGGTTGACAGGCCAGCTTAGAGGTATGCATATACTTACTTTTGAGCGGTCTACCCTGTGTTTGAATCTCTACCCATCTATAAACTATCATCTTCATGTTTTGCATGCAGGCAAGGCGTCAACGTGTGCACGGTCCATCAGATGGACGTTAAGGCAGATCTGTCTACCAGCACTGATTGTTTGTGCAAGTTAAAAATTTCATAGCATCTTTTGTGAAGAGTAGGTGAATTATCGCAGGCACCATAAAATTCCAAATTCCTGCTACCAACAGTCGAACATTTTTGGCCTGGCCAGCCGGTTCGTGAAAGACTGACGAAAAACATTCCCAGGCAGACCCTACATTGTGGGAATGAATAATTCGGGTAGTTAAAGAAGAAGTCATAGTAGTAGTCAGGTCACTAAATGGATGCGAATCAAAAAATATATTTGCACAAGTATAGATATTTGCACATTATATTCTAAACAAATGGAAACATTATTTTAGCATAGATCTTAGCTTGTGACAAAAATGTTTGCTTAACAAATGTTTGAGGCATTTTCATTATTCAAAAATAATTTCCCACCGATGGAATACAGTAACATTTGAGCCAAGAAAGAAAGATGGTTCAAACCAGATGGTTCAAACCAGATGGTTTGTTTGGAATATTAAAATAATACTTGTGAAAATATCGTTTTTGATTCGCATATATTTAGTGATCTGACTCCTACTTCTACTACTTTAATGACCCCAATTATTCCCAGGGAACATTATCGGTTGGGGAACATTATCCCTATAAACAAACTAGCATATAATCCAGTTCCATCGGGCTGTTGTAAGGGAATTTGTTCCCATAAGAGTGGAATATTTAGGGAGTTTGCTAGGAATGTCCTGCAACAACATAATAGCAGGGAACGGTGGGAATCCCGTGTAATGTAGAATGTGACTTCAAATCCTCAACCCTTTTTCTACAAGACCTCAACCCACTCCCCCTACCCCCCACCTCCCCCCACACCTATTCCCAACCCAAGGTCCACAGCTCCCCATTTATTATTAAAGTCCTCAACCCCCTCAAAGCCTCAACCCCCCTTTCACAACTCTGTCCCTTCTCTGTCCTCCACTCCACTCCACTCTCTTCTCTGCCCTCCACTCCATTCCCTTCTCTGTCCTCCACTCCACCCCACTCCCTTCTTTGTCCTCCACTCCACTCCCTTCTCTGTTCTCCACTCCACTCCTTTCTCTGTTGTCCACTCCACTCCTTTCTCTGTTGTCCACTCCACTCCCTTCTATGTTCTCCACTCCACTCCCTTCTCTGTTGTCCACTCCACTCCCTTCTCTGTTGTCCACTCCACTCCCGTATCTGTTCTCCACTCCACTCCCTTATCTGTTCTCCACTCCACTCCCTTATCTGTTCTCCACTCCACTCCCTTATCTGTTCTCCACTCCACTCCCTTATCTGTTCTCCACTCCACTCCCTTATCTGTTCTCCACTCCACTCCCTTATCTGTTCTCCACTCCACTCCCTTATCTGTTCTCCACTCCACTCCCTTATCTGTTCTCCACTCCACTCCCTTATCTGTTCTCCACTCCACTCCCTTATCTGTTCTCCACTCCACTCCCTTATCTGTTCTCCACTCCACTCCCTTATCTGTTCTCCACTCCACTCCCTTATCTGTTCTCCACTCCACTCCCTTATCTGTTCTCCACTCCACTCCCTTATCTGTTCTCCACTCCACTCCCTTATCTGTTCTCCACTCCACTCCCTTATCTGTTCTCCACTCCACTCCCTTATCTGTTCTCCACTCCACTCCCTTATCTGTTCTCCACTCCACTCCCTTATCTGTTCTCCACTCCACTCCCTTATCTGTTCTCCACTCCACTCCCTTATCTGTTCTCCACTCCACTCCCTTATCTGTTCTCCACTCCACTCCCTTATCTGTTCTCCACTCCACTCCCTTATCTGTTCTCCACTCCACTCCCTTATCTGTTCTCCACTCCACTCCCTTATCTGTTCTCCACTCCACTCCCTTATCTGTTCTCCACTCCTCTCCACTCTCTGTCCCCCACTCCACTCCACTCTGTTCCCCACTCCACTCCACTCTGTCCCTCACTCCACTCCACTCTGTCCCCCACTCCACTCCACTCTGTCCCCCACTCCACTCCACTCTGTCCCCCACTCCACTCCACTCTCTGTCCCCCACTCCACTCCACTCTCTGTCCCCCACTCCACTCCACTCTCTGTCCCCCACTCCACTCCACTCTCTGTCCCCCACTCCACTCCACTCTCTGTCCCCCACTCCACTCCACTCTCTGTCCCCCACTCCACTCCACTCTCTGTCCCCCACTCCACTCCACTCTCTGTCCCCCACTCCACTCCACTCTCTGTCCCCCACTCCACTCCACTCTCTGTCCCCCACTCCACTCCACTCTCCCTCCCCCACTCCACTCCACTCTCCGTCCCCCACTCCACTCCACTCTCCGTCCACCACTCCACTCCACTCTCCGTCCCCCACTCCACTCCACTCTCCGTCCCCCACTCCACTCCACTCTCCGTCCCCCACTCCACTCCACTCTCCGTCCCCCACTCCACTCCACTCTCCGTCCCCCACTCCACTCCACTCTCTGTCCCCCACTCCACTCCACTCTGTCCCCCACTCCACTCCACTCTGTCCCCCACTCCACTCCACTCTGTCCCCCACTCCACTCCACTCTGTCCCCCACTCCACTCCACTCTCTGTCCCCCACTCCACTCCACTCTGTCCCCCATTCCACTCCACTCTCTGTCCCCCACTCCACTCAACTCTGTCCCCCCACTCCACTCCACTCTGTCCCCCACTCCACTCCACTCTGTCCCCCACTCCACTCTCTGTCCCCCACTCCACTCCACTCTCTGTCCCCCACTCCACTCCACTCTCTGTCCCCCACTCCACTCCACTCTCTGTCCCCCACTCCACTCCACTCTCTGTCCCCCACTCCACTCCACTCTCTGTCCCCCACTCCACTCCACTCTCTGTCCCCCACTCCACTCCACTCTCTGTCCCCCACTCCACTCCACTCTCTGTCCCCCACTCCACTCCACTCTCTGTCCCCCACTCCACTCCACTCTCTGTCCCCCACTCCACTCCACTCTCTGTCCCCCACTCCACTCCACTCTGTCCCCCACTCCACTCCACTCTCTGTCCCCCACTCCACTCTCTGTCCCCCACTCCACTCCACGTCCCCCATTCCACTCTCTGTCCCCCAATCCACTCTGCCCCCCACTCCCCTCTCTGTCCCCCACTCCACTCTCTGTCCCCCACTCCACTCTCTGTCCCCCACTCCACTCTCTGTCCCCCACTCCACTCCACTCTCTGTCCCCCACTCCACTCCACTCTCTGTCCCCCACTCCACTCCACTCTCTGTCCCCCACTCCACTCCACTCTCCGTCCCCCACTCCACTCCACTCTCCCTCCCCCACTCCACTCCACTCTCCGTCCCCCACTCCACTCCACTCTCCGCCCCCCACTCCACTCCACTCTCCGTCCCCCACTCCACTCCACTCTGTCCCCCCACTCCACTCCACTCTGTCCCCCACTCAACTCCACTCTCTGTCCCCCACTGCACTCCACTCTCTGTCCCCCACTGCACTCCACTCTCTGTCCCCCACTCCACTCCACTCTCTGTCCCCCACTCCACTCCACTCTCTGTCCCCCACTCCACTCCACTCTCTGTCCCCCACTCCACTCCACTCTCTGTCCCCCACTCCACTCTCTGTCCCCCACTCCACTCCACTCTCTGTCCCCCACTCCTCTCCACTCTCTGTCCCCCACTCCACTCCACTCTCTGTCCCCCACTCCACTCCACTCTCTGTCCCCCACTCCACTCCACTCTCTGTCCCCCACTCCACTCCACTCTCTGTCCCCCACTCCACTCCACTCTCTGTCCCCCACTCCACTCCACTCTCTGTCCCCCACTCCACTCCACGTCCCCCACTCCACTCTCTGTCCCCCAATCCACTCTGTCCCCCACTCCCCTCTCTGTCCCCCACTCCACTCTCTGTCCCCCACTCCACTCTCTGTCCCCCACTCCACTCCACTCTCTGTCCCCCACTCCACTCCACTCTCTGTCCCCCACTCCACTCCACTCTCTGTCCCCCACTCCACTCCACTCTCTGTCCCCCACTCCACTCCACTCTCTGTCCCCCACTCCACTCCACTCTCTGTCCCCCACTCCACTCCACTCTCTGTCCCCAACTCCACTCCACTCTCTGTCCCCCACTCCACTCCACTCTCTGTCCCCCACTCCACTCCACTCTCTGTCCCCCACTCCACTCCACTCTCTGTCCCCCACTCCACTCCACTCTCTGTCCCCCACTCCACTCCACGTCCCCCACTCCACTCTCTGTCCCCCAATCCACTCTGTCCCCCACTCCCCTCTCTGTCCCCCACTCCCCTCTCTGTCCCCCACTCCACTCTCTGTCCCCCACTCCACTCTCTGTCCCCCACTCCACTCCACTCTCTGTCCCCCACTCCACTCCACTCTCTGTCCCCCCACTCCACTCCACTCTGTCCCCCCACTCCACTCCACTCTCTGTCCCCCACTGCACTCCACTCTCTGTCCCCCACTGCACTCCACTCTGTCCCCCACTGCACTCCACTCTGTCCCCCACTGCACTCCACTCTGTCCCCCACTGCACTCCACTCTCTGTCCCCCACTGCACTCCACTCTCTGTCCCCCACTGCACTCCACTCTCTGTCCCCCACTGCACTCCACTCTCTGTCCCCCACTGCACTCCACTCTCTGTCCCCCACTCCACTCCACTCTCTGTCCCCCACTCCACTCCACTCTCTGTCCCCCACTCCACTCCACTCTCTGTCCCCCACTCCACTCCACTCTCTGTCCCCCACTCCACTCCACTCTCTGTCCCCCACTCCACTCTCTGTCCCCCACTCCACTCTCTGTCCCCCACTGCACTCCACTCTCTGTCCCCCACTGCACTCCACTGTCCCCCACTGCACTCCACTCTCTGTCCCCCACTGCACTCCACTCTCTGTCCCCCACTGCACTCCACTCTCTGTCCCCCACTGCACTCCACTCTCTGTCCTCCACTCCCCTTTCTTCTTCAAGTCCTCACCCCACCCCCTGTCCCCCACCTACTCTACCAACCCCAGCTCCGCAAACTCTCATTTATCCTCCTTGCAAAACAGTTTCGAAATATTAAAGCTGTGAACATTGCAATTCCCACTTTTCATTTACCAAATTTGACCATCACTGCACATTTCTTGGGACCGTGACATTCATGTGAAGCCATTGATGTTTAAACTAAAATTCCAACTTTTAGTCAGGCTACTTCTACTAGTTGTACAGCAGAGAACCCTGATCAATTAATCTCCAAGTTATATTCATGTGCACAATGGTAGTTTCAGTCTTATCATATGGGCAGACTAAATTCACTTGTGTGAACATTTCTTTAACCATTAGATTGGGTACAAGCAATTCTGTTCTTGCAATTGGATAATTTTACAAACATTTTTAGATTTACATGAACCAGAAACAAACGTTGTTGAATGTGCAAAACGTTTCGTTCTATATAGAACACCACATCACCTCCAAGGCCTTCGTTGATGCCGGTGGTCTTTGCAGTTCAAGGGCAAAAAGGCCGACCACAAATGCAAGGCCATGGTGTTCAGGCCTCTCACTCAGCACGGTGATGAGGAACGCTGCCTTGGCCAGGATGCCTGTCGCCTGAAGGGTTTGCTTATGTGTTGACACCTTTACCTTCTTACCCTGCGTATTACAAGGGGTGTGGAGGAGGACGGGTGAGAGCACAACGGTGAACTTCACCACACAGTAAATGAATACATAAAGTATAAATAACAATAATCCTGTAAATGAAGTCATCTTCATCTAGGAATGTGCAAGCATCATGTGCCAGGAGTCAAATACGCTCCCTGAGGAGGGAGGGGGGGGAGGGGGCAGGTCAGTCTGCCACGTCATTTTTGTTACCTACTTAACCCTGTTATGGAAGAGGTCACAGCTGTACTGTGTTAATGATTTGGTCACAGCATTCATGATTCTCTTTGTTTCAAGAAACCCAAAACACACAGATTCACTTGCAGATCCCAAAACAGATGGGTGATCATCTTGCCGGCATAATGGAAACTTTTGAACTTCCTCTGTGGTGGAGTTTCCCACATTCTGGTGTGTCATGATATATCCAGATTTCATCACAGGTCACTACTGGCTTCAAAATTAAACCTGCTTGTTGACCGAATCAAGTTGTCAACTCGGAACGAACCGCGAGTTGCAATGCTTTTATTCAAATGACCGTGGTCTTGGCATCGACTTCAATCCAACCTTACAGAAGTATAATTTGTAATGAATAATAAACAACACTACAACAACAACAACAACAACAACAACATGCTTTTTAAGGCCATTTTCCCTGCTAGAGCGGGGGTTAGCCTTGCGGTCCCCATGACAATCTTCTCCATTTTGCCCTATTTTCTGCATCTCTCCTTGTTAACCCCCTTGCCCGCATTTCTTCTTCCACCATCTTTAGCCAAGTCTTTCTCGGTCTTCCCCGTCCTCTACTTCCTTCTACATTCATTTCCATCACTCTTCTCAACCAGTCACTTTCATCCTTCCTCAACACATGACCAAACCATCTCAACCTGTTCCTCTTCACAGCATCAATCACAGGCTCTATTCCCATCATTTTTCACAATTCATCATTTGTCTTCCTCTCTCTCAACGATACTCCGCACATCCGTCGAACCATTCGCATTTCCACCCTTTCCAACCTTCGTTGCTGCTCTATGTTCATTACCCATGTCTCACTCCTATACATCATAACACTTCTCACACATGCAGCATACACCTTTCCCTTCAGCTTCAACGACACTCCCCTCCTCATCAGCACGCCACTCAGTTCCCAAAACTTCTTCCATGCACATCACTCTAGCAACCGTTGCCGAGTCTGATCCACCTTCTCCATTCAGCATGTCTCCGAGGTAACAAAATGTTTTCACACCTTCCAGCTTCACGCCGTCTCCAAGATCCAACTCAACATTTCCTCCATCTGCAGCTCCCTCTGTGCACACCTTACATTTTAATGTAGCTGCCACACTGGTACTAATATTCTAATATACTAATAAACTGATATTCTAATAAACATATACTGGTACTAATAAATAATAAACATGGTACTAATAAACAACACTAATATTCACTTATGGATGGACAGAACAAACAGGCATGAGTGTGCCCCAGTTTCAAAAAAATATAGATAAAAAGCAGTTCTAAGAATATTGTCAAAGGATTTCTTTTCGTACTCATCCCAAAAGCTAAATGCACACAAGTATAAACTCCACTCATTTAACACAGGTTAACACCAAATGTGGTAATTACAATCACATGTTACGATTGACTGCGATTCTGCGAAGAGTATGTATAACCATCTCAAACTGTTCGCCAGCATCAGCAGGTAAACGTTTATAACATTTGTGTGTTTCACATATCTGAATTGAAGTTTCACAAATCTGACGCAACATGTTATAAACAAATAGACAGTGAGCTGAAGACACCAAAAAATGTTTCCAAAAATAAATGATTATGGCATTTCTTTGTTACAAATGGTTACACATGACAAACAAGAAAGAGCAATCAGAGATTGCAGACCTTCGCCAGGATGTGTTTTTAGTGGTCTTTAAGGCTTTTGTGTTAGTTAAAACAAATATGGCGACTGAACCACGTGACCGATGACGTCATCATTATATTTTGTCTCCACCAATGTATCCCTAAATGATGCTCAACAAATTTCATCTTGATTGGATGCAGTTTTGTACTTGTTGAATTATGACGTCATAATGAAGGCGCCCATGACATCACCATTAACATATGTTATTCCACATGGAGAGTTCTTTACAATGAGCCATGTCTCAATTTTTTCTATGCAGCGCTTTCGGAGATATAGAGGTGCAAAGTTTTTTTCCCAAGATGGTGGCCGAACCATGTGACCGATGACATCATTATTTTTTTTTCTCCACCAATGTATTTCTCCACCGTCCAAGATGACGCTCAAGAAATTTCATCTTGATCGGATGAAGTTTTGTACTTGTTGAATTATCACTTCATAATGGAGGCACCTATGAGAGCATTAACATGTTATTCCCCATGGAGTGTTCTTCACAATGAGCCATGTCTCAATTTTTTTAATTCAGTGCTTTCGGAGATATAGAAGTGCAAAATTTTTAGGTTTTTCCAAGATGGCGCCCGTACCACGTGCCCTATGACGTCGTCATAATTATCATTAAAAAAATTATACAGGTGGAGGTGCACCGATGGTGAAAATTTCCTGTCAATCGGACCAACAGTTGCAGAGAAAATCATTTATTCTATGCGGACAAATAAACAGACGGACAGACAAACGGACTCGAATGAAATACCCTCCCCTGGTGAGGGTAATAACATCCATAGAGGGTATTATTTTAGACCAGGGTGGATACCATCCTGAAATCGACTAATCAAGGTAATTTTGGGATGAAATAAGGAAAATGATCGTTTACCTTGATTCAATAAATCTCATCAACTTTTTCATATAGCTTCATAATGAAATAAGTCCAGTTATTAACAGGGTAGTATTAGCTTGCTAAAATGTATTTGTCAAATCAAAAAAAAAATAGAAAGTCGAATTTTATGTAAATGCTTCAATGGATATGCATCCACCCACGCTAGATGTCAACCCACGTTTGATCTCAGGGGGGGCGGGGTGTGGGGGGATAGAGAAAGAGGACAGATAAGTAGAAGAGAGACATCAGACGCTTCTAACTCGAGTTATGGTCTGCAAAATGATTTTCAAAAGGGTGCATGACCTTTGACCTGTTCAATCTAAAATTGAATCCGTTCATCTTTGTTTTACAGGCCATAGTTATGCCAAGTTTGTTCAAAAGCCTTTCAGCGGTTCACAAGTTATCGTGGTAATGAAAACCTGCTACTTTCAGCTAAAGGTCGCATGACCTTTGACACTTTGAACCCAAAATCTAAATCTAATCAGTTCATCTTTGCATCACAATACACGTCTTACCAAGTTTGGTAAAAATCGATAATAAAATGCGGTGATCTTCAGCTGAAGGTCACATGACCTTTGACCCCAAAACCGTATCAGTTCATCTTTGCACTATCCTACAGACCTGTAACCAGGTAGGAAAGGAGAGTGATGAGAGTTGAAATGAGAATACAGTGTGAGATGCAAAGTTGACTGCTGGTCTACAGTTGCCAGAGAATAGACAGGTGAGGAGGAGGACATATCAGAAACCCACTTTCAGATATTATGTGATTGTTATTTTGGCAATGGCTTGATAAAGAACAAACACATTTGCTGCAACCCTTGCAGAATGGACAATTTTTTTTTGTATAAAAGTCAAGACCCATGGAAGAAGTAGAATACTGAATGGATCAGGATGCAACAGAACAAAAGGAACAGTAGAAAGAGGGAACGCACTAACAGCAGGATTGAAGGCCAAAATAGAGAGATGTGGGGAAGAAAGAGAGGTAGGAGAGGATACATGAGGTGGACAAGATGTATACAGAAGGAAACTCAGAATGGAAAAGCTCGAAATGTGGAAGGAGGTGGACTTGGGGGTGGAGGAGGGAGGGGAAAGGGGATAACAGAAGTACAATTGATCATGGTTTTGGATGGGGGATGATCTGAGATGGTGGCGAACAGCTGTCTTTAAGACCTGAATTGAAGGATGAGATTGAAGAGAATGTGAAAACTGTCAATTCCACAGATGGGGGAAAAAGGGAGGAGCAAATGAGTGTAGGTGAGCAGTGATTCTGGACTTATACAGTTTCACCAGAAGTAGGTTGATTGTGGACCGTGTGTACCCTACAGAAAGTACAGAAAGAGCAGTGGGTGCAAGACCAGAAAGGAGGCGATAAAAGACAGACCACTGGCCTCTCTGTGATAGGATACTTACTTCATTTGGATTTGTTTCTAAAGTGGGGAAGGCAACTCATTCCACAGGAAACCACCTTAACATCAACCTCCATATACTCAAACATCAGAAAAAGGTAAAATACCTGAAGAGAAAGCGAGTCATGATGAACTGGTGCAAAAAGATTACACGACTTTGTGGGGAAAAGAAAATATACCTGGGGCTGTCATTGTTTGAAGCAGAAGACATATTGACCTCTGCTTGAGTAAAAAGGCAGATGAGTCAAAATCAGCTAAGGTGTGATAAGTGTAGATCATTTGTAAATTCCCCTTTACATTAGTATCTACTGAAGAAATTGGACAAATGTTATGGTATGCTTTGATTTAATAGAGAAAGAGAGAATAATAGCCCAGCAGATATGTGAAAAAATTGTGCTTTTGGTGATACAAGCATGAAATTTTGAACACTGATAGAGCATACTACTAGGAAGATTTTTGGATATAGGGGCATTCAAATCTTTTCCTAGGGACAAAATGGCGGCCATTTAAAAAATGGCCGTTTACGGATAATAAGATACACAGTACCGATGTCTATAAAACTAGATTTACTTATTGCTCAAGCACACCTATGATGTTTTTTTCACGTAAACAGGTTGTAAGATCATAATTAAATGTCAACAAACTCACATAACATTTATTTGGTCCTTATTCTTTACAAAAATAATTACTTTTTGAGCTATTTTGAGCAAACTCCAGAAACAATGGAAATGAAGTGAAAATGCCACATTAACGCTGTGGAAGTGACTTTCACTATAAAACAGTCTACAAAACAGTCTTCCACATGTTTGTGTATATGTAACAGGTGTGTTATTCCTCCTGTATACTATCGTGTGCACTCCCCTGCACAGTGACACAGAGCTGAGCACTGGAGTGCGGCCTTAACACACTTGCACTGTTTCCTGCAACCCTTCTTGCATCCACATCTAATCAATTGTCGGCATGCCTCAGTTGCCTCTGTGAGGGTTGTCCAATATATCCCCCAGCCGTTATTACTCTGTTTCCAACCCCATTCACTTGGCGATGGGAGCTCAGGTGCGCAAATCATCATCTGGCCCCAACAAAAGCCGGCTTGGTAGGCAGCTCTCTTGATGTGTTGTCTGAGGGCTTCTTGCGTTGGTGGGATAGCCTCTATTGATCTACCAGTCTGGGTGAAGAGATGCTTGCGGGCATCGTTAACATGTTCCTGGCTGCTTGTTCGATCGTAGAGCAGAAAAACAAAACGCTCCAGTGGATCCATGTTGTCATTTGCAGTTGAAATGGTTGGTGTGGCAGCCAGTGCGCAGAAAGCTGAGGTGACCTCATCATAGGCTTTCCATGTTTCCCATGCTGTTTTCTTCCCCCTTCCGCCGAAGCAGGACACGGTGTCACACCCAGTGAAGGCGTGGAAGAATGGCAACCCTCGGCACTTGTTTGGTCCCAGTGCCACAGCCATCTCGTGAGCTGCCAAGTGCCTGAAATTCTTCCCTGTGCCAAAAGCAACCCAGAGTTCATCGATGTCAAGATATCCAGTTGCTGCCACTGCAAGGATCAAAACATCTGTGTCCACTGTGCGGATTGACACCTTGGTATAGCCCTGTCTGACTGCATCTTGGACATGGAGTAGTATCCTTGTATCTGCCTCCTCGTGACTACACGGGGAAAGACCAGTAACATCTCGTGGCTGTGTACAAAAAACTTATTTGTGGTTTGTGGTGACGATTTGCTTGTCAGTCTCAATGTTTGCTATCCTCGTTGCTAGAAAGTCAAACAACTCCACCTTGTTCTCGTCTATGCGAAGGAAGGCCTGCCAGTTTCGAGGGATGGAACTAGATGGCTCAACTCGTCTCCTGGTGCCTTTACCCCTCGTCTTCCTGGTGTCAGCTTTCAAACTGTCTGGGAAATATTCATCCCAGATAATATCAACCCTGCTCTTATTTTGTATCTGAGATGTGATGTATGGCAAGAATACTAGTGATGCATACTCAGAGAAGGTCTTCGCATTACGAGGTGCCAGCATGTTCACGATGGCTGCTCCATCCAGGATCATGACTTCAACAGGGGGGCTTACATCATCATTTTCCCGTGAGGTGATCAGATCTTCTAAGCACCCAACCAGATCAGACTTGGTTCCAAGCCGGATTTTGCCCATTTGTGACAATGCAGGGGGACAAGCTTGGTTTTCATGTGCAAAGAATTCATCAAGATCTCCATTCCGTGTCTGGGATGCAATAAACAGCCTGGAGAACAGAACGCAGTCATTCTTCAGAGATACCACCTTCAACTCTGTTCTTGACTTCTCTCTGACTGGGGGTCGGCTGAAGAGAGGGAGATTGTTTCTTTTTATTGGGTCAGTGATAGGCTTTGTCTGATGTACAAGCCTCTCGTTCACATATGTGTCATACTGTTCTTTTCCCAGCTTCTCGATCTGGTAAAGGGTGTTGATGACTGCTGGGTCTGCCAGGTCTCTGCTGTCTAGCACCAAGAGATCTTTGCTGTCGTCACAGAATGGGTTCCCCATCTCTCCTATGACACGGGTGAGTGCTCTCACATCTCGAGCAAAGGCTACCTGCGTGTGCTTTGTCTGTTCATGGTGTTTTAGTTCAGTTTTCCTAATTCTTTTTTCTGTTGTGGCCTCGAACTTATAGATCAGTTTGGCCATCTCTGGACCAGACACCATCCATCGGCGCAAAGCTGCAGCATTCTCCGTAAGACCTACAGCCCCTCCATCACCTTTCACCAATGCATTATTTTGCTCGTGTGCCTGGTCTAAGGCTATGGCAGAGAATGCACGTGTAGTCTTCTTCATGGTGAAGTTTCCTGCCAGAAACTGTGCGTTTACAGTTGGATGCTTTGTTGCAAGTGTCACCATGTCGCGCAAGTGAACTGGGATCCACCTGGCATAGTTTGTATGTCCCAAGGCGAAGAACCATGGTACAAGCTTGGTCAGAGCATCAGTGTACAGTTGGAAGTTTCCTTCACGGACGGATCTCACATAGATCAGGACTGCCAGTTCTAGCTGCATAATTAGGAACCAGAACTGAAACTGTGGACTTGCATTGGCTTGTCCACCGCACCAGTCATCTAGTGGTATCGTATCCTGTCCCTCATCTAGTCCACTGGTGTACTGGCTGTAGGCTTCCTTCAGGAGAAGATAGAGAGTACTGGCTGTGACTTGGTGTGCTCGTCGTGTGCGTGTCACATGGGTCACTTTCAGGAAGGAATCAGCAGTACCACTTGTAGCAACCCCTGCAAGCATCAGAACGCCTGTCCACCCACTGCTATCCAGAAGGTCACCGAGGGTTTTCCATGCTGCCATCTCAATATGGAGTCCACCAAAGACCATGACGAAGTGATCTTCTCCGTGTGTTTCTGGCCATCTCCATTGGATCTGTTTGGCAAGTGTGTACAGTGGCTGATCAAGTGTGATTACAGGGATCTGACCTGGATTCAGAATATCGATTGCTTTCTTGATGACATCCATGGAGTGACGAATCATTGCCACAGATTTTGCCTGGTCATAGAAGAGAGGCAGCAATGAAGTTAAGGCCACACTACACTCTGGTTCTTCTGGAATAGACTGCTTGCTGGCATGGTATCCAGCCCATGATACTGTCTCGTCTCCCTTAAGTGGTGTGTCAGATAGCACTGTCTTCTCCATCTGCTCCAGCCACCTGTCAAAATGCAAGATAATGAACACAATTAAGAACAAACAAGTCCACACAAGTTAACAAGTCTTGGTTATTTAGGTACACATATAACTGTCCACAGTTCAAACACAATAATCAGTTACCTGTACTCAATCTGCATTGCTTCAGGGATGAGTTGGCAGTTGCTTTTGTTGGGACCCGCTAGCTTGGGTACAGGTGGGTCACATTTACCCAGAACAACAGGAGGTACGATGGTGTATGACTGTGGCAGGTGTGCATCTGTTGTTGATGTGTCATCTGGGTTTACCCGTTGAACTCCACGGCTATCGTTATTTGGGTGCTGGAAAAGTGAAATGCCAGTGCCATGGAAGGAGTCGTGGGCACTTGTTGAACTGGGGTTATGATCAATGTTATCCACTGCCCCAGTTGTGAAGAGGTCACTTTTTAGCTCAGGGGGGCAAACTGTACCCTCATTTTGGAAGAAACGGCAGATTCTGTTCCCCAAGTCCGTGGAGATGCTAAGCACCCTGTCATAGGAGATCGAGAGACCCAGGTTGAACATAGTATCAACCAGGTCTCTTTTTCGAGTCTTTGTGTGGATAAGGGTGCCCAGGTACACAGGCAGGGGAGTCTCCCGATTGTGACTGTGCCTCGTGGACGTGGTAGTACTGCTACTCTCTCTGCGGCGTGAGTAACTGTTGAACATAAGGAGTTGTGAGATTGTGAGAGTAGGTGTTGATACCGACGAGTGGCTTGACTGCTCTTGGATGTTAGGACCATTCAAGATCATAGAAACTAGTGATACAAGCGAATTAGGTACCGAATGTTCTTGGCAGTGGGCTTCAAATGAACCACTAAATGTTGAGTTCATTTTCAACATGTCTCTACGAACTATATTTGCGGCTCTAGCAAGACAAACTCCATCACTGTCAGTGTCGTGATCACATGCCTTCTGAAGGGCTGAGCCAACATCCTGGTTGAAAGCAAGCAGAATATCTCGACCGGGCATGTGCTCCTCTAGGTCTGGAAAATATGTCATGATTCGATCTTTGAGTTTGGTGGAGTGGACACGCCTGGTCAAGACTGTTCCAAGCTGTTCCAGCCTGGTGGTGTATAGTCTTGCTAGGTCTACCAGCTTGAACACTGGTGTCACAAGAGCATCTGTGCGGGCATCATCGATGTAGGACACTAGCTCTCCAAGTGCTATACCGTGATTGATATCATCTTGTTCATTCAGTGTTGTGCTTGTGGCCCTTGCTTTGTTATAAAGTGACACCAGACACTTCACGTGGTATTGTGCATCTTGTGCTATAAGGTCACCTGCACTCAGTTTAGCAAGAAGTGCCTGATCTCCTAGTTTCAGGGCAGCTGTCCTGACATGTTTATCGAGGTCGAAGGTGGAAGCTTTTCGCAGAGAATTAGTACCCGCTGGTTTGTCACAAAAGAAACACTTTTCAGGCTGTGGCTGTGTGTGGTCTACATGTACTCTGTGACGGGTGTACTTTCTTGAGACACTTGCGGTTTCTTCACGAGACGTTTCTCTTTTTTGTGCCCGATGCAGTTCAGTTTTGTTGTATTTCAGTCTGCATGAATCATGCCACTTAGCCTTGTGGCTCTGGAAGGTTGACTGGATACCTTCACCATCGTCCAGGCGGGACAGTTCTTGAGATTTTGGCAGGCAGCCCATCTGGCTGAAGGTGAGGAGGTAATCTGCAAGAGTTTGGTATCCGGACCCTGTGGTTCGCTTGGAATCAGCTGGACAGGCAAGGGCCTCATCGGTGACCTCCTGACATAACACACACTTCTCCCAATCTGTCAGATAAGGCATGTTTGTTCCAGATGTACTAGGGCTTTGGGGGTCTAATAGCTTGAAATTTTTGTTGGCCATTGTCAATTAAGCATTATCCACCACCACCATCCAATCAATATACAAATTGGGAACCAAATCTAGGTAGCTACTACAGTCAATGAGCGAAGGTGCAGTGCAGTCGAGTTATCATCTGAAAAAGAAATACATACATTATTATCATAAATATAGTAATTCGCTTTCGTAACTTTTCACTAGCCTTGCATTGTTCCTTATAGTCACCTAGTCTATGATAGGAAAGTTCATAAAGCTACATCAAAGTTGTTCATATAAAGGTATTGAACCAAAATTACACCCAGGAGAAATCAGATAGTCATGCAAAGTTAAATAATTAAACCGCTAGACCAGTCCTGTCTATTGCAATGGTAAACCATTTGTTCTGCCCCTTATAGGCCACCGTAGATTCCAATTTTGAACCCAGTATGAAGGTATTGCATAGCATGTACATGACAATTTATAATATGCTCATTACATTGTGTTTCAATAGCAGCACAAATGACAAGTCTGAAATAATAGGTAAATATGTCCTTCTTAGCCGCCATTTTGGGCCAAGGAGAAATCTGGAATGCCCCTACATCCAAATTTCACTGTAAGGGTATGCCCTAACTGTGTGCCAAGTTTCATGCTTGTATCATCAAAGGCACAATTCTACCACAATTCTTCACATATCTGCCGGACTATAAAGACATTTTCATGCCGTATAATCAAACCCGCCTGCCGACAATGTGACCAACCTGCTTCCAGGAAATCTAAATTTAGCCCCTCGCATGTACTACGTCACCAGTTTTTGTTGAAGAAGGTAACAATGGTGGTTTGTTCAATCTGCGGTGGTGTCTGTCAGATGAAGTAATGTGCGGAATAAATAACGTACGTAAGTACAAAACTGTCTTGTACTTGCTTGAAATGAATCTGAGTGTTGTAAAACTTCATAGAAATAGTTCTCAAGTCGAAATAAAGTAAATAAGGGCCGATGCCATGGCATAAAGACCAAGGTTACCCCAGTCTGTGACTACATTTACAGTCTGACCTTGGACTATACTTTTAGAAATCATTTGAACAATCGTAATTTGTGTTTTGTCTGAATAATCTAAGACTTGTGTTTGAATTCACTATTTTACCACTATTGCCCAGGTCAGATACAGTATTTCACTTTGAGAGCAAAATAGACGCTGATAATCCAAACCCTTTGAAATGCGTCCGTCAAAATAACATGCACAAGCATCCCACGTAAAGGAGAAATTGGCTCCTGCCAGCTCGTACTTTCATCTTCATGACATTGTGTCCCCTTATGAATAGTGTTCATATATTTTAAGCTATGTTAGGGAAGAATTGTTATTATACTCTGGGTGCAAAGATGCTGAATAGAAATAGATTCAGGAATATGCTGAACAAACATTTATTTTGAATGTTCACAAGATAGTTATGAAGCCACGGTTCATAACATAGTGTTGTTTCGTAAAGGTAGATATTAAATCACTATTAGAAAACTCTCTCTATGCCCTTAATTTGGCTACAGCTGGGGGAAAATGCAGGAAAAAATCACAATTTTGTCCTTCAAAAAAATATGCGTAAGCTGTGACTTCTGGAATGAAAGGCTCAATGTTATGAAAAAGTGGCTACACAACTATCTTTTCAAGTCTTGATTATTTTATCATTGTAGGTAAACTTTTATAAAATACTGGTTTGATATGTGAATAAAGAATTTTGTATTTTTCCATCTGTGTTATACCTTAGTTGAGTTTGACTCCGATAGTTGTAGGCCACTCCAAACACCCATTGCACACTGCCAGAACCTTCAGAGCATTTAGACAGCTCTGAAAACAAGCTTTTACAAAGGCATGAATTGAGGAGTGAAATAAGACAAAAAGGCAGAAGAAGGTATAAGGAAATTTGGACATTACCAGATCAAGAAGCAAAGACAAAATCCTTTGGGGCAAGAAAAATGCCAAGTATATTGAAGCCAGATACTTTAAAGAAAACCTTGCAATAAGCAACTGGTGTTTATAATCATGCAAGTGAAGCCATTTTGATAAACTACACACAGGAACAAAGCGTCACTGTCAAAGAGGGCGAAAACACAAAAAATAGGGATTGAAAGGTACAGGGTTTTTGGGGTTGCAAGACAAGACATGGTGGAGAACAGCTGTTTTAAAGACCTGGAGAGAAGAGAGGGATTGAAGAGAGTGTGAGAGTTTGTTCCAGAGGTGGGAGAAAAGAGGAATGAAAGAGTGAAGGTGAGCAGAAAGTCTTGATTTTGGCAGTTTCACCAGAAGAGGGTTGCTGGCAGATCTTGTGCATCCTGCAGGAACATTTGGGGGACAGAGCAGAGCAGTCAGAGCAGGGGGAGCAAGGCCGGAGAGGAGTCGGTAGAAGACAGAAAGACCACCTACCTGCCTGCGGTGAGAGAGAAAAAGGCCCTCAGAATCAGCTTTATCGTGGGAGATTCCAATGATTCTGAATGCTTTGGTTTCAACCGAGTGAAGCCGAGCTATGTGTGAGGCAGGAGCACCAGCACAGAGGAGAGAGCAGTATTCCATTGAGCTGCGGATGAAAGCTTTGTATGTGGTGAAATCGAGGTACTCAGAAGTGCCCAGAAAGGACCTCACACGACGGAGGATGCCCAGTGGGCGACTGGCTTTGGAGGCCAGCTTGGAAATGTGGTTTTCCCAGGAAAGGTCATGCCAGATAGTGAGACCCAAAAGCTTGACTGACAGAACTTCTTCAAGAGGATTGTTCAGAAAATAGATGGGAGGGTTGTCCAGATGGTCCTTTTGGAGAGACAAAGTGAGAGTGTGAGATTTGTTAGGATTGAAAGACATGTTCCACTTGTTTGACCAGTTTGTGATATTGTCCAGGTCTGCAGACAGTGAAGAGGCTGCTGACTGCCGATCTGAGCGTTGAGATATGGAGCGGCAGAGAGTGGAGTCATCAGCAAAGAGATAGAGAGGATTTTCCAGAGAGTCGGAGAGATCATTAATGAAGATCAGAAAAAGCACAGGGCCCAGAACACTGCCTTGAGGAATTCCAGCCTAAACAGGAAGGGGAGATGAGAGACTTCCTTTCAGGGGCACACGTGGACTGAGACCGGTGAGGAAGTCCGCACCCATGCGTGGAGGTTTCCATGGATACCATAAGAGGAGAGTTTGGTGAGCAGGGCGCGGTGCCAGACCGTGTCGAAGGCACGTGACATGTCAAGGGAGACAGCTCTGATTTCCTGTTTGGCATTGAGGACCTCCATCCATTGTTGAAACAGCAGAAGCAGCATGTCCAGAGTAGAGTGACCTGGTCTGAATCCAAATTGATGATCAGAGATCAATCCATTGGAGAAGAGGAAGGATTTGGTATCCGAAGCAAAGATGGATTCCATGACTTTGCTGATGATTGGGAGCAGGCTGATTGGTCTGTAGTTGCAAGGATCTGTTTTTGCACCTTTCTTATGCAAAGTGGTAATGTTGGCTGATTTCCAAGCAGATGGCAGATGACCTTGAGCAAAAGAGAGGGTGAAGAGAACAGAGAGAGGGTGAGATAGAGCGGCAGAGCAGGATTTTAGGACCCGGGGGCTGATGCAGTCTGGTCCAGTTGCAGAATCAGAGTCGAGGAATTTAAGCTTGGGCTGTGGTTATTTAAGACAGTAGTCACGGCAGGGTAGAGTTTGGCCTGTCAAAGATATAGAACGAGTGCTCAGGAATTAAAACAGTCAGGAATCTAATGGATAAGAAAACTTTATGCAAAAATATATATGATATACATCTCTATTATATTCAGATATACTCTACATGAATGGGTGTGGCCTCCCCCATTGATGGAACAGCTCTACCCGTTCTGGGAGGGGCTTCAACAAATCTCCACCATTTTGTTTGCCTGGCATACCTCTGAGGATCCATGGGCCTCTGGTGTCCTTGTCAGCCATGCATGAAACCAGCCAGATATCAGACAGGGAGGCAGAAAGCTCTGCCTCACTTTCTCAGTAATCTATCTAATCATCACCCACACACACACACAACTCTCAGACATCGACTTGCATTACACACCACTATTTTTGCTGAGTACAGTACCCATTTGCATGCAGTAATTTATTAAAATAAACATTTTCTGTGTTTTCCATTTACTTATTTTGTTACTGTCATTTGCATTAACTTACTCATTCATATATTTATGTTGTGTATGAATTGATGTGATTCGTATGTCTTTAGTATTCACTTTAGTTACCGTGGGATGACGCAAAATTACTGCCCAGGAACGCATCCTCAGTTTTTAACATTATGCCAATGGGGTTTATTTTTTCGATTGACACTCAGGTTTTCAAGAATGCATCTCAAATCGCACGCGCACACACACACACACACACACACACACACACACACACACACACACACACACACACACACACACACACACACACACACACACACACACACACACACACACACACACACACACACACACACACACACACACACACACACACACACACACACACACACACACACACAATATCAGAATAATTAACAGTAATCATGCAGGAAATATCTCTGGGATTACCTTGTTTGGTGGAATCTCTACCTTGAGATCAGGTGGATTCTGGAGCAGCTCCCTGGCAAGGTCAATGGCAAGACGGCAGGCTTCTACAGCATGCCCATGTGAGTGCAATGCTTCTGCACATGCAAACAGAACCTGTAATGGATGATTGGAGATGGGACATTGAAGAGAGGGGTGGGTGTATTGTCGAAGAAGAAAGTGTAGGCATTGGAGAAGCTATGGGGAGGGGGAGTTGGAGGGGAAATATTTGTTTAAAAAGTGACTTGTTGACTTTGTTCTTACTTCCATATGGCTCTCTTGGTTTAGTGGTCGAAGGCCTGCAAACACATCTTCCTTCTCCTCAGGACTCTCAGGTGGCCGTTCTTGCTCCTTCACACTCTCTGCAGAGATGTAGTAGTATACGCTGTAATCATCCTGCTTACCGCCACCACTTGCCATACTGGGACACCCATTCTCAGCGGACTTCTCGTGAGAAACTTCCATTGCAGGAGCAATAACGTTCACACCATCCTCTTGACAGCCGACTTCTGGATCTTCAATATCACCACAGGGACTGTTCGATGGTGTCGGCAAGCTGGTCAAAGCAATTATTGCCATGTTAGATGAAAGCATAAATACAATCATGCAGATGTCTTGACAGGAAAAAACAAATAACAATGATCACTTGTATGAAATAAGAACTAGTTCAAACTACAGGCAATCCACAATCTAAAACAAGTGCAAGAAAAAAAAAGAAAACTTGACAATGGTGGTTAGAGTTAGCCAGACTAAGACCCTCTTGTGTTTTGGATTAATTTATATGTGACATTAAGATAAATCTTTAAGGGAATAACACTTGTGTAAAGATCTGAACTGATGAGCTAGCTATGTTAGGTAATTTGCCTACAAACATTTTAATGGAAAATTGTCGAGTGAACAGCCACATAATGTGATTGGAAACGATGCCATCATTTAAGCAGCAATTTATTTTTGTACAATGTGGGCTCATGAAGGAGCAGGAACATATAATGGATCAGAACATAACAGAACAAAATGAAAAATTGAAAGATGGAGATGGGACATGAAAAGTAGGGACACACCAACAACAGGGTTGAGAGCAAAATAGAGGGAGACTTGGAGAAATAAGCAATGTGGGGAAGAATGAGGGCAAGGGGAGGACACCGTGGGTGAACAAGATGAATACAGTTGCAAACTTTCAGGAAGGCAAAACTGGTGGGCTTGTAAAGAGGTGGAAATGTGGAAAAACTGGAAACTTGGGGAGAGTTAATGGGGGCAAAGAAGATCATAGTTGTGGATGATGGTGAACAGCTGTCTAGAGGCCCCGAGGGTAAGAATGAGATTGAGAAAACTGAAGAAGTTGGTTCCACGACAAGTGGGGGAAAAAAGCAAGAATGAATGAGTGGAGGTGAGCAGTGATTCTGGATTTGGGGAAGGGTGTTTCACCAAAGAGGGTTACTGGCAGACCACATGCACCCTGCAGAAACCTGGTGCACGGGGTACAGAGCACGGAAAGGGCAGAGGGTGAAACATCAGAAAGTAGGTGGTAGAAGACAGAGACCACCAACTTGTCTGCGATGTGAAAGTGATAGGTCCAAAGACTCAGGTTCATGCGGCAGACTAAAATGATCTTGAAGGCCTTGGCTTCCATGGCATCAAACCGAACAAAGTGTGAGGCAGCCTGGAGAGGAGAGCATTGCTTTATCAAGCAGCGGATGAAGGCCTTGTAGGTGGATAAAAGTTTAAGTGTGCCATGGAATGACTTTCCATGACAGAGGATGCCCAGTCGGTGACTGGCTTTGGAAGGCAAGTTCTAAACGTGGTTTGCCCAAGAAAGATCATGGCTGACAGAGGCCCAAAGGTTTGTGTGACTGAACTTCAAGAGGATTGTTAAGAAAGTATATGGGAGGGTTAGCCAGACAGTTATTTCGTTGAGAGAGGGAATTATAAAGTAAAGGCAAGTTTTTCATGGAAAGGAAGTGAAGTACAAAAAAAACAAAAACTTTTGCGACAGCAAAATATGCCAAGACACTACACAAGACGTACATGGTTTGTCGAAGGTACAGAGCAATTAATTATTGGACAGAACACCAACATTATCCAATAAGAACCTTTCTGGACCATTTAGATACAAGGTACACAAAAAGATGCATCTTCCTTCCCCTTTTCATCTCACATTTTTCCTCATCTCTTTTATTTTCATTATTCCCCTTCCATTTACTTACAAAATATGTAACTTGGTGTATGTGAAACAGAGGAAGCAAACTATCATTGGCAACAAATTCCAAATTCCGAACCCTAGTCAGAAATCAGACCGGGCTGGCTGGTTCATGAAAGACGAAGACAAGTTTCCCCCAGCAAACCCAGTACAAACGTGGGAATAATTTTTGTCGTTGAAGAAGATGATGCCGTGTATAAAATATTGTGTCAGGAATGGCAGAATGGAGGAGTGGTGGGGGATAAAAAATGTTAGGTTAAAAATATTACCTGAAAGACAAGGGTTACAAATATGAATATTTCTATTTAAGAAATTGGCTAAAATTCCCAAGAACATTTCCTGTTAGATACCAAATGAACAGAAAATGGAAGGTTAAACAGTATCATACTATTGTAATATTTACACAGTTAAATATTTGAAAACATTGGGAAACTGCTGTTCATACTGATATTTCACATAATGGGAAACTTAATTAGAAAATAAAGCTGCAATGGCATTCCCTCAATTTCCCAGTTTGTCTATCTAATGAACTTGACAGATTTTGAACAATGTACCACAATGAGAGGGAAGAACCTTTCTTGAGCCTTGCAATAAGTAGACCTGAGCTTTTTTTGGCACTCTCAAATTTTTCCAGTCATCAATTACATATACAAGAGTGCATTGTAATAAATATGTCGCCTTGTTGGAACATCCCAATAATGATGATCTCATGCAAGGTTGAAAAAGAATGCTTGCCATCAGTGTATTCATGGTAATGCAGCCAAGGGAAACACTTAAACCCGGGGGGTGCAAAGGCACGATTCTGAATTCCAAATTGACAGAGATTTATCATTCACTTGATCTTTGGGATAGTCAGCAGAAACATAAACAAATCGATTGGTATTTTTCTTGAATACCGGTATGCAGCTCACTCTGGGGAACAGCTGAAACGTGTCTGCCAAACGTGCATAATCTTAATGCTCAAACGAAGCAATGGGAACAGAAGATCAGAGGTCACACGAGTAGTAGAGTCCTCAACTTGTACTCAGTATTGCCTGCTGATGTTTAAAAATTTTAAACTACAAGAAACCTAAATATTAACAGGCAAGGCAACATTTTGTGGACTCCACTACTTGTGCCAGCATTGATACATCTGCTATCAGACATTTCTTTTGTTTTGATATAATCATGATGGAAGTTTATTTTGTATAAAAATAAAAACAAAATAAAGACGAGAATGGTACTTGGCATAGCTACAGTCACGTGAAAAAGTAAGTACACCCCATGTAAAGTTTTGACTTTTTCAACATATTTCAACATACAGCTATTTGATCTTCATTTCAACAATATTGATAGATAAAGGTGATATAATATAACAAATATCATGAAACATTTACATTTTGTAGTCCATTGTATAATTTAAATAAACATAAATGCAAATTTCGCATGTGGAAAAAGTAAGTACACCCCATGAAATGTTTTTTAAAATCTTTTTAACATATGTGGACATATCAATATTTGATCTTCATTTAAATATAGTATCTATAGATAAATGTGATCTAATTGAACAAAAAACAATGAAAAATTGACTTTGCAATAATTTATTCAACAAAAAATTGTTGCACAGCATGCACAATTGCATGCACAGCTCGTTTCAAATCCCCCCACAACATATCGATGGGATTTTGATCCGGGCTTTGACTTGGCCATTCCAGAACCCTCCATTTCTTTCTTTTCAGCCATTCCTTGGTGGATTTACTGGTATGTTTAGGGTCATTGTCATGTTGCAAGGTCAACCTTTGGTTGACCTTCAACTTTCCGACAGATGGCCTCACATTATCCTCAAGCACCCTCTGGTACAATGAAGAATTCATAGTGGATTATATGATGGTGAGCTGCCCAGGCCATGATGCAGCAAAGCTGCCCCAAACCATAATATTTCCACCACCATGCTTTACAGTTGGTATCAGGTTCTAGTGGTCAAATGCAGTCTTTGGTTTTCGCCAAACATGTCTTCTGGTACTGTGGCCAAATAGCTCTACCTTTGACTCATCTGTCCAGAGCACATTGTTCCAGAAGTGCTGGTCTTTGCCGAGGTGTTCATTGGCAAACTTTAGTCTTGCCCTGATGTTCTTTCTGGATAGCAAAGGTTTCCTCCTGGCACACGTCCCATGTAGATCAAATTTGTGCAGCCTCTTTCTAATGGTAGACTCGTGCCCTTTGACATCAACAGTGGCAAGAGCTACCTGTAGGTCCGGTGATGACATTCTGGGGTTCTTAGAGACTTCTTTCAGCATCTTGCGGTCTGCTCTCGGGCTGAACTTGCTGGGGCAGCCTGGCCTGTACAAGTTGGCATTTGTTTGGAATCTTCTCCACTTGTAGATGATCTTCCGGAGAGTCGAATGATTGATTTCAAATTGTTTGGAGATCTTTTTAAATCCCTTCCCAGACTCGTAGGCATCTATAACCTTCTTTCTGAAGGCCTCAGAGAGCTCTTTTGATCTAGGCATGGTGACGCCGCACACTTCAACAACAAAGAGCAAACCAAACGAAATGTCTGAGGTTTAAATAAGACAGGTTCCTCCAAGATCCTCTCTAACGATGTTCTACTCATTTGCACCTGAGCTGGTGCACCTGATTCTAATTTTAGGTATTTGAAGTAGTGATAAATGTAGGGGTGTACTTACTTTTTCCACATGCGAAATTTGCATTTATGTTTATTTAAATTATACAATGGACTACAAAATGTAAATGTTTCATGATATTTGTTATATTATATCACCATTATCTGTCAATATTGTTGAAATGAAGATCAAATAGCTGCATGTTGAAATATCTTGAAAAAGTCAAAACTTTACATGGGGTGTTCTTACTTTTTCACGTGATTGTATGCCAGGCTGAACAGTTTACGTTTTGTATCCCACTGGGAGGTCGGATATGGATCCGGATCTGAACCAAAATCTAATCGCCTTGTTCCCGTCACTGATCCACATTGTTTTTTCACAACTCGTCCACAACTTTTTGAAATATCATGCTATATATCGTTTTTGGCCCTATCACTCAATGGTGAAGATTCACTTTAAAATAATTAAAACAATTTCATATCTGGAACGCGATCCAGATCTTCACCAAAATTGAATCAATTTGTCCTTGTCACATACCCAAACTCGCCACCAAATTTCGTCCGAATCCATCCACAACATTTTGAGATATACTGTTCACATACATACAGACAGACAAACAGAAAGACAGGGGAGGGTAGGTAACATAACCTCCATTTGGTAGAGGAGGTAATGAAATAAAGAAGTCTCCAATGTCCACTCATCATCCTGGAAACTAAATCCATCCAAAAATCGATGTCAAAGCATTACACCATGCCTGTGCATGACTCAAACACTAAACATTGAAATTGTTATGAATTGCTGCTTGTTTGTGTTTGAGAAATACCAACTTGTGCAAAAAAGAGGGAAATTAAAAACTACAAATGGAAATGATGAAAATAATACAGTACCGTGGGACCCCGCTATTCGCGGGGGATACATTCCTGGAAAATGCCGCGAATTGTGAAACCGCGAATAGCGGGGCATTATTTCAATGAAAAAAGGGGGGATAGGTTCCCGAGTCGCGAAAATCCATGAATAGAGAGGAACGAACCGCGAATGGCGAGGCAAAATCCGTGAATGGTGAGGCAAATCCTGAGAATGTCGACGATAATCCGTGAAGGTCGATGAAAGTCACGGAAATGGCGAGGCAAATCCCGTGAATGTCGGCGATAATCCCGCAAATGGCGAGGCAAATCCCACGAATGTTGATAAAAATCCGTGAATGCATGCCGTGCCAGTTTCAATGAGGAAAAGGGAGACAGCTAATTGCACTAATATATACTGTGGAGTGTTTTCATTCTGTACAGTAACTCGCGGGGATGACGTGTTGTGCATCTGGTGGAACATCCCCACAAGGCTCTCGATTACAGTGCGGCTAAAATTCGTGGCCGCGAAAGCCATGAAAACGTAAAGCACACAGCAGTGAATGTAGAAGCATGTCATGCTCGTGGCTCATAGAAGATGTTTTTTTTACGTATGCCCAGCTGCTTTAAGCATTGCTGGTGAAAGACGGGTATTATAAATGTGTCAAGCTAGCGGCTCGTGAATTATTTTTTTGTGCCCCCGAAAAACCGTGAATTTGCGGAACACGGCCGCGAATAGGAAAAAAAAAAAAAAAAGCTGCGATTTCGCAGAACACGGCCACGAATAGAAAAAACGCGCAATTTCGCGGAACACGGCCGCGAATGGAATAAAAAAAAAACGCGAATTCGCGGGACACCTTTCAACAAATGGAGAAACAGGTCGCATTTTATCAACCACGAATACGCGGAACCCACGAATAGCAGAACCACGAATAGCGTGAACCCACGAATAGCAGAACTACGAATAGCGGAACCGTGAATAGCAGAACCGCAAATAGCGGGGTCCGACTGTACTTTAGTCTGTACTTTTACTGTACTGTACTTTTGAAGTCGATTTTAAAACATTGAATGACAGAAATAATTTCTCCAAGATGATGGATGCATATGACAAAAACAGCATCACAAGTGATATAATAACGTATCTATGGCTTACACACCTTTCTGCAGGATCTACAGCTTCACCATCCAAGCTGCTCCCTTTCGCCCATAACCCATTCGCAGATGGAACGTCCAACTCCATTTGCCCCTTGAGCAGAGTGCCTGGCTCCACACAAAACGCATTGCTTGCTTCTGCACCGAGTGCAAGTCCACCCTCCTCCAACCGCAAGTCAGCCATATCAGGCTCAAGTGAACTGTCCACCTCCTCCTCGCTGCTCAGACGGACACGACTGCTTCCCCGTGTCCCCCCAGCACCTGCCTTAGTGCCACCACTACCTTGTTTCATTCCCCATGCCAGAGATCCAGACTTGGCAGCACTAACACCTTTTTCCTCAATTCTTCCACTTTGAGCTGGTCCATCAGTCACCACAACTCCTGGCTTGCGCCGGCCACACTCCTCCTTGGTCTTTAAACACGACTCGCCAGGCCGAGTTTTTCGTGATGGAACAGTAACATGACCAACAGATGAAGGGCGTCCACAGCCCAAGCGTTTGTCCGGTGCTCCACCAACAGGGTTGCTGCAATTGGTAATGCCAGGAATGGGACAGGCCTGTCCCCAATCTATAAAGCAAGCTTCGATAGCTGGTTTGAAGCCCAAGAAAAGGCGCCCAAGATTCTTACGTGATTGACCACGCCGTGCAACCTCGAGCACCCTCAGATGCCACTGGCGCAGCCTTTCGACAATCTCTGATGACCTTTGGGAAACAATGGAAAAATATAAAAACAAAAACATTTCAAATAGATTGGTATTGCAGAGTGAGATAAAACAAGGCTGTTATTATATGATACAACAACACAACAGGCATTTTAAGGCCATTTTCCCTGCAAGAGCGGCGGTTAACCTTGCGGTCCCCATGACAATATTCTCCATTTTGCCCTATTTTCTGCATCTCCCCTTGTTAACCCCCTTGCCCGCATTTCTTCTTCAACCATCTTTAGCCAAGACTTTCTCGGTCTTCCCCGTCCTCTACTTCCTTCTACATTCATTTCCATCACTCTTCGCAACCAGTCACTTTCATCCTTCCTCAACAAATAACCAAACCATCTCAAACTGTTTCTCTTCACAGCATCCATTACAGGCTCTATTCCCATCATCTTTCGCAATTCATCATTTGTCTTCCTCTCTCTCAATGATACTCCACACATCCACCGAACCATTCGCATTTGCACCCTTTCCAGCCTTCGTTGCTGCTCTACGTTCATTAACCATGTCTCGCTCCCATAAATCATAACACTTCTCACACATGCAGCATACACCTTTCCCTTCAGCTTCAACGACACTCCCCTCCTCGTCAGCACGCCACTCAGTTCCCGAAACTTCTTCCATACACATCTCACTCGAGCAACCGTTGCCGAGTCTCATCCACCTTCTCCATTCAGCATGTCTCCTAGGTAACAAAATGTTTTCACACCTTCCAGCTTCACGCCGTTTCCAAGATCCAACTCAACATTTCCTCCATCTGCAGCTGCATCTGTGCACACCTTACACTTGAATGTAGCTGCCACACTGGTTAATGACCCTCTCAAACCACTACATTTTGATGAACACACTCAGCGCACATTGTACATTGAATTGAATTAACTCCGACACCCTTCCTGCACACAGCACACGGCCACTTCCCAGTTCTTTCCACCTCACCACATGCTTTACCATTTGCCATCACCATCGTTTTTCCGATATTCACCTTCAGACCTTTTGTCTCCATACATTCCTTCCACTTGTTAATCTTCTCCTTCAGTCCATCCATACTTTCTGCAATCAACACCAGATCATCTGCATACAACAACTCCCACGGTAAACCCTCCTTTACGTTCCGAGCCAGCACCTCCATCACAGATACAAATAGTAGTGGACTTAGTACCGACCCCTGATGCCCTCCCACCTTCACCTCAAACTCACCACTGTTCCCGTCCTTCGTCCTTACAGCTGTGCGTGCTCTTTTGTACATTGCCCTCACTACTCTGATCAACCATTCCTCCACTCCTAACTTCCTCAATGCCCATGTCACTACTTCACGTGGAACCCTATAGAATGCTTTCTCCAGATCAACAAACCCAAGAAACAACTTCTTCCTCTTCTCCATGTACTTCTCCTGTAACTGCCTCACAATAAAAAGCGCGTCTGTCGTTCCTCTTCCTGGCATAAATCCAAACTGCATTTCGTCAATCTTCACTTTCTTCATTATCATCCTCTCCAACAACTCCAACTCCAACTGTTATTATATGGTGCAAAATGTTAAAACCTTTTTCCAATTACCTTGGTCCGTTGATAGCTGGGTCAAGCACAGCAAGCCGCCACAGCGCGACAATCTCGTCACACATACTTGCACAGGCATGGGCCGCCACCTCCGACTGGCCTCCACTTCCCCCTCCACTATGGCGAGTTGCATGACCACTTGCACTACTGTGTGAGGGAGATGTGCGAACATTGTACCACCAAGCTGCGATCTGAAAATAAGAGGGAGTAGGAGAAAAAAAAAATCTTAATTTTTCTTAAGGAAGAAAAGTGTACATCGTTTGGAAAATTAAACACTGATCTCATTACATTGAGCTATGTTCTTGAGCATAATGGAAAAAAGGTCTGTAAACAGGAGTTGCTTGATTGGAGCAAACACGCGACAGGCAGGCAAACACACCGAACTGTTATTGTACTCCTACTAATGACAGGTGTCCATTAAATATATTATAATCTACCATATAAAACACAATGTAAGTTTGTGTGTTTGTACAATGTCTGTCTCCCTTCATAAGGGGAGGTTTTGTAATTGGCCAATCTTTGTAACACAAATGCGTGTTCACTACGGTCTATTGTTGAGGATAAAACAAACTGGAAAAACATTTTCCATAAAAGAGTAATTATATCTCTTCTATTGGAATTGTAGATGGTGGCTTGCAAACCAAGCCTCATGGGTGGTGTACAGACGCCTTTTAAAAAAAATAACAATAAATGCAATGTGCAGGAATGTGAAATTCACTGCATGTGATGTGCAACATGAGCAGAGTAAAACGAGTGTTCATTTAAATCCAGAAGATGCCTCATAAATAAAGAAGATATAAGCACAAACCATAAAGTTCCAATATCAACTATCACAGCGACTAATACATGATCATACACAGATAGTTACTGAGAGAAAGCCTTGTACGTAATGTCATCCAAACACACCATTGGCCAAAAGGGGTCATTTACGTCGGGCAAACATAAAAAAAAATGCTGTTAATGCATAAGTATGCGATGGAATCAGGAAGCAAGCGCTCAGATGTGAATGGCAAACAGATAAGCCCTAATTGGTTCATGTATATAGCACAAACCTCATAAATCATTGTACTACAAATGAATAATGCCAACAGATCAAGCTATTATGGGTAAAGCAATAGTTTGCACATGTTTTAGGAGCACCAGCCCAGAGAGGAGCGCAGTACTCCATCCAGCTGCGGATGAAAGCTTTGTATGTGGTGAGAAGCTCAGTTGTGCCAAGGAAGGACTTCACATGACAGAGAATGCCCAGTGGCTACTGGCTTTGGAGGATAGCTTGGAAATGTGGCATTCCCAGGAAAGATCATGGCAGACTGTGAGACCCAAAAGCTTGAGTGACAGAACTTTTGAGAGGATTTTTGAGAAAGTAGATGGCAGGGTTTTCCAGACGGTCTTTTCAGAGACATAGTGAGTGGGAGATGTGTCAGGATTGTAAGACATGTTCCAATATGCAACCATTAATTAGGCCTGTGTGATGTAGGGAATAGTTTGAATAACATGGCATTGACCACATATCTGAGACAAGATAACACACCTTTTAGGTGTGTTAGACTGTCAAGTCAGGAAGCGATCATGGGTGGCCAGTGGCCACTCACTTTGATGCACCTATAATAATAAGCAATCCTGAGGGAAGGTGATGAAGTTTGACCTAAATTCATTTGTGTACCATCTTTTAGAATCAACACAAAGTTCCATAATTTATATCGTTGATAAGGCCAGTGGTTGTCAAACCTACTACCAAATGCAATCTGTAATTTATAGGTCATTGATACACAAGCTGCGCACAAGTTATCAATCACCAATTGGAAACAATGGGAAACCCAAATAATCTTATTAAATCTCAAGATTCAGAAATAAATTATCTTATGGGAAGCCGAGTCATCCTTCAGTGCAGTGAAACACACGACATTTCAGGTTAACAATCCTTTCACAACCAATTAAAATGCTCTATGCCAGTCATCAGCAATCATCAATAAATTGTGCTCACATGCCACAGCAACTCATTATGCAAAGTATTGCCTCAAGTTATGCGATGGTCATTCGAAGAACATCCTGTTTCCTGATAATAAAACATATGGGCAACACCCCTGGGTGCTCACCTGGTAGATCCACAGAAGCGTGGATGACCAATAAAATATGTAAATTAGCCAAAGGTTTGAACAAACTTGTAAAAGCACCATGCAGAGATGATTCCTACCAAGTTACATATAGATCAGGTGAATATTTTTCGAGAAGTTAAAAATAGTGATCCCAGAATCGTAATGACCTTTGACCTTTAAATTGACCTACTCGCTCTGCAATTTTTTAATGGCATTTGCAAGGCATCATGAGGCTTTGATCCTCAGAAGTTACACAATGTTTGGTGAAAATAGGACTATTACTTTTAGCATCACGGGCGATAAAGGTTGACCCTCCCTTACTTAATTAACTTAGACCCTGATTTTTTTTTAATGCCGTGAACAAACATTAGTCCATCAGGGGTGATGAGGGTTGTGGTCAAGTTTCATTGAAATTGTGTGTGAAGTTTTGGAGAAGAAGATCCAAGTGTTTACATACTAACTGACTGAAAGACTGCACAATGATAATACCTCACCTGAACTATGTAAAAAAGAGATGGAACACAGTACATCAGTTCAGCTGTCTACATTGCTGAGCATGTGTTGTACAAATCTCATTGTGTTGCAATGGACAGTGTTGTGTTGTGCTCTGCAGGGGAAGGAAATTCTGCAACTAAGTGCACCGCAAGTGAATATGTGCAATATAATGTACAGGATCCATCAGGATACTTTAAAACCGCAAAGTGCCACTTCATGTCCAAAAATTATACTTGAGGGCGAATAGCATTTGATAACTTATTGCTATGGCTAGAACACAAATAACTGATTAACACTTTTCTTTGGCATTGTATCATGACTATAGCAATTAACCTGTTCACAAGCGAGGCAGAGGTCAGTGAGAATTTCAAGTAGTGGTACGGCATTTGTATCACGTCGTCGAAACATCTCCCGTACAATAGAGAGCAAGTTCCAGATACCCTCGGGCTCACGGCCCCGCAGCGGCCGAAGTAAACAGGCCCATTCGGCTGCTGCTGGTGGCTCAGTGGATGAGAGGTACAAAGAGTTGACATCACTGAATGAAGGGGGAAAGCAGAAAGAGAGAACAGGATTCAGGATGAATAATTTTAGTAAGACTGAAAGGAAGGTAAGTAAGCATAATCAATGACCAATGATAATCATGATACCTGAGAGAGTGGAGGTGGCAAGTTTAAAGATTACTGTTACTCACAACCGAAGAAAATCAATTCTGTCAGTGCTTTCTTTGCTCCAGTCACTCAATTTGATTTTTGGACTAATCATTTAGTAGGTGGCAATTCTTAATGACACTTATGCATAATACAGCAGAGATACCTGAAAACAATAGGTGAAGGTCCACAGAACTTGTGCAAGGTTTTCTTGATATTGTCACTAAGGGTATCTTCATCTAGGTACCACGTACTCTGATCAGATGCAGAAGGGCCTGCAGTCGGGTCTAAAATTGCGTAACAAAAAGTAAAATCCTATAAGTAAATAGAAAGCAATTATAGGACATTTACAAGAATATACAGATTTTTTTTAACCCTTCCATCCCCGCCCCCTCTCATAAATACATTTCAGCGTCCGACTCTTTCCTCACCCCTATCTCTGCCTTCTCACCAACTATAAGAACCTTTATTTTCACCCTAAGCCTGTTGAAATCACTTAGAACATTACAAAGTTAATCTCCTCAAAACCCCACAAACATATTGTTGTGGAAATGACTCCTGGGGGTTAACATTGCTTAGCATAGTTCAGTTAGATCATTAGTATATGTCTTAGCATAAGCGTGAATTAATTAATTGGGATATTAGATATGCGTCGCTTATGTAATAGATGACATCTACTTACCCTGGTGTTTGTTTTCAGACCCCTTCCTCCTTTATCCTTTTTATATCCTACCCTTTGTATTCTGTCTAATATTCCTTTGGGGAGAATAGCGGCCTGGCATTCTGCAAAAGGTGCCAGTTTAGACGTGAACCGGCTGCCGGGGAGCTTCAGGGCGAGATGCGAGGCCGCAAGTGATGCCTGCACATGGATTCGGGTGACGTCATGTGGCAGGGGAAGGCCCGATGTTATGAGGACAAAGCGACCGTGGAAGCAAAGGCGTTCCCTGGCATCTGTGTAGGAGAAATTATGCTCCTCACTCGCAACCGGTGAGCCAGAGTACATGCTGGACGTGACCGGGATGTTCTTCTTGCAGGCAACCTGGACTGCGACGATTATCAACCTGGACTGCGACAACAACCTGGACATGACTCTGCAGTGTTTGCCCCGGTATCTCTTATTGCTTTGTGACTTTCATCTGTTTATCTCTCGTGGTGTGCTTGATCTGGCCCGAAAGCTTTAAAAATCATGGTTCCCGTTTGTAATTGGTACTTGGCATTTGATTCAGTAGTGGAATGACAGGAAGGGTCATGTTATCCTCTCTGGGGTAGATTACAGTAGATCTAGGCTCCGATCCATTAATGTTCTCAGATCCTCAAGAATGTCGGGTTTCCTCCCTTTCAGTTTCGTATTAAACAGCAGTAGCGACTGTTTTAAAAGATAACCATGCATGTTTGTGGTTTTTTTTTTTTTTTTACTTCTTGTAAGCTTGCCCCATGAAACGTCACAATAAGCTATTTATTCACGATAACATGCCGTTTGTCCAAGAAGAAAAACCCCCTTGGGGAGTGCAGCAAATGAAGTTGCTACAGCCTCCATCGTGTAACTCATAGCCCTCTTATCGAGTTTGGTTGAGATTGGATAAGTAATGACCGAATACATTGTGGTCAAAAAGACAGACAGACACCAAATTGTGCATGTTAGTACGATTGTAACTTTAGTCAAGTTGGAAAAAAACACAATTTTAACAATCTTACAGCTATTTCATAAATATACGTTTCCATATAATGATTTTGAAGTGATCAACATTCCTTTTTGAACAATGCTTACTCTGTGATACAGAGCGTTGGTTCCGCCGAAGCAGTTTCCAGGCATGGGGTCATGCAGGAAGCCAGTTTTCAGGCCCCCTCCCAGCAGTAGTAGAGGCAATCTTACTATAATTCACCAAATGTCCGTCCGTCTGTCGTTACCGTAAAAACTGCTGAACCAATCGCAACGATATTTTGGGTGGATAATCCTGGGATCTCCAGGAGTAAAATAGGCTATTTAGTTTTCCCAATTTCAGCTTTAGTCTCAAGCATTCTCACGTTTGGACTCCCACATAACATTCGCGTTCGCATAACGTTCATTGTGACGATGTTTTCATTGTGACGATGTTGTTTTCCTGGGTGCCGCACAAACGGCTGCACCGATCGCTGCACAGCTGCACCGATCGGACTCGGTGACCTCGGACAAAGACCTTTTATAAGGACACGGGTTGAATCCCTGTTTGAGGGAATTCTAACCCATTTCAACTGAAGGAAACACGTATCGGGAATACATACGACATAGCGATTGTGAACACGATTATCGATCACGATTCACGATCACGATCATAGTGTATTCGATCGCTGTGGGACATTTGGTGAATTATAGTAAGATACTCTTTAGATTTTGATGATTTGCGTGTGATACAATTTAACGGATTTTTATATGAATCATTTAAAATAAAAAAGCCCTTCAATTTGTGATATTTTACCTTTTCATTTGGGCCTCCCAATTGAAGCCCCGCCTGTAGGGCGGGTACCGTTGCTAGTAATTTGTAATTTGTTCATCTGGTGCCGGTGATGGCTCACCTACTCTTCATGAAGGACACCATGGGATCTTTAACGTCCACCAAATAATTTCGGCAGACAGGACTACGGCTTAACGTCCCTCCGAGTGACGGCACACACAATGATGAATCACCCAACTTGTGAAACACCGCGATGACAGTTTAAAACTGTGTTTGGAGTCGAACCCAGGCTCGATACCTTAGAGGCGAGTGGGGATCCACATTACACAACCAAAACAACTACATGACTTTATAAAAAATACCAGTTGAGGTTCACGAGGAAAAAAGCATAAATTAAATAATTGTACTTGGGTGCGGGGGCATAATATAAAAAATATATATATTATGGGGCAATGTGGGATAAATTTTTAAATATCTATACATATTGGAAACATCCCAGTGTGTACCCTGGTTTAGAATAGGTACACTGTATCCCTGCATGTCGTAGGAGGCGACAAAGAGGGTTGGCGTCAGGAAGGGCATCTGGCCATAAAAACATTGCCTCAAAAAGAGAACCATGACAATTACAACTACATATGGGCAGGGTACAGCCCGAAGTGGAGATCGGTTTCTGAGGTTTGGGACATGGATTGTAGAGACAATGACAGGGAGATCAAGAGAAGTGGTGGAAGTATTGGTCAGAAGAAGAGTGGACATATGTTGTGCACAAGAGACGAGATGGAAGGGAAGTGGTGTGAGAATGGTGAAGGGTAGGCAGGGACAGAAATACAAGTTTGTGTGGCAAGGGTGCCCGGAGGGCGGGAATGGTGTCGGTGTCCTGTTTTTTGAGGAGTTTGTAGACAGTGTGGTGAGTGTGACGAGAGTGAGCGATAGGTTGATGATGGTGAAAATGATGATTGGAAAGCTCTTGGGGAACGTCAACTCGGGATATGCTCCGCAGGTTGGTCGGAGCGATGAAGAGAAGGACAAGTTCTGGTGTGCGATAGAGAAGCTGATGGAAAACGTGAAAGATGAGGAAGTTGTTGTGGTAGGAGGAGACCTAAATGGACATGTGGGAAGGAGTATGGACGGTTTTGAGGGAGTTCATGGGGGTTACGGATATGGTGTGAGAAATGGAGAAGGTGAAAGGATTTTGGAGTTTGCTTATGGAGCTTATTTGTTGATTTGTAACACTCAGTTCCAGAAAGGGAATAATAAGCTTGTTACATACACGTCAGGTGGGTCGACGACAACCGTTGACTACCTGATGGTGCGTAGGCGAGATACGGGGCACCTACGGGACACAAAGGTGATCCCGGGGGAGGAGGCTGTTTCACAGCACCACTTGGTTGTCTGCGACATAAGGGTGAAAGGTGCGAGGAGAGCTCGGCAGGTGAAGTACCAACCGAGAATGAAGGCGTGGAGGTTGAAAGAGGTGACAGTAAGGGAGGCATTAAAAGAGAGGCTGACTAGGGTAGAGGATGATGTGGTTGAGCTTGAAAGTGGTTGGATGTCAATGAAAGATAGTCTGTTGGGAGCTGTTGATGAGGTATGTGGATGGACAAAAGGACCACCGAGGCACTCGGAAACATGGTGGTGGGATGATGAAGTTGTAAAGAGGATTGACAAGAAGAGGAAGAAGTTCAAGAAGTGGCAGAATGCGAAGGGTACGGGAGCAGAAAAAGCCGAGCATGAAAGTTATAAGGCAGCCAAGAAGGCTGCAAAGAAAGAGGTAGCAAAGGCGCAGGAGGCATGTAGGAAAATGTTCGGAGAACGCTTGGATTCGGAAGAGGGTCAGAGAGCGGTATTCAGGATTGCAAAGCAAATAGCGAGAGAGGTGTGATGTGATGGGGGTGAGTTGCTTGAAGGATGAAGTGGGACAAATCATTGTGGACCCAGATGGAATTAAAGGAAGATGGAAAAGATATATGGAAATGCTGTTGAATACAGAGAATGAATGGGATGGCAACATAGAGAGTAACCCAGTTTTAGGACCGGCAGAGAAGATAACTGAGAAGGAAGATGAGGAAGCGATAAAAGCAATGAAAAGTAGAAAAGCAGGAGGGCCGACGGGAGTTGTGGGAGATATGTTGAAGGCAGCAGGAAGTTGGGGTGTGAAGAGAATGACAGAGATCTGTAATCTGATGGTGAAAGAAGGCCGCATTCCAGTGGGTTGGGAACTGAATACCCTCGTCCCTCTATACAAGGGGAAAGGTGACCCTCTGGAGTGTGGCTCGTACCGAGCGATAAAGTTATTGGAGCATGGAATGAAGGTATTGGAAAGGGTGTTGGAGAGGAGGATAAGGAAGAAGGTGAAGATCGACGAAATGCAGTTTGGATTTATGCCAGGAAGAGGATGACAAACGCGCTCTTTATTGTGAGGCAGTTGCAGGAGAAGTGCATGGAGAAGAGAAAGAAGTTGTTTCTTGGGTTTGTTGATCTGGAGAAAGAATTTGATAGGGTTCCACGTGAAGTATTGACATGGGCATTGAGGAAGTTAGGAGTGGAGGAATGTTTGTTCAGAGTCGTGATGGCAATGTACAAAAGAGCGCGCACAGCTGTAAGGACGAAGGACGGGAACAGTGGTGAGTTTGAGGTTAAGGTGGGAGGGCATCAGGGGGTCGGTACTAAGTCCACTACTATTTGTAGCTGTGATGGAGGTGCTGGCTCAGAACGTAAAGGAGGGTTTACCGTGGGAGTTGTTGTATGCAGATGATCTGGTGTTGATTGCGGAAAGTATGGATGGACTGAAGGAAAAGATGAACAAGTGGAAGGCATGTATGGAGACAAAAGGTCTGAAGGTGAATATAGGAAAGACGAAGGTGATGGCAAGTGGTAAAGCATGTGGTGAGGTGGAAAGAACTGGGAAGTGGCCATGTGCTGTGTGCAGGAAGGGTGTCGGAGTGAACTCCATTCAATGTACAATGTGCACTGAGTGGGTTCCTCAAAAATGTAGTGGTCTGAGAGGGTCATTAACCAGTGTGGCAGCTACATTCAAATGTAAGGTGTGCACAGAGGGAGCTGCAGATGGAGGAAATGTTGTTAGATATTTGAGACGGCGTGAAGCTGGAAGGTGTGAAAACATTTTGCTACCTCGGAGACATGCTGAATGGAGAAGGTGGATCAGACTCGGCAACGATTGCTCGAGTGAGATGTGCATGGAAGAAGTTTCGGGAACTGAGTGGCGTGCTGATGAGGAGGGGAGTGTCATTGAAGCTGAAGGGAAAGGTGTGTGCTGCATGTGTGAGAAGTGTTATGATTTATGGGAGTGAGACATGGGTAATGAACATAGAGCAGCAACGAGGGCTGGAAAGGGTGGAAATGCGAATGGTTCGGTGGATGTGCAGAGTATCGTTGAGAGAGAGGAAGACAAATGATGAATTGCGAAAGATGATGGGAATAGAGTCTGTGATTGATTCTGTGAAGAGGAACAGGTTGAGATGGTTTGGTCATGTGTTGAGGAAGGATGAAAGTGACTGGTTGAGAAGAGTGATGGAAATGAATGTAGAAGGAAGTAGAGGACGGGGAAGACCGAGAAAGACTTGTCTAAAAATCGTGGAAGAAGTAATGCGGGCAAGGGGGTTAACAAGGAGAGATGCAGAAAATAGGGCAAAATGAAGAAGATTGCCACAGGGACCGCAAGGCTAACCCCCGCTCTAGCAGGGAAAATGGCCTTAAAATGCATGTTGTTGTTGTTGTTGTTATTGTAAACATCAGATTACAGGAACACCGTTTTTTGTGACTTGGAGGTTAAATATGTAATTATATTAAACTAAACACTACCAAGACTACCAATATCTACCAAGACTGCTTTAGATGCAGAGATAAGGACAATATAAAACTATACACAAGAAGAGAATGGAATAGTTTTCCTGCTGGCCATTGTTGTCATCGGCCAGTGAGCTTGCTTTTAATTATAAGCAAAGTCATCAAATCCATCATTGCTTCCAATGTCAAATTTTTCCAGTTTTCAAACATCCTGATCGATCTCCGACCATCAGTTTGGATCCTGTCCCCGTCCCTCTGGACATACTTCTGCTCCTCCCTCAGCAATGGTTGAAGGCCCTCTATCTCACAAAAAGAGGTTAGGACCTTATCCCTGGCCACATCTCAGGCATTCCACAAGTCTGGCATCCTGTTTTGCTTGCTAAGTTTTCTCCCTCTGATATAGAAGGCAGACTTCATTTATGGATTTCTGACTTCCTTCACTGACAAAGTCATTGTGGTGTCTCTCTTCCCCTCTCCCAATGGAGGCTAGAGTTCCCCCAGGCAGTGTTTTGGGTCCAGTCTTGTTCCTTATATATATATATATATATATTAATGACCTCTCCAATGCTCTGAAAAACCCTTTCCTTTTTGTAGATGACATGACATTGTGTGTTGCAGTATCGTATCCCAGCCCTCTGCTAGGCAGACAGCAGCCATGTCTCTCTGCTGATCTGAAAATTATTATACTCTGGTCTGATAAATGAAACATGCCCTTCAATCCTGGAAAATGTCAGTCTCACCCTATCGCTCCGGAATGATTATATCAATCAAACCCAACTATACATTTCCTTGGTCACCCACTGGGAAGAGGTTCAGTCTCTTGAACTGCTAAGGCCTCTGCAAGATCAGCCATGACCTTTTCTGAGCCGATCACACAGCAAAGCTGGCCTCCAAAACCAGCCGCAGACTGGGCATCCTCCGTCGATAAAAGTCTTTCCTTGAAAAATCAGAACTACTCAGTCTACAAGACCTTTGCCCTTATCTCAATGAAGCACTGCTCTGCACCACCCCAGCATCACAAATCTCTCCTGGATTATGTGGAATCTAAAGGTCTCAAAATGATTGGCATCTCCCTTGACGAGGCTGAAGCGTTGTTGCTTTCACATCGCAAACTTGTCAGTGGTTTAGCCGTTTACTACGTTATATTCTCAAACATTGCTCCCTCTGCTCTTAAAGTCTTCTGACCCTACCCAGCAACTCCAGGATGCACACATTCTCCCAGTAACCCCATCCCAATTAGACTAGTCAAATTTCTGGGAAACGTGAATTCATGAGGCATTTTTGAGTAAAAGCAAGCAAACCACTTTTTCTGGGGTAGTTTTTCGTGCTGAATACGAATCTGTTGTTTGCCAAGCCCAAAAATGCGTAATTAGGTCACTAATCAAGGTCAAAGGTCAATGAGTGCAAAATTCAAAATTTTTGAAAAAATGTTTTATTTTACATCACCTATCTGTACATTTCAATTATTTTACAGTATTTTGTCTGGTAAGGTTACTACAGCTTTTCACAATTATGAAAGTAAAGGGAATTGTGAAGGGAAAAAATCAGATTTTTGTGAATATATCCGTAATGAAGCAACTTTTCGTTTTTTGACATACTGTTTTAATTCACTTGAATTGTTGCCTTAAATACCATCAGTGAAGTGGTTTACCTGAGTCCTATATAATAGCAAGATTGTTTTCTACACTAAATGTCAATATTTGACTAATTAGCCACTTAATTAAGGCTAACGGTTACAAGGCGCAAAGTGCACTTACATGGCACAAGGCGCAAAATGCACTTCATGGCAAACATGTTTGGAGTGCAGGCAGTTGATCATTATCACATGTATTCTTAATTAATCCTGAATCAATTGCAGTCTGTCAGACTGATTGGCTGGAAGGAGGAGCCATCCAGGGGAATGCCAATTAGCTTAACTGTGTAAGCTCTGACCCCCCCCCCCCCTACTTTGGCCTGTTTCGACATGGTGTTTCACTGGCATTGCACTTGCAGGCCTCAGTGCAGAACTGTTTCCCCCACTTCCGACAAGAGCAACTATCAGAACTGCAACCTTTCTTGCAACCACACTGAGTAAGTTCTCGGCATCCCTTTGGAATTGACGGTAAAGTTGTAAGAACCGGTGACAACTTGTCATCAACGAGTTTCCATCCACAATCAGTCGGCGGTGGCAGATCTGTCATTGGATTACTGGCCTCTCTCCAAATGAAACTTTGGTAGTTTGCACGCTCTATGTGGAACTTTGCTGCATCACTAGATGGAGGTAGGGTCTCCGTTGCATGGCATTTGTTGAACAGTTTAATGCGGGCTTGATTACAGTTCTCAGATGGTTCCTTGTAGATATGGCAAATGAACTTTTCAGCATCTTCTGTGACCTTCTTTGATGGTGTCGGAAACTTGCCAAGATCTTGAAGCAGACTGTTGTGTTCAAGGAAGATATCCCATTCTGTTTTCTTTGAGTGTCCTGAGAAAAATGAAACCGTATCGCATCCTGTCAACGCATGAAATGCTGGTAAAGTCTCATAGACATGATCAGCAAGTCCAAGTTCCGACTTTATGTCATGCACAGGAACATACTTCCGTTTCTTAATTGTTCCTGCTCTCATCCAAAGTTTTACGCAAGACATTTTACTGAAGTTGGCAAGCAACAGCACCAACACATCTGTGTCACGCGCTGCGACCACAATGTTTGGTGCATCGGCATGAAGGCAGTGTACAATCATTCTGGTATCTGCTTCCTCGTGATTGCTTTGTAGCAAAGTAGTGTTCATTGCAGGATCTGAACTCTGGACTTCTGTTTCAGAAGCGAAACCTCCACCAACAACAACCACTTTTTCAGGGGGTGCCGCTGCCAGGAGTGCATTCGACAGGAACTGAGCAAGCTCTGTCTTGTTTTCAGTTGATGCGAGAAAGTCAGGCCATTTGTTGGGGAGTGGCACATCTCTATCTTCAATCAGGCGACGAACTGGCCTTGACTTCTTCGTACGTTTGACCCTAGTGCCAACTTTGATTGAAATGTCTCTATATCGATCGAAGGTAACATCAATTCGGCTGTAAGCCCGGCCTTGCCAGAAAATGAACTTTACAAATTCGTCTGCATAATCACCAAAGGTGTTCGCCGTGTTAGGTTTTCCAAGTGACATAACTGCAGCTTGCCCATCAATGATCAAACAGGAAGGCCCATAAAAGGCGATTTCTGAGGGGCATGATACACTCCTGATAAGAATGTCAAATAAAATAGCCTTAACACCCGTTCTAAGTTCGCCAGATGTATCAACAATGCTGATTGGCACCTTCATCAGTTCATGGTTAAGTATTCTAGCCAGTTCAACTGGTCTTCCAGCTCTGTACGCTGCAATTAGTCTCTGCAAAAAGTTTCTGTCTGCTTTTGTGGTTTCGATCTTTCCATTGGCTTTCTTGGTTCCTATTTCATAGAGTGAGGAAAACGTGGGAGCCTTCACCTTCGGAAGTCGATCTCGGAAATCAGTTGATTTTTCAACAAGTCTCACTTTGACAAAGTTTTCCACCTGCTGCTGCCCTAATGTTTTTGCGTTCAGCAGTGACTCTTCTATTTCAGAAGTTGCAACATCTTTTGTTGCGCAGTTAAGGAGGTTTGGTCGACTAGAAGATTCCTCAGCAAATACTTTGAATCGCAGGAGAGTTTGAAGTATGAGTTCTTCGTCGCAGTTGTCACGTTTAGTGCGGGATGAGTTGGCTTCATTATGGACGTAACCAGTGTCCACTCCAACATTCATCATTTCATACGTCTGCATTGAAATGCATGTCCTGTGGTTGTACGAGAGAGTCCATCTTGCCAGGGCTGAATTTGTTTTGGTTATTCCGATGATTCCACCCCTCTTTTTCCCTACACCATTAAGCCATTCCAGGCTATGATCTGGATCTACTTGGTTGAATCTTTGGTTCGACCCTTTCACAACAAAGTTGCCAAGAAGGAACTCCTCCTCCACTTCTGGTGGGAGCTGATGCATCTGTGACAGGTAAACACAGCCCCATCTTGCGTAATTCACGTGATCGTATCGGAAGAAGAATGGCAACATTTCTCGGAACGATTCCAAGTGTAGCGTCCACAACCCTTCTCTCTGTGCCCGAACGAATGCAAGCAGTATAGTCACCATCCTTAGGTATTCCCACCAGAACTTGAAGTTTGGATCTGTCTGTCGATTTTCAACGAAGACTGCGAGATATTGCCGAAAGGTCTCAGAACCCACTATGTCCAGTAAAGTGTCAAACTCTTTGTTAGCTAGTGAATTCTCCAGTGTTTGGCATGTTTTGGGATCTTGACTCTGCAGATTGTTTTTGAATTGCGGAATCAAGATTAGCCATAGCGCTTGCCAAGTTAATTTGTGTGCCCTCATTGCTTTTGCGTAAGATTTTCCGTCTTTAACCTTGTCAGCCGAATTTGGCCCAAGTAAACCACTTTCAACCCACAGCTCATGTATACCAGAATCTTCTGTATGTTGCCCTAGCACTTTCAAAAAATTCATAGTGATATGTAACCCACCTAGTCTTGGAATTAGGGTATCTCTGAAGTCGGGCACTGACCATTTCAGCTCCATCAGTTGGGGATACAACCCCTGATCAACTGTTATCACAGCGTAGCGGTTATTCAGGGCCCTTGCGACATGTAGTGCCCTGCGCACCATGGTGTTCAAAGTGGAATGTTCATGAGCTGGGGCTAGTATGATTGGCATATAGCCAATGGTAGTTTTGGGTGGTTCCTCCTTAGTGCTGTGCAACTGGTTGAACGTGGTCCAGGAATATCTTTCGCTTTCTCCTTGGCGAGATGCTAAGAATGCCATGTCCCGATGTTCACTGTCTTGAAGAGCACTGCCAGTATCTTTCTCCCTAAGAAACCATCCTGTTTCAACCTCACCAAACTCGGGAATGAGGGTATCCTTGTTGATGTATACCTCATGGATCTTTTCAACTGCTGTTGGTATATCCAACGTTGACGTATTGGATGGTTTGATGTCTCCAAGACCGCTTTCAGCAGATGGCCCCCTCTGCCAGGCAGCTAACTGAGTAGCGTGAAATGTATTTTTGCCATCTAGGGTAGAGTCATTGATGTCAATATTGTCGCCAGAAAAATGCACAAATCGTCCCGAAACCAGGTTGCTGGTAACAACTGCCCCAGTTTCTTGATCAAGCGCTTTCAGAGTGTTTTCAGCCATGGCAGTGTCATACCTAAGAACCCGGTTATAGCTGATTATGTGCCCAGCATTATGGAATAGCTCAACTAATTTCTTTGATCGAGTTGACTGGTGCAGCGTCATACCCATTCCAACGTGTTTAGGCGGTGCCTTCTTGTCTCCACATACACCATAGACCATGTCTTGTCCAATGCTAAGGACCCTTGTCTTCTTCACCCAACCAGTTTCAGACATCTCACTTTCGTCAAACTCAGCATCGACACTACTTTGGCCTCCAAGCAAGATATTCACAAACATGAGTACAGATGGTGGTACACTTGCCAACTCTGCTTTTTCGCTTACATCGCAACCTTCGAATGCAGGATGTGACATGATATCACTGCGGAGTTGCAGAGCAACGTGCACTAAAGACAGAAAATGATCATCCTGTTGTCTAAATATGGGAATATAGTCTGCACTGTTCTGACCGCACACCATTTCTGAAAGAGGTATGTGACTGAAATGTCGTGGAAGAAGCAAAGTTTGTTTCTCTGAAGGCGCCAAATTTCTTAGCACAAGAAATTCATAAATGTCCCCAATGCAATTCGACAAAGTTTCTTTAAAAGTCCCCAGTCTGCTAAGATACGATGTAGGAATTGTGCCGTCGCACTCACTGGCTAACTCTTTGTACCTCTCGAACACTGCAGATAGTTCAAATATGTGCCCTTTCTCAGCAGAGTGACGCAGCTCTTGACACAACCATGATATCGCCATGTCTGCTGATTTGCTTTCAGTTTCCGCCCTTTTGACATCCCTAAAGAATTTACTAAGACAGTTAACATGGTAACATGCCTCAGCTGAGATTAAATCATTCTCATTTGCAGTACGGACTAAGATGTAATGTACAAATTTAGCTTTTTCCGTAATTTCATTACTCATTTTGAAGGTTGTGACACGACTTGTCTTCTGCTTCTTGTCAAAGTTCTGGCAGAACATACACAATGTCCAGTTCATCTTAGTAGTACTACTGCGTAAAAACGGACATGCTTCAGCCGAAACACTCTTTCTTTCAGGATCTTTTTCGTTTTTCGATTGTTCCTTGGCTAGCTTAGCATTTATTTTCCCCTTGTGTGTGTATGCAGAGTAACATAGCTTATGCCATTTAAGTTTGGGGAGACTTTCTGGAGGCTCTGCAAAGAGAGTCGAAAGCCTGTCCACGGCTGATCGAAATTCATAGTGTCTAAGTTTGCATCGGAGCTCGGTCGCCTCTCTGATGGCAGCAATACCCTGGTTTGTCTGGTTGAAAATCGTATCTTTGACCTGGCTAGTTCCCTGACAAATGATACAAAGTTCAAACGACACATCCTCACGCTGTCGCTTGAGGCTGGCAATAGGTTCCATGGTTGGCCTGAGGGGAGAAACAGAAACCAAACTAAGCACCAGGCACGCATGTTCTGACCATGAAAACTACAACGTTGTATGATATACTGCAACAGCCCTTAAATGATCGAATAAGCGCAGGCAGTGTTGGCCCGGGTTTTAATCTTATTCTCAAAGACACAAAGTAAAGCTTCTTCAAGACAAAACATCTAACCGATATCACTAATTCATTAGTGGTAGATGCATTAGGCACTCATCGTCAATGCCCATGCCCTGCCTGTCTTTTTGCTACTGTTAGGTAAATGTACATGTATGTAGGCCTGCCTATGATGTGAGATGTCAAGCATACATTACACATTTGTATGTACATGTATCTCACCAAAGAAGAATGCATTCCTTTACTTTCATTTGATTTTATATTTCATTTTTTAACAATCTTAAAAAGACCCTTACCTGTACTCCTGAAATGTTTAATGCCTGATGCCTAGGGTACGAACTAGATGGCTTATGCTAGGCTATTAGATTCATTCTTCATCATTAAGGGTCTATTGAAGAACACCCTGCTCTGTCTGAATGGAAATGATTTGACAAACATGGCAAATGCATTGGGGTCAGAAAGATGAAGCCACTTTCACTGTTGAGTGAAAGGGATGGTTTCAAGTGCAAGTAACTGTTACGTCATTGCAAGACTTTCGCACTCATTGACCTTTGACCTATGTTGTTTACCGGTGACATTTAGATTCTGTCTTTATAAAATCTATCTCTAGACCATCAATAGGAGCATAAAAACTATGCCCCATTGTGCATTTAGAGGTTAAACTGCAAGCAAATTACGCAAAAACTAATTGTCGCCCCTTACAGAGATAAAGGCAAATGAGCATAGATGTGTCCTCACGTTTTCCTTTAAAAATAAGATTTTGAAAAGCTTTAGCAACCTTACTAGACAAAATATTGTAAAATAATTTAAATGTACAGATAGGGGATGTAAAATAAAGCATTTTTTCAAAAATTTTGAATTTTGCACTCATTGACCTTTGACCTTGATTAGTGACCTAATTACGCATTTTTGGGCTTGGCAAACAACAGATTCATATTCAGCATGAAAAACTACCCCAGAAAAAGTGGTTTGCTTGCTTTTACTCTAAAATGCCTCAATCATTCTATAAAGGCACATTTTCAGATTTTTTGACTAGGCTAAATTAAACTTCCAAAATCCAGCCTGACTGCATATCTCAACTTGTTTGCTCCTCACTTCTTACATATTTGTAACTACCTTCCGTGGCTGTTATGTTCACTCTTCCATCCAGGATTTCAAGCAAGAAGTGCACCGCCAACTACTGTATTGTCGTCTCCAAGTCTGAACCATGATTTGTATTACTTATGTTAACTTTTGCTAACTCAACCATTTTACTTGCTAGTTTCAGTGCTTTCTCCTATCTTCCACTCCTCCCCTTCCTCTTTTCCTGTTCATTCATTCCCTTGATGTTTATCCAACTGTCAATTCTGTCTTGTTCTTCCAACAATGAGTGGCAAGACCAAAAAGCCTCATTGAGAGCCTTGCTCCTGTAAAGAAAGAAGCAAAGAAAGAAAGAAAGAAAAACAGGAAAAGAAGTAGAAACTACAGAAAGTACGAGTTCATCTGTACTGATTTTGGCTGGAGGACCATTCCTTATTGGTTTGGAGAAATACTTTTTGACTCCCTCTTGAACAAACCTTGATCACTTATGTTACCATGTGTGTACATAAAGGGGGCATTTTTTCTTCAAATATCGATCATCAAATCTTAGAAAAGGTAATAAAATAATAAGTGCTTTCATATTTTTGGAGATAACATTTTTGAAAACACAAGTGAGTTTGTGATCGCAAAAATGCTGACCCCTTATCAAATTTCATATAAATAAACATGACAAACAATTTCAGTTTCATAAAAACAAGACAAACAAGGATTTCATACCAAGACAAACAAGGTTTTCATACCAAGACAAACAAGGTTTTCATACCAAGACAAACAAGGTTTTCATACCAAGACAAACAAGGATTTCATACCAAGACAAACAAGGCTTTCATATCAAGACAAACAAGGCTTTCATATCAAGACAAACAAGAATTTCATACCAAGACAAACATTCAATGTGTTTACTAATTACAATCAATCATTAGCTAACCTTGTCATTGTCATTTTATGAGAAACTAATTATTTATTACATTGTACAAAGAAGTGAAATGTTAATTTAAAAATTCCAACACCGATTGAGGGATGTCAGGAAGGCCTAGAGGTACGCACACTCGCCTCTAATCTGTCTAGCCTGGGTTTGAATCCCGACCCAGCGATAAACTGTCATCACAGTGTTTCACAGTGATGACAGTGTTTCACATTGGGTTCACAGTCCCGGTGTGTACCCCGGTTTAGAATAGGTACACCGTATCCCTGCGCATCGTAAGAGGCGACTAAGGGTTGGCGTCAGGAAGGGAATCCGGCCATAAAAACATTGCCTCAAACAGGGAACCATGATTGTCATGGGGCCCGCAAGGCTAACCCCCGCTCTAGCGGGGAAAATGGCCTTTAAAACGATCATTCATTCATTCATTCATTCATTCACAGTGTTTCACAGGTAGGGTGATTCATCAATGTATGTGCAGTCCCTCGGATTGACCTTAAACTGGCATCCCGCCTGCCAGCATTCGTTGGAGGATATTAAAGATCCAATGGTGTCCTTTGCGAAGAGTCGGTGAGCTATCGCCAGCATCATGACCAAATTCTAAATTCCTGCCCCTACTACTGCTGGGCAGGCAATGGAAAAAAACCACCCAGTATAACTCTTGCCAAATAACTGCTTCGGCATTAATGATGCTCGGCAACAGAGAATGGCATGTCAGATCAGAACAGTGATTGAAAGAACAGAGGCAGGAGAATGTGCAATAAATGTTAAAAGGATCAAGAGGTAAAAGAGAAAGGGGCAATGAGATTGAGAATAAGACAAAATAGGTGGAGGATGTAATGTATTTGCAATATTATAACATGTACTAGTTAGATATCTCCTACCTCCACTCCCCACAATCTATTTTTTTTAAGTCACAGAGAACAATGGGAGAATGACATTTCACTATCACCAATTGTTTTGTATACAAAGTCGAAGAAAAAAAGGTTTTATAAATGCTGCAATTGATAAATGCGGTACTATAGCAAAATAAGTGCTGAGCAATCTGCTAACACTCTGTCAGTTGCAGACTGTGGGACAGATCACAAACTCCTTATAGCAAAACTACAAGTGAAACTGAGAAAGGTGAAAAAAAATCCAAAACTCCGTCCAGATATGACCTTGAAACCATATCTAAATTAGAAAGGCACTCGTAGAGAGCATAGTCTCACCTCGCATGTTCATTCTGAACAAAAATATCATCGTTAACTGAACACACGCTATTATGGCCCACTTATATTATGGATGGCCCATATACCCATATAATCAATGCACCCTGGGCACATAGTTTCTTGGCATGGGTTATGAACATCATAAATTTAATTCTGCCTTCACATTGGGTTATAGATCAGATATACGAAGTTTCAGATTTTTTGGATAAGGATTTCAATTCAACCAATTATTGCTGGAATACCACTTCACCAATGATGCCATCATTATCACCCTATCTACAGACTTGGCATTTAATATGGAATATTTTTTTTGTGGGGGTGAACTTACTTTTCAAGATGACTTAGAACCAAAAGTTCATTGGAATTATGTTGAAATTATTCTAGATTTTGTTAATATGACCTTTAAAAGAAACAAAAACCACATTTGACATTTCGAAACAAATAAATTGATCCTTCAAAGTGATGTAAACTGATATCGAACTCAATTCACGGACAGTACTGTGTTAAACTTCTGTACGTTTTCCAGAAGTATCTCTTTATTTTGCACATTAGCCAAATTATTTTTGAACAAAAACAAAAGCTAAATTATGACTGGGATTATGGACAGTAAAATTACAGTTCAGTACTTTGTGTAACCCCCACGAGCATTCAGGAGAGCACGTACACGTCGAGGCATGCTGTTCGCGAGATTTGCCAAGGCTTGGACAGGAATCGCTTGCCATGCAGTGACAATAGCCTGCTGCAATTCACGCACAGATGCAGGCTGCTGGTCCAAGTGGTCGATTTGACGCGTTAATTCTGCCCACAAGTTCTCTATCGGATTCATATCCGGGGACATGGCAGGCCACTCCATATGCTTTACACCACGGTCAGCAAGAAAGTGTTGGATCATGCGAGCACGATGAGGCCGTGCATTGTCATCTTGGAAGACAAAGTTACCTCGAAAGGCTGCACGAGCAAATGGAAGCAATGTTTCTTCCAGAATGGCCCTGACTTGAACTGGTTCAGGTTTCCATTCAGAACAACCAGGTCAGTTTTGCCCCCTGCATGAAAAGCAGCCCAAACGGTCACCCCACCACCTCCAGCTTGGACTCTTGGCACTATACAATCTTCGTTGTGGGCTTCATGCACTTGTCTGCGCACTCGGACGCGGCCATCTTGACGATAGACCAGAAATCTAGACTCGTCACTGAAGATCATGTGATTCCAGTGTCCTGGCTGCCATTGACGGTGCTCTCTGGCCCACTGCAATCGGCGCTGGCTGTGTTGTCTGGTCAGGCGTGGCTTTCTCAGGGGACGCCTGGCACGATAGCCTGCTTGAACCAGTCATTGGTTGAATAGCCTTCTGGATACAGGCACATTTGTCAGTTGCTGCCACTCAACCCTAAGCCGATGAGCTGACTTGGTACCGCCATTGCGGACTAACCGGTGCAGCTGGCGATCATCCCTCCTTGTGGTTCTGCGGGGACGTCCTCGCCTCGGTATTGGAGTAGGGACACCCCTCTGAGCATTTCGTTTCAGGATCTTTGACACCTGACCTTGAGTGATGCCATACTGCCGAGCAATAGCACGCTGTTGCATGCCGGAATTTCGTAAAGCCACCACTAAATGACAAACGGCATTGTTGAGTTGACGGACCATCTCCAGGGGAAGCGGCAATAACTTTTGTAGATGTGCAGCAGTTGTTTTCCACTAATACAGAACGCAACAACCCTTGTATACCCGACTGTGAAGCCAATCATCAAATGCACCTGCCCGTACATTTTGCCACACCACCTGTGATATAATCCTGTTGTTGACTTCTTGCTGCGACAGACAATCAGTGACATGGTTCTTTTAACAAATAAATCACCAAAGTGTAAAAGAAACTCACCAGATTGATATACTGAGTTAAGAAAGTAAACCCAAGTCAAGCAAAAAAATATATTCCATATTAAATGCCAAGTCTGTATATACCCCATGGGGAGGATGACATATGGCAAGTATTTTTTGAGCGGTTTCAGAGAAAGTCCCTCGCCAGTGAGGAATGGCAGAATGCCAGTGGTACCTCGCCAGAGAGAAATGCCAGTCAGAGAAAATGATGTCCAATTTTTTTTATCTAATCCAATATGGCTGCCATACCATGTGGCATATGATGTCAGTGTTAGCAATAAAATATTGTCCATCGTATATCCCGCCTATGTTTAAAGTTTCGCATCGATCGGACAGCGGTTGCAGAGTAAACCATTTCAAAACGAAAATATATGGATGAGGACACGCACGAACACACACACAGCAATAGTTTTGCATCCCTTTTGGGGTGAGTAACAATATACAAGGTTGAAAAAAAACACATTTTGCAGAGCTGGATTTGGATGACAGAATGCCAGACAAATTGTGGCAGGTTGAAGAAATTGTAAAAAAAAAAAAAAAAAAAAAAAAAAAAAAAAGAGGCCAAAAGTAGGCACAAAGAAGAAGAGATGAAAAGCAAAGGTGCATTGAGAGAGGATATTAAGCAACTAAATGCTGACTTCCAACGACAAGCTATAAAAGAAAAAAAAAATTCAAAAAGGCATGCAAAGAGCCAGAAAGTGACAACAGAGTGGGGAAAACAAGAGATCTTTTTTAAAATACCAGAGAGATCATCGGAAAGTTTGGGTCTAGGATTGGTGTCCTTAAGAGTAAAACAGGAAAATATCTAACAGAAGAAACACTGGTGAAAGAAAGATGGAAGAACTATACCTAAATTATACAAATGAGATAGCGATATGATGGAAACCTTTGAAGAAGGAATATGAGCAAGAACCAATAGTGATTGAATTTGATGTACATAGAGCCCTGAAAGAGGTGGCAAATGGGAAAGCACCATTGAAATGGCAAATGGAAAGGAAAATGGAAAGACAAAAAGGAAGAGGCAATCGAAATTTAAACAGCTGTCTGCATACATACTGATCAGGAGAATTTCAACACAGAATAGATGACTTCATTATGTGAGAAATGCCAGTTGAGCAAGCAGGTTTCAGAAGAGGAAGAGGTCCTAGAGATCAAATCGCAAATTTGAGGTGGATCATGGAAAAGGCAAAGGAATATAAAAGGAATGTGCATCTTTGCTTTGTATATTACTAGCAAATCCTTTGATGGTGTTGATCATCAATGATGGGAATTATGCTGAGAGAAATGGGGATGTCCGAGCACCTGAATATATAATGAGGAAATCAAACTTGGACGACTGTCAATGTCAGGATTGACAAAGATCTGGAAAGACAAAGATGTGACAAAACAAACCAAGAGGAGGTTGGAGAATGCTCTGGTTTTTCCAGTTGCAATGTATGGATGTGAGTCTTAGACAGTGAAGAGGTAAGAAAGGAAGACGTTTGACAGTTTTAAATGTGTTGTTCAAGACGAATGTTAAAAACTCCATGGACTGCAAGAATAAACAAGTCAGTGCTTGAAGAAATTGGACCACAGTGTACATTAGAAGCACTGATGCTGAAACAGAAACTGTCATACTTTGGACACACTATGCATGCAGAAAACAAACGTCTGGAGAAATTAATCATGCTGGGTATCATTGAGGCAAGAAGAGGAAGATGCAGACTTTATATGAGCTGGATGGATAAGTTAAAGGCTGCAACAAAGCTGTCTCTGCCAGAGCTTTGGGAAGCAGTGCAGGATAGGGATTTTTGGAGAAATCTGATCATGAACAGTACTCGATAACTGTATTTTGTGTGCAAACCAAAAGCAAACCAAGGAATTTGATATCCATGAAGATCCATATGCTATTCTACAATATTTATGTCCAAATAGTCCTCTGTTGGGAGAAAATTATTTTTGCAATACTTTAATGCAGCATAAATATTGTTAAATATCCAAGTGGCAAACTTGACATGCCACCATGAATGGTAATGGCAGGTCCTCCCATATTTGGCCTTGCCACACAGTGTTAGAGTTTGACATTTGCATGAGCTCTAGCAAGCCAAAATAGAGAGCTTTCGGCAATGTAAATCCATCTACATGACATTTTGAAGGATTCAACAAACCACCCTGCCAGGAGGCCTTCAGATATCACTCAGATTTTTTTGGGGGATGAGGAGGGGGGGGAGATTTTCACCATCATTTCCTTGGTAAGTTGCAATATCCTGGCTTGTTAGAGCTGCATGATAATGCAGAGAGTACATATGATGTACTCCTGTCATACCTACCAGCAATTAAATTCAATTTAAGATTGAAATCAGATCATCATACACCAGTAACAGAATTTTTTTTTTTCAAAAACGGGATCGTTTTCCATGAAGACACATTCTATTACCCAAGTCAGCCACCAACTCAGCGACTCATGCCACAGGTACCTTCTCAAGGATTACTGTAGAGTGCGCAGCATGGATAAATCAAATTGGAGCACTTCATGTCCCACTGGAATATTTTCATATGTGTTGAGAATAAAGACTTCCTAACACCCCACTTACCTGCTTTCATAGCCACAGTAATTTTGAGATTCTCAGTAAGCCCATGCTACTCTCAGCAAGCAGCGTACATATTCTACATAACATCATCTTTTCAGTATGATCAGATGATGTGAAAAAGAAGCATATAACTTATACACATGGGCACTCCATAGTAGCATGCTCTAAAGAGAATTTGACAATTCCTGGAAAAGCTTTCAAATTTAAATAAAGCCAAATGCAATTATAATGCTATTCTTTGGAAAACGAGGTGGACAATTGTTAGATGTACTCGCTTGACACAGGAGAAGGAATGAATCAGGATGCTACAAAAATGTATGCACAATGCTACAATTGTGAACTACTCAAAATCCCAATTACACTTTTTATTATCAGCAGCACTTAATATTTGGAGGTGGTTTTTGCCACAAAAAAACCACAACAGTAGGCATGTATCTCTGTGTTCAAACTTTCCCTGTTTTTATTTTAATTTTTTTTTTTATGTGCAGGATCTAAGACTCATCATGGAGCTAACACACACACACACACACACACACACACACACACACACACACACACACACACACACACACACACACACACACACTCTCTCTCTCTCTCTCTCTCTCTCTCTCTCTCTCAGTAGAGTGCATGACTCCGCCAGGCTGAACAGTTTATGTTTTGTATCCCACTGATGGGCCAGCCAGATCTGGACCCGGACTTGAAATAAAATCTAATAACTTGTTCTTCGCGCCAAACCAGCTCATCCACTTAATTTTGTCATAATCCGTCCACAACATTTTGTATATCATTTTGGCTCCATGAATCAATGGTGGAGAATCACTTTAAAAAATTCTCGTATCCGGATCCGAATATGGATCTTCACCAAAATCAAACCGATTCGACCTTGTCACACAACCAACCAGTCCACCCAGTTTCGTCCAGATCCATCCACAACTTTTTGAGATATCCTGTTCACAGCCAGACAGACAAAGACAGACAGACAGACAGACAGACAGGGGTGAAAACATAATCTCCGCCCATCTTCGGTGATGGAGGTAGAAATTGCCAACTGACAAATATTTTATGACTGCTTAACAACACAGATATATAAAGCCAAAATTCAGACGATAATAACGTTTATACAACTCTCCTGAGACTGGACCAGCTCAAATATGCCTTACCGGGAGCGCCACACATTGTGTTGATCGCCGTACTCTGTGAAGACAGAAGTTCGTCCAACAGTCGCTGCGCTGTGGGCAGGATCTGTACAGAGAAAATAAATCATGTCCATGTGATCAATATAAGGGTAGGACGAGGAGCTTTCAGCATATTGACTAGGCCATGTAAAGCAGATCAGAACCACAAGTATCCAAAGTTTCATGGAATCTAGGTGGAGAAATGTAATGGAAGCTCTTGCGATATCTTTTGTGCAATCTAAATTATTTTTTTATATCGCACCCAATCAAAAGTAAAAGGCATATGCGAATGAATGTACACACTTGTGGATGCACATTTAAGCCCTCTTTGGATACTTTTACATACTTACCTTGGCTTACCCAATCATATTGATCTACATTTGCAACCAATTCTCTTTTGAACTGGTCAACTGTCCTTGTCTCCACTACCCTCATTGCCAAACTATTCCACATACTAACTACAGAGTTAAATTAGAAAAAAAATTTTTTTTAACACGAATGCATCAATTGATATGGCTCCGCTCACGTTAATTTATCAACCCACTGTTATGTTTGATTTCCATTAAAGATCACATGAAAGAGATCTCATGAGATCAGGAGATATCAAGCCATTGTTATGATTGATTAGATATCAACCACTGTTATGATTGATTAGATATCAACCTACTGTTATGCTTGATTAGATATCAACCCACTGTTATGATTGATTAGATATCAACCCACTGTTATGATTGATTAGATATCAACCCAATGTTATGTTTGATCTCCATTAAAGATCACATGAAAGAGAAAAAAAAAGATAAGTAGAAGAGAGAGAACATCAGATGCTTATAAGTAGAGTTATGATCTGCAAAATGCTTTGGGAAAGGGCACATGACCTTTGATGCGTTAAACCAAAATTTAATCAGTTCATATTTGTATCACAGTCCATACTTGTGTCAAGTTTGAATGAAATCCATTCTAGTACAGTATTAACATGAAAATAGCCCAACATGGACATTTTCGATAATAACCGTTTTTGGTGTTAAATGGCTTATATAATTGTCCTGTTTCTACAGAAAAAATTCTCATGAATTCACAAATGGGGAATGGAACCCTATTTTTTATTAAGTCAAAATATATGACCCGTTACAAAACTGTAAATAATGTGTTTTCCATGTTTGGATGATAATGATTCACAAATACTCTTAATACCTCTGCTAACAAAGGTGGGCGGAGGTTATGTTTTCACCTATGTCTGTCTTTTTTTTTTTTTTTTTTTTTTTTTTTTGTATACAAGATCTGTCTGTCTGTTTGTCTGTTTTGTTTTGTTTTGTTTTGTTTTGTCTTGTTTTGTCTGTCTGTCTGTTTGTCTCTGAAAAGGCATTCTCAAATGGTTATTTACTGATTTGGATGAAATTTTATGGACAGGTTGGGTGTGTGACAAGGACGAATTGATTTGATTTTGGTGAAGATCCGAATCTGGAACCGAGATTTTAAAATTTTTATAATGATTCTTCAACATTGAGAGAGTTTACACACAGTTGATATCATATACATTGGATGAAGCACAACATTTTAAGATGTTTCGTGAATATGAACAATATGACAGTACTGCCTAAAGATTATAGGGCACATGCACAGGATAGTGTATACTTATCATGCATATTGCATATAGACGAAATACATTCTTTTGAGGGGTTATGCATGAGTTAATTTAAGGGTGTGATGTACGATTGCGTAAAATGGAATGTAAACTTTTTCAGGACGACTTTGTGTTTAGTCTGTCAATGTTGTACCAGTTAATGTTATATTAAAACATTGTTGTGGGCCTGGAGTTTGAAAAGTAGACACAACTATACACTTTATGTAATACGTTATCATTGCTGTAAGTTTATAAATATGCATATGTATTATAATTCAGGGTGTGCTCCACATTATAACTCAGATGTGCATGTCTAGAAGGTGAAAGATTAACACTACTCCATTATGAGACATTCATAAACGTGTGAAGATTTGTACGGCACGTACTTGCTGTCAAATTCAGTACAACTTTTTTAAAGTACAACTTTATAACTCAAACATATATTAACTACAAACTTGATAGAGGGACACAATATATTCTTTGTTTGTGTTTGCCTGTAATTTCATTGATAAATTAGTGTTATAAATTTATAGAAGTTAACATTATGAAGCCCCATTGGAAGCAATTTTGAAATTTCCCCAAAAAACATATTTCCACATCAATAAAGTTGTGAAAACTTTTTTGTGGCCATTTAAACTTTTTGTGGCCATTACTAGCTCTTACACGAGCCTCGATCTTGTATACAAAAAAAGGGTTTGAAAACACAAATATGGTTATTATCGAAAAATATCTACATCATTGTCAATTTCGACTGAACTATTCTGTGATTCACAAGTTATTGTGGTAACAAAGATTATAAATTAAAGGTCACATGACAATAAACCTTAGACCCATTGAACACAAAATCTAATGAGTTCATCTTTGCATCAATACTTGTACCTAGTTTCGTCAAAATCACTTCAACTGATTTTGAAGATTCAAGAATCACTTCAACTGTACCAAACTCTCTTATTTGTCTCCCTCTTCCAAATCCTGGTGGCGTCTGGTCAAATCCGTTTCTGGTGTTTGTTCCCCCTCCATCCCCTCCCTTACCTCAAACGGCTACAGAGCTGACTCCGCACGTGAAAAAGCTGAATGCCTCAACTCTGTGTTTGCCTCTAAATCTTGTGTCCCAAACCCATCCCTCTCTGTACCCACCATACCCAGTCGTACCCTGCTGCTCCTGGACTCCGTGTCCTTTCCTCCTGACAAGGTGGAAAAGTTTCTCTCAACCCTCGACTCTGATTCTGCAACTGGACCCGACAGCATCAGCCCACGGGTCCTAAAATCCTGCTCTGCCGCTCTATCTCACCCTCTCTCTGTTCTCTTCACCCTCTCTTTTGCTCAAGGTCAACTGCCATCTGCTTGGAAATCAGCCAACATCACCGCTTTGCACAAAAAAGGTGCAAAAACAGATCCTAGCAACTACAGACCAATCAGCCTTCTCCCAATTATCAGCAAAGTCATGGAATCCATCATTGCTTTGGATATGAAATCTTTCCTCTTCTCCAATGGCTTGATCTCTGATCATCAATTTGGTTTCAGACCAGGTCACTCTACTCTGGACATGCTGCTTTTGCTGTCTCAACAATGGATGGAGGTCCTCAATGCCAAACAGGAAATTAGAGCCGTCTCCCTCGACATATCACGTGCCTTCGACACGGTCTGGCACCCCGCTCTGCTCACCAAACTCTCCGCCTTTGGTATCCATGGAAATCTCCACGCATGGCTGGCGGACTTCCTCTCTAGTCGTCGTCAACGTGTGGCCCTGAATGGGTTTCTCTCATCTCCTCTTCCTGTTCAGGCTGGAGTTCCCCAAGGCAGTGTTCTGGGCCCCGTGCTTTTTCTGGTCTTCATCAATGATCTCTCTGACTCTCTTGAAAATCCTCTCTATCTCTTTGCTGATGACTCCACTCTCTGCCGCTCCATTCCTCTTCCCTCAGATCGGCAGTCTGCAGCCTCCTCACTCTCTGAAGACTTGGACAAAATCACAGACTGGTCAAACAAGTGGAACATGTCTTTCAATCCTGACAAATCTCACACTCTTACGATGTCTCTCCGAAAAGATCGACTGGACAACCCTCCCATCTACTTTCTCAACAATCCTCTCCAAGAAGTTCTGTCGCTCAAGCTTTTGGGTCTCACTATCTGCCATGATCTTTCTTGGGAAAACCACATTTCCAAGCTGGCCTCCAAAGCCAGTCGCCGACTGGGCATCCTCCGTCGTGCGAAGTCCTTCCTCGGCACACCTGAGCTCCTCACCACATACAAGGCTTTCATCCGCAGCTCAATGGAATACTGTTCTCCCCTATGGGCCGGTGCTCCTGCCTCACACCTAGCTCGGCTTCACGCTGTTGAAACCAAAGCTTTCAGAATTATTGGAATCTCCCGCGATGAAGCTATCTCTGAGGGCCTTTCACTCACTCACCGCAGGCAGGTAGGTGGTCTTTCTGTCTTCTACCGACTCCTCTCCGGCCTTGCACCCCCAGCTCTCTCTGTGCTCTGTCCCCCAAATATTCCTACAGGTCGCACAAGATCTGGCAGCAACCGTCTGATGGTTAAAATGCCGAAATCTCGGCTCTCTGCTCACCTTCACTCTTTCATTCCTCTTTTCTCCCGCCTCTGGAACAAACTCCCTCACTCCCTTCAATCCCACTCCTCCCTCCAGGTCTTTAAAACAGCTGTTCACCACCATCTCTTATCTTCCCCCATCCAAAACCTTGATCTTTTCTACCCCCGCTAATTCACCCCAGATCCACCTTGTTTGAAATTCCAACTTCTTTCCTGGAAGTCCTGGCAGTGTCCATATGTTTTATACCTCTCCCACCGCCCCCTTCCCATGCCCCCCCCAAAGCCCTCGCCCTCTCTCAGATCTCTCGATGTCTCCATGTCTCTCGGTCCCTGCTCTCAAATGTTGTGTTTGTGTCCTTCCCCCTCTCTCCCCATCTTGTCTACCGCTCCCGATGTTATATGTTTTATGTGTCGGTTTGTCTTTCTGTGTGATTAATGTTCGCTCTTTCACGAGCCTCGATCTTGTATACAAAACAAAAAACAAAAAAAAACAAAAAAAAAAACTGTTCACAATTGGTAACAAAAATCTGCTACATACGCATGGACAGAAAGGCAGACAAATGGATCAGACAAATGGATAAGCCAAAAACGTAATGCCTTCTCTGTGCCTTCGACTTCAGAGGCATTAAAAAAGTCCTTTCCTCAACTCTGATCCAACTCTTTCTTTCACTTAAAACTTTGCCCTCTGGTCCTATCCTCACCTTTGATTAATTAATGTTTTTGAACTGCTTGCAAGAAAGCTACCAATTCTTATTGATATATCAAATATATCGATCATAATGATGTATAATCTAATATACAATTATTAAAAAAACAATTATCTAATAATTTTCTAAAAGAAAAACTCTATTCTTTCTAATCTTCCCTGGTAATGAAGATGAGATGAATTGAGATGTACTATACTATTTACAGAGCATCAGTGCTGCGGAAGCAGCTTCTTGGCTAGAGTTATGCTGGGTGGTTTGCCATTGCCTTTCCAGCTGTCTGGGCAGAAGTTTGTAATTTGGCCAGGGCCTTGGCGAAAGCTCATCGACTCGGACAGAATGGGACCTTTAATTTCTACAAACTAATGCTAGCAGATAGGACGCCCAGTTTAATGTCCATCGGTGGGATGTCTCGAGTAGAAAAAGATAAAATAATTATACATGTGTGGACAAGCAAATCAATAAAATACATGTACTTAAAAGTATTTTCAAAATAGAACGACACTCGGTAGAGCACATACCACAAGGCTGAACAGTTTATGTTTTGTATCCCACTGATAGGCCAGATCTGGATCCAGAAATGAACCAAAATTGAATCGCCTCATTCTTGTCACTTAACCAACTTATCCATACAGTTTTGTCATAATCCGTCCACAACTTTTTGAAATATCATGCTTTATATCGTTTTTGGCGTTTGTCACTGAATGGTGAAGAATCACTTAAAAAATAAAAAGTTATTGTGTCCGGATCCGTATTCGCATCTTCACCAAAATCAAATCAATTCATCCTTGTCTCATACCCACGGACCACCAAGTTTTGTCCAAATCCATCCATAACTTTTTGAAATATCGTGCTTTATATATTGGTTTAAGCTTTATCACTCAATGGTGAAGAATCACTGAAAAAAATTTACCTGTTCTGGATCCGGTTTCGAATATTCACTAAAATCTAATCATTTCATCCTTGTCACATACCCAACCTTCCACCATGTTTCGCCCGAATCCATCCACAACTTTTTTATATCCTGTTTACAAACAGACAGAGATGAAAACATAACCTCCATTCACCTTCAGTGGCGGAGGTAATAAAAAGAGGATTTCTAAAAACATTTAAAATGTTTTTCTTCTTATTATTATTATTATTATTATTATAAACTATTGGTATAGACTAGCCTGCAGTTTATCATTTCCATCTGTACCGATGGCACACGAATAGTCATTATTTTGTGATGAAGCTCAAATCCCAAATGATTTGTCGATTATACGAGGAGTACGCTAATTTCGATTTGGAGCATTATGCGCACGTGGCTTGCAAAATGGGCTTAAGTAAATATATTTCAAACTCCAAAATCGATGATGAACTACCTGGTGAAAAAAACAACACATTACCAAAAAAATGTTGCAGTGCACCAATTGCATCATTACTTCTACCCAAGCTTCACCAATCAAACACAGGCATCCTGTAATCACCTGTTGGGGAAGTTCGCTGATGAGATATTGGGCAAACTTCTGCAGCTGGTCCCTCTGAAGACGTGACAAAGATTCTGACACAGGTGCACGAAGACACACCATCGCCGCCTGATATATAGATAAAGACATAAAAGTGGAGGGTGGAGGGAGGGGAGGGATTGAGACATGTCATCGCTCGATATTTGTTATAAACATTGATGGGAAAACACACACACACACACACACACACACACACACACACACACACACACACACACACACACACACACACACACACACACACACACACACACACACACACACACACACACACACACACACACACACACACACACACACACACACACACACACCTTTGCTCAGAACTCACACACACCTTTGCTCAGAACTCACACTTTGGATGCGGAACAGACAAAGTGCCACAACATGAGAACACCATTTTGCACCAGCACCGCAGGTGCAGCTGCATGAGGTCACACGACAGCGGTCAAACATCACAGCCACGTTGTATGCACCCTTGGTTTGGTAGATATTTTGTGGAGGGATGACTGTTGCACTCAAGTGGAACCCTGGGAACAAAAAAGCACAACACTAATTTTAAACTCAGGTTTTAGAACAAGTCCACCTGCCATGTAATGAATTTGAACACTAAGTTTATTTGCACTTTGCTGACGTATGTATGGCAGAGATTAAATAAATCTGGTGTTCACACAAATGTACCTTCAAGGGTTTTTGGTAATGCACAATTCTCAAACAAAGAAAAAATTCGCATTATATTTTCTAGTTTTTCCTTGCTGAGAGTCTGCTTCTGTGTCCATCTTGGCCACCCCAATGCATCTTCTCTTACCCCTCATTCCTTATTTATTCCAAGTCTCCCTCGATTTCGTCCCTTAATCCTGCTGTTGGTGTGCCTCCCCCTCTCCTTCTCTTGTTTTTACCTTCGCCACTGATGGTGGACGGAGGTTATGTTGTATGTCTCTTTGTTATGTTGCCAGGTTATGTTGTATGTATGTATGTATGTATGTATGTATGTATGTATGTATGTCCTCCCTGTCTGTCTCTTTGTTTGTATGCAGGATACCTCAAACGGTTATTGATGGATTCAGATGAAACATGGTGGACAGGTTGGGTGTGTGATAAGGATGAACTAATTATATTTTGGTGAAGATCTGATTGCGGATCTGAATACGAGGACATTTTTTAAAGGTGATTTTTCACCATTGAGTGATAGGGTCAAAAACAATATACAGCATGGTATCTCAAAAAGTTGTGGACTAGTTATGACAAAACTTGGTGGATAAGTTGGTTAGATGACTCGAGAGAACAAGCCTATTAGATTTTGGTTCAGATTGTGGCAGAAGAATCCGCTCCACCAAGTGCCTTTCTATTTTTGTTCTGTTACGTCCTGATCCATTCTATGTTATAGTTACTCCACAGGCTTGAATTTGTATAAAATAACAATAAAAATAATAGTAATACAATAAAAGCCACATCTCTACTACAGCCAAACGATGTTACAATGACAGCTATCCACCCACCCAAACAAAATAAACCATTACAAAAAATAAACCAGAAAGAGCAATCAGATATTGCAGACCCTCACCAGGATGTGTTTTCAGTGATTTTTAAGGCTTTTGTGTTAAAACAAATATGGTGGCCGAACCACGTGACCGATGACGTCATCATTTTTTCTCTCCAATTTATCCATAGATGATGCTCAAGAAATTTCATCTTGATTGGATGAGGATTTGTACTTCACGAATTATGATGTCATAATGGAAGCACTTATGACATCATCATTAACATATGTTATTCCACATGGAGTTCTTTACAATGAGCAATGTCCCCATTTTGTATATGCAGCGCCTTCAGAGATAAAGAGGTGCAAATGTTTTCCGGTTTTTCCAAGATGACGGCCGAACTACGTGACCGATGACGTCATCATTTTTTTCTCCAGCAATTTATCCCCAGATGACTCAAGAAATTTTATCTTGATCGGATGAAGTTTTGTACTTGTCAAATTATGACGTCATAATGGAGGCACTTATGACATCATTAACACATTTTATTCCCCATGGAGAGTTCTTTACAATGAGCCATGTCTCAATTATTTTTCTATTCAGCGCTTTCGGAGATATAGAGGGACAAAGTTTTTAGGTTTTTCCAAGATGGCGCCCATACCACGTGACCTATGACGTCATAATTATCATTTTTACAATTCTACAGGTGGGGGTGCACCTATAGTGAAAATTTCCTGTCAATCGGACCAACGGTTGCAGAGAAAATCATTTATTCTGTGCGGACAAACAAACATAGACAGACATACAGATAGACAAACAAACGGTCTCAAATGCAACACCCTCTCCTCTGGTGAGGGTAATAAACCGAATGAATGAATACTCAGATCTAACTCCACCATATAAAACAATGCGAGCAATTTTTGAAATTATCTTCCTAACAATTTTTGAAATTATCTTCCGAACATTGTGCCATCCCTAGCCCGATATGCACAGCGTTAACAAACAAACATCAGTGTCGATTAATCAGAGCAATCAGAGGCTCGCAAACCCTAACAACAACACTCACCTGTAAGCTGTCCAGCCTGGGTTAAAATCTCTAAGCTGTCTAGACTATCATCCCGGTGTTTCACAGGCAGGGTTATTCATCAAGGTGTGTGCTGTCTCTCTGGTAGATGTTAAATGGGCATCCTGTCTGCCAGCATTAGTTGATGGATATTAAATGGATCTTCGAGATCGAGACGAGATGACCTGAAATGAAAATACAAGAAACACCGACTAACATTATTTATCTCACATCTGGAGTACTGCTCTCTCCTCTAGGCTGGCTCCATTGCCTCACATATTTCTCAGCTTGATGCTGTGGAAACAAAGGCTTTCAAGATCGTTGAAATATCTTGTGATGAAGCTTAGTCGATGGGCCTATCACTTTGCCATCACCGACAGGTTGGTGGTCTCTGCCTTCTTTCCCATCATTTTTAGTCTTGCACCCTCTGCTCTCTCCAACAACACAACAACAACATGCATTTTAAGGCCATTTTCCCTGCTAGAGCGGGGGTTAGCCTTGCGATCCCCGTGACAATCTTCTCCATCTTGCCCTATTTTCTGCATCTCTCCTTGTTAAACCCCTTGCCCGCATTACTTCTTCCACCAACATCCACCAACTTCTTCCAACAACATTTCCTCCATCTGCAGCTCCCTCTGTGCACACCTTACATTTGAATGTAGCTGCCACACTGGTTAATGACCCTCTCAGACCACAACATTTTTGATGAACCCACTCAGTGCACATTGTACATTGAATGGAGTTCACTCCGACACCCTTTCTGCACACAGCACAGGGCCACTTCCCAGTCCTTTCCACCTCACCACATGCTTTACCACTTGCCATCACCTTCGTCTTTCCGATATTCACCTTCAGACCTTTTGTCTCCATACATTCCTTCCACTTGTTAATCTTTTCCATCAGTCCATCCATACTTTCCGCAATCAACACCAGATCATCTGCATACAACAACTCCCACGGTAAACCCTCCGTTACGTTCTGAGCCAGCACCTCCATCACAGCTACAAATAGTAGTGGTCTTAGTACCGACCCCTGATGCACTCCCACCGTCACCTCAAACTCACCACTATTCCCATCCTTCGTCCTTACAGCTGTGCGCGCTCTTTTGTACATTGCCATCACTACTCTGATCAACCATTCCTCCACTCCTAGCTTCCTCATTGCCCATGTCAATACTTTGCGTGGAACACTATCGAATGCTTTCTCCAGATCAACAAACCCAAGAAACAACTTCTTCCTCTTCTCCATGTACTTCTCCTGCAACTGCCTCACAATGAAAAGCGCATCTGTCGTTCCTCTTCCTGGCATAAATCCAAACTGCATTTCGTCGATCTTCACTTTCTTCCTTATCCTCCTCTCCAACACCCTTTCCAATACCTTCATTCCATGCTCCAATAACTTTATCGCTCGGTACGAGCCACACTCTAGAGGGTCACCTTTCCCCTTGTATAGAGGGACGAGGGTACTCAGTTCCCAATCCACTGAAATGCGGCCTTCTTTCACCGCCAGATTACAGATCTCTGTCATTCTCTTCACACCCCAACTTCCTGCTGCCTTCAACATATCTCCCACAACTCCTGTCGGCCCTCCCGCTTTTCTACTCTTCATTGCTTTTATCGCTTCCTCAACTTCCTTCTCAGTTATCTTCTCTGCCGGTCCTAAAACTGGGTTACTCTCCATGTTGCCATCCCATTCATTCTCTGTATTCAACAGCATTTCCATATATCTTTTCCATCTTCCTTTCATTCCATCTGGGTCCACAACGATTTGTCCCACTTTATCCTTCAAGCAACTCACCCCCATCACATCACACCTCTTTCGCTATCTGCTTTGCAATCCCGAATACTGCTCTCTGACCCTCTTCCGAATCCAAGCGTTCTCAGAACATTTTCCTACATGCCTCCTGCGCATTTGCTACCTCTTTCTTTGCAGCCTTCTTGGCTGTCTTATAACTTTCATGCTCTGCTGTTTCTGCTCCCGTACCCTTCGCCTTCTGCCACTCCTTGAACTTCTTCCTCTTCTCGTCAATCATCTTTCCAACTTCATCATCCCACCACCATGTTTCCGAGTGCCTCGGTGGTCCTTTTGTTGTCCATCCACATACCTCACCAACGGCTCCCAACAGACTAGCTTTCATTGACATCCAACCACTTTCAAGCTCAACCACATCATCCTCTACCCTACTCAGCCTCTCTTTTAATGCCTCCCTTACTGTCACCTCTTTCAACCTCCACAACTTCATTCTCGGTTGGTACTTCACCCGCTGAGCTCTCCTCGCCACTTTCACCCTTATGTCGCAGACAACCAAGTGGTGCTGTGAAACAGCCTCCTCCCCCGGGATCACCTTTGTGTCCCGGAGGTGCCCCCTATCTCGCCTACGCACCATCAGGTCGTCAACGGTTGTCGTCGACCCACCTGACGTGTAGGTAACAAGCTTATTATCCTCTTTCTGGAACTGAGTATTACAAATCAACAAATCAGCTCCATCAGCAAACTCCAAAATCCTTTCACCTTCTCCATTTCTCACACCATATCCTTAACCCCCATGAACTCCCTCAAAACCATCCATACTCCTTCCCACATGTCCATTTAGGTCTCCTCCTACCACAACAACTTCCTCATCTTTCACGTTTTCCATCAGCTTCTCTATCGCACACCAGAACTTGTCCTCTTCATCGCTCCGACCAACCTGCGGAGCATATCCCGAGATGACGTTCACCAAGAGCTTTCCAATCATCATTTTCACAATCATCAACCTATCACTCACTCTAGTCACACTCACCACACTGTCTACAAACTCCTCAGAAAACAGGACACCAACACCATTCATGCCCTCCAGGCACCCTTGCCACACAAACTTGTATTTCTGTCCCTGCCTACCCTTCACCATTCTCACACCACTTCCCTTCCATCTCGTCTCTTGCACACAACACATGTCCACTCTTCTTCTGACCAATACTTCCACAACTTCTCCTGATCTCCCTGTCATTGTCCCTACAATCCATGTCCCAAACCTCAGAAACCGATCTCCACTTCGGGCTGTACCCTGTCCATATGTAGTTGTAATTGTCATGGTTCTCTTTTTGAGGCAATGTTTTTATGGCCGGATGCCCTTCCTGACGCCAACCCTCTTAGTCGTCTCTTACGACACGCAGGGATACGGTGTACCTATTCTAATCCAGGGTTCACACTGGGAAGCATTTAAAACATGGAAATTCTGGGGGGGGGGGGGGGGGGGCACCACACCACGTCGGCCTGGTCAGCACCACACCACGTCAGCCGGTCAGCACCACACCACGTCGGCGCGGTCAGCACACACCATGTCGGCCCAGTCAGCACCACACCACATCGGCCCAGTCAGCACCACGCCACGTCGGCCCGGTCAGCACCACACCACGTCGGCCCGGTCAGCACCACGCCACGTCGGCCCGGTCAGCACCACACCACGGCGGCCCGGTCAGCACCACACCACGTCGGCCCGGTCAGCACCACACCACGTCGGCCCGGTCAGCACCACACCAGTCGGCCCGGTCAGCACCACGCCACGTCGGCCCGGTCAGCACCACACCACGGCGGCCCGGTCAGCACCACACCACGGCGGCCCGGTCAGCACCACACCACGTCGGCCCGGTCAGCACCACACCACGTCGGCCCGGTCAGCACCACACCACGTCGGCCCGGTCAGCACCACACCACGTCGGCCCGGTCAGCACCACACCACGTCGGCCCGGTCAGCACCACACCACGTCGGCCCGGTCAGCACCACACCACGTTTGCCCGGTCAGCACCACGGCGGCCCGGTCAGCACCACACCCTTGGAAAGGACTTCGATGTGCACGTCGGCCCGGTCGGCCCATAGCCTGGCGCGAAGTCAAAGGACATCAGCACGTCATCCGAAAACAGCTCCGGTTGGTGCGAACCACTCGGTCAATGGCACGAACCAGGTCCCGACACGCCCTTGCTCGCTTGGCCCCGATGAAGGCCTCGCTGGGTGTTCTCCAAACAGGGGCAAAATCGCCCAAGCCGCGCTGGATTTCGGCAGCGCTCTGCTCTCTCCGTGCTCTGTAAATGCCTCTCCCTCCCTCCCCCAAGTATCTGCAGGTTTTACCCCAGTAAGCGAATTGGCAATGATGTCCCACAAGAAAAGGACGTTAAACATCCCACATTGATTTTTGAAAAAGAGATCACAAGGGCTGGATATCTCGGTCAAATGAGAAATTCTTAGACTCAGAACCTGGTGCTATGAGAAGTTTATTTGATGCATGTCACATTGCCACATCAGTTTTTTCCATTTCTTTCACACCGTCAAGTGTATAGGTGCTGCCAAGACAGTATCATTGGCTAAGGAGCTGGATGAGTTGATCCTGGATGGGTTGCCACTCTGATGCAGGATACTCGAATGGCTTATTACCCCAGTAAGCTGGTACTCCTTTTGCCAAAACCGGAAGGATGATAGGCTGAGACAACCCACCTGGTGTTATTTTATTTGGTGCCCAACAGCATGACAGGGGCTCAAACTCAAAACCCTAATATCTTAAGCTAGCCATCTTAACCGTTAAGCCAACACCGGTCATCTGCCACATCAGTACTGCCTCATAAATCGATGTGTATATATGGGACATAATAATAATAATAATGACAAAAACAAACACGGCAAGTTGGAAGCGATGAAAAACGGGTTGGTTAGAATCAAAAGCGGGTTTGTTTTAAAACATTTTTTTACCAAACGTGGTAAACAGGCTATTTGAGAGGTTGTTCTTGGTGCAAAATAACCAGAATACTGAGATAGTCGTTTATTGCTGAGTAATGATGAGGAGTTTCCAAGTAAGACAACTTCAAAATAAGTTCAAATTCCATGATTGCGTTCACGACAATATTCAGAGGAAAGTTTGCATATACACTGAACAGCAATATAAACGTCACTTCATAAAAATAATTCCTGAACATTTCACATAGAAATATCAATGCATTTTGTTTAGATATCTCGTTATTTACATTAGTCTGTATCTAAATTTAATCCTAACTACCAACAGTGGTGCACACGTAGATAAAAACAGGTCACCAAAACGCAGGCAAAAAAACGACCATGGCACAAAGTCGTGCATGATTCCCATGGAAATGAAAATGCACGTGCGTCTCCTTGTGACTTTCCCGATAAAAGGCACTCCAAAACGTGTGTTCATCATTCGTGTTTCGATGCCAGCGCCATGCCCAGACTTACAAGGATTCAGAGAGACCAGCCTATTGGAAGATTGCATGCTGGACAGACTGCACCAATGGTTGCCAATGCTTTCCATGTCAACGTGAGAACCATCTACAGGTTACAGGAACGATACCAGGCCACCAACAGCACCGATGACCGCCCACACAGTGGCAAACCGAGGGTAACAACACCACGACAGGATCGACAGATTGTGCGTCATCACATCCAAGATCGCTTTACCAGGGCTACAGAAACTGCAAGACAAACAGTTGGAACCCACTAGAGACACATGAGTGGTGATAAAGTCTGTCGACGTTTGAAGAACAGGGATGTCCGTTGTCACAGGCCATATCGTGGCCCCATTCTTAAAGTTCGACACTGCCATGACCGACTACAGTGGGCCACACAGCATCAAAATTGGCGTTACCAGCAGTGGAGAACCGTTCTTTTCTCAGACGAAAGCCGATACTGTGTTTCCACGGCAGATGGCAGAGTGAGAGTTTGGCGTAGACGTGGGGAACGCTACTCAGATGACTGTGTGATGGAAAGAGACTCGTGGGGTGGTCCAAACATCATGGTATGGGGTGCTATTTCTCTCAATCACAAAGTCGGTCCTGTGGTGTTCCAGAATATTGGTCCAGGAAGAGGCAATGGTGTCACAGCTGCTCGCTACATCGATCAAGTCCTCAGACCTCACGTTGTGCCACATTTTGGACGTCACGGAAATCATGTCTTCCAGCAGGACAACGCCCGTGCCCACACTGCCAGAGCAACAAGGGACTTCCTGCAACAGAATGGCATCCAAACCATGCACTGGCCTGCGCTCAGCCCCAATTTAAACCCGATAGAGCACTTGTGGGACGAGGTTCAAAGAAGACTGAATGACGTTCGACCAAGGCCGACAACTGCAGCTCAACTCAATCAGGCGTTTCTCAGTGTGTGGGCCCAAGTGACAAATGCCTTCATCAACCGATTAATCCACTCCATGTACAGACGATGTATGGCTGTCATCAATGCTCACAGGGGTCACACAAGATACTGATTTTGACCTCCCTTGTTCTCACCTGGTCTTGTGTTTTTCTTATTCAGAACATTTCACATTATTGTTTAAACTGTGGTGACCATACCTGTAATATTTCATGTTGATCCTAAATCTCAATTCGTGTTGATCATGACTTGAAAATAAAGACTCCAAAATATTGATTCTGACTGACGTTTCTTTTGCTGTTCAGTATATATCGGGTGTCGACAAATTATTATTCCAAGTTTAAACAGTGATAACGAATGAAATAAAAACGAATGAAATGGGATACTATGATGCTATTTGTTGCATGTCGAAGAACATTCCTCAAAGTTTTATTGACATTTTTCGTTTTCAGGTGTCGCCTGTGAAGGGTGACGTCACATGTACTGTAAATGGTGTCCCCACAAGAAATAGCAGTGTTGCCCAAGTTACAGAGCACAGACAATGATAAATGCTATATATGATAATCTTCACAAAACTGAAGAAGGTTCTTTCACATGCATCAAACTGCACACATCCTCATATCCCATTTCATTCATTTTTTTTACAGCGTAGCCCATAGGGCAATGGCATCTAGAACAGCATTTGTGTCTCTGTATGTCCCCACAAACGTACACCAATCAGAGCTGAGGATCTAGTCACATGACAGGGGCACACATTTAGTAACCATTACAGTTGCATATTTTACGAAAAGGAAATATAACAACCTTCTGTGGAACATTTTGGGGTCCCAGCGGGTGTTGTAAGGTAGGTAGGAGGTTTCAGAAACTCCTTAATACAATTATGATTTTAAAATATGATCGACATGGATCTTGCTCCCGAATCCGGAAGTGAACTGGTGACGACAGTTCGCTGGTTTGATATCTCAATACAATCGTGATTTAACATTATATTTTGATATATTAATACTACAGTATCAATTTGTGATTGGAATGATAGATGATGCTGTTTGGAATGAAAATATAGATAACCTGCTGTCAATGCTGATGTTCGACTGAAGGTGGCACAGGAATGTGGAATTTATTGGTTCATCATTTGCTATTCGCCGTTTTTTTACCCAAGTCATTCACGTACTGGCTGTCCATGACTACAACAACAACAACATGCATTTTAAGGCCATTTTCCCTGCTAGAGCAGGGGTTAGCCTTGCGGTCCCCATGACAATCTTCTCCATATTGCCCTATTTTCTGCATCTCTCCTTGTTAACCCCCTTGCCCGCATTTCTTCTTCCACCATCTTTAGCCAAGTCTTTCTCGGTCTTCCCCGTCCTCTACTTCCTTCTACATTCATTTCCATCACTCTTCTCAACCAGTCACTTTCATCCTTCCTCAACACATGACCAAACCATCTCAACCTGTTCCTCTTCACAGCATCAATCACAGGCTCTATTCCCATCATCTTTCGCAATTCATCATTTGTCTTCCTCTCTCTCAACGATACTCCGCACATCCACCGAACCATTCGCATTTCCACCCTTTCCAGCCTCTGTTGCTGCTCTACATTCATGACCCATGTCTCGCTCCCATAAATCATAACACTTCTCACACATGCAGCATACACCTTTCCCTTCAGCTTCAATGACACTCCCCTCCTCATCAGCACGCCACTCAGTTCCCGAAACTTCTTCCATGCACATCTCACTCTAGCAACCGTTGCCGTGTCTGATCCACCTTCTCCATTCAGCATGTCTCCGAGGTAGCAAAAAGTTTTCACACCTTCCAGCTTCACGCCGTCTCCAAGATCCAACTCGACATTTCCTCCATCTGCAGCTCCCTCTGTGCACACCTTACATTTGAATGTAGCTGCCACACTGGTTAATGACCCTCTCAGATCACTACATTTTTGATGAACCCACTCAGCGCACATTGTACATTGAATGGAGTTCACTCCGACACCCTTTCTGCACACAGCACATGGCCACTTCCCAGTTCTTTCCACCTCACCACATGCTTTACCACTTGCCATCACCTTTGTCTTTCCTATATTCACCTTCAGACCTTTTGTCTCCATACATTCCTTCCACTTGTTCATCTTTTCCTTCAGTCCATCCATACTTTCCGCAATTAACACCAGATCATCTGCATACAACAACTCCCATGGTAAACCCTCCTTTACGTTCTGAGCCAGCACCTCCATCACAGCTACAAATAGTAGTGGACTTAGTACCGACCCCTGATGCACTCCCACCTTCACCTCAAACTCACCACTGTTCCCGTCCTTCGTCCTTACAGCTGTGCGCGCTCTTTTGTACATTGCCATCACTACTCTGATCAACCATTCCTCCACTCCTAACTTCCTCAATGCCCATGTCAATACTTCGCGTGGAACCCTATCGAATGCTTTTTCTCCAGATCAACAAACCCAAGAAACAACTTCTTCCTCTTCTCCATGTACTTCTCCTGCAACTGCCTCACAATAAAGAGCGCGTCTGTCGTTCCTCTTCCTGGCATAAATCCAAACTGCATTTCGTCGATCTTCACCTTCTTCCTTATCCTCCTCTCCAACACGCTTTCCAATACCTTCATTCCATGCTCCAATGACTTTATCGCTCGGTACGAGCCACACTCCAGAGGGTCACCTTTCCCCTTGTATAGAGGGACGAGGGTACTCAGTTCCCAATCCACTGGAATGCGGCCTTCTTTCACCACCAGATTACAGATCTCTGTCATTCTCTTCACACCCAAACTTCCTGCTGCCTTCAACATATCTCCCACAACTCCCGTCGGCCCTCCCGCTTTTCTACTCTTCATTGCTTTTATCGCTTCCTCAACTTCCTTCTCAGTTATCTTCTCTGCCGGTCCTAAAACTGGGTTACTCTCTATGTTGCCATCCCATTCATTCTCTGTATTCAACAGCATTTCCATATATCTTTTCCATCTTTCTTTAATTCCATCTGGGTCCACAACGATTTGTCCCACTTCATCCTTCAAGCAACTCACCCCCATCACATCACACCTCTCTTTCGCTATCTGCTTTGCAATCCTGGCTGTCCATGACTGAAGTCAAAAATTTTTTTAATATGTACATTATTTGCTCACTGGTAACCCAACCCAAGACATACCATCCTCTTCAACTGAAGTATCAAACAAGTCCGGCTACTCAGTTGTTAGACTTTCGGTCTTGTTTTTATTTTGGTTTTAATTTGGAAATGGCAATTTGTAGACAACTTGTATATGAATGATAACAATCCGAACTGAATCCTGCCATTCAAAGTACCAATAAATATCACAGTAAGAAGTTGAAGAGCAAATTGGAAAGCAAATATGGATTGATTTGGGGTGACAGCATTATGGTAGACAGAAAGAAGTGAAGTGTTACTGCACATGGAATCCTGGAGGGTAGTGGCATGGCCTTGGGTTGGGAAAAGCTCATCATGCCACATAGCCAAAAGACAAGTGGCAACTTGCATATCAGATAGAAGTGACTACAGGTCTGTCAGTCTGTATGTGAATCCATTGCAAGTGGAATGTAAGTGAAACATTGTGTTTTTGAAATTGTTCGCACTTTCCATTCAATACAGGTTTTGACAATACTAAAACGGGTCCGTGGATTTTCAGCAACAACATTAGCTAAACCCACATAATGCCCGTCGGTCACTTGCCAGCCGAGTAGAGTAATAAGGAATAGTGCCAGCTTTGCACAACACACAAGTCGGAAGATGGTGCTTTGTTTGTTCATTTATATGGTTTCACTGGCTTCCCTTAAACTTGCTCTTTTTGCAATCGAGTATTGCTTACCTTTCCTTTCAACTGATTTGTGAAGGTTTTCCAAACCAAAATCAATGGATTTCAAGCTCAGATTAATCTCGAGTTAAATTTAAGTTTGTACACATATGAATACTTTTCTGCCAACCAATCAGATTACCCGACACAGCTGAATTACATCACTGGGAGATGCTCCAAACACAATTCACGACTTTTTTATTCTGATAATTATATTATGACAAGTGCCAATTTGTCATCTTGAAGCAATAACTGCTCAACAGGTAATGGTTCCCTTTTCTCGTAGTGCTTTTTGATAATGCCCATTTGCATGCCATTTTTCTGCAGAGATTATTTTTATATGTACATTATGCTCTGGGTTCACTGCTTCCTGCATGCTACAACTACTTTTGCATGCTGCAATATGGACTCCCATTTTTCAGATTAATCTCCATTTGAGAATATAATGCATTTTAGAACGCATCACCTACCAAGAAGCATAAATCAGAGCCAACTCCTCCATCTGGCAAGTACAGCCCTTAACCTCCTCCTCCACCTTTACTTCTACTTCGTCCATCCCCCACCACCTCTTGTCAGATACATGCAGTAGAAACCAAATTAGTGGCTTTAAAATACACTCAACAAAAGTATGTTCAGCACGAGTTGAAGAGGACTTCAAAATCAATCAAAGCCGAGTGCACTGCAGTGCATGCACACATTTTCATGGAAGTCCTGAGTGTATATGGGAGGTGCCAATGCTCTCTTGGAAGAGCCAAGATAAGTTCCCCTTTTCAGTATATAAAGCTCATTTTATGCATCTTGCACACTTTGCAGACAACAATACAATATCTACATGTTTTATAGGTTATACCTCCATCACCAACTTAAATTTGATTTATTTGTGAAAGGCAAGGTTCCAACTATGTAAACAAACATGCTGGGCACAGCGACAACCTTTATCTAGCCCAGCTGCTTCAATCAGAAGAGCTCATGACTGAGGTCTGGGTCTGTGGGTCTGTCCCCTCCCACCCTCATTTTGAAAAAAATACCCCAGAGCTTTTGCTCATGTTGGCTATTTTCAACTTTTATTATTGTAATTGTCTTTGTCTTTAGCATGCATGGTTTTGCATTAATCATCCATGTAATCAGCCATCCAGCTACATGTCAGACAATCAACCAATAATGAGGCTTCAATATATTTCACTTGTAAGGAATCCGTCTTGCATTGGGCAAAGGGTTTTTCTTTTTCCGTTTGTCATATTTTATAGAAACGTTCGTACCATTTGTCCAACAGTGCTACTTTAAATTCCAGTAACAAGAGGCAGCATGTTTAGTGAAACAAAAATATATATATCCAAATATATATATATGGATATTCTTACATCAATAAACCACGCTCGGAGGGCCGAGGTGGTGGCATTGCCGTAATACACCGACATGACATCAAGACCAGCCTCATCTCCATCTCTTCTGCTCCATCATTTGAACACCTGGCTTTTAACCTCTCTGGACACACACAGTCAGTCATGGCTGTCGTCTACCGCCCTCCCAAACCACACCCATCATTCCTGTCTGACTTCTCCTACTTTCTGACCCAGCTCTGTTCCCTCTCCCCCTCAATCCTCCTCCTCGGTGATTTCAATATCCACATGGACTCCACTGACTCCACAATAACCACTGACTTCACTGATGTACTCACCTGCTTTAACCTCACTCAACATGTCAACTTTCCTACCCATAACCGTGGTCACATTCTGGACCTTGTCTGCTCTACTGGATTAATTTTGCACCATCTCTCTGGCTCCGACCTCACCCTCTCTGACCACTTAGCCATCACTATGACCATCAACATCCCCACCCCAGCAACAAGGCATTATCGCACTATCAACTTCCGTAAGCTAAACGCTCTTTCACCTACCTCATTCTCATCCACCCTCTCTGAAAAAATGTCCACTTCTCCCTTCGTTGACCTCCACACCCCTTCTGACCTCACTGACTACTACAACCACACTCTCTCCTTCTGCCTCGACCAGCTTGCGCCTATAAAAACCAAAACAGTTTCTTTCACCCATTCTGCTCCCTGGTTTACCCCTGAACTCCGCCTTTTGAAAACTCGTGCTCGCCAACTTGAAAGACTCCGCAATAAAACAGGTCTCACAATTCACTCCCAAGCCTACAAGGACCACCTACAACACTACAAAGATGCCCTCTCCCGCGCCCGCTCCGCCTACTACTCTCAAATTATTCACTCTGGCTCTGGAAACCCAAAAGCACTCTTCTCTACAATAAACAAACTCCTCAGCCCCCTGAACACCACCACCCAGTCATTCACAATAGACAACTGCATCTCCTTCCTTTCATTCTTCCAATGCAAAATTGACAACATCTACAACAGCTTAACCACCACCGCGCCCGCTCCCCCTCAAACCACCTGCCCCCCCTTATCCTGCCAACCCCTGTCTCAGTTCTCCCCAGTCTCCCCTACTGACCTCTCTGAACTCCTCAAAGGAATGAAAACTGTCACCTGCACTCTTGACCCCATCCCCTCCAGCTTTGTCAAGGCCTCCCTTCCTGCTCTCTCTCCACTTATCACTGCAACAATAAACTCCTCCCTGTCTACAGGCATCGTCCCACCATCCCTCAAAATTGCTGCTGTTACCCCCATTCTGAAGAAACCTGGACTCAACCCTGACACCCTAGGTAACTTCAGACCCATCTCCAACCTACCCTTTCTGTCAAAAGTTTTGGAACGCGATGTAGCCACTCAACTCAAGCATCACCTCTCTGCCAATAACCTGTATGAAACATTCCAATCCGGATTCCGCTCCAACCACAGTACTGAAACTGCTCTCCTCAAAATCACCAACGACCTTCTCCTCTCCTCTGACGCCGGCAACCTCAACATTCTCATCCTCCTCGACCTCAGTGCCGCTTTTGACACCATCAATCACACCATCCTCCTCACCCGACTTGAAACCACCTTTAACATTATCGGCACTGCCCTCTCTTGGATCAAATCATACCGCTCTGACAGACGCCAGTTCATCTCCATCAATAACTGCAAATCCCCAAGGTGTCCCCCAAGGTTCAGTTCTTGGCCCCCTCCACTTCATCCTGTACCTGTCCCCCCTTGGTCACTTAATCCGCCGTCATGGTCTCCAATTCCACTGCTTCGCCGATGACATCCAGCTTTTCATCTCCACCAAGTCCATCTCCACCGCCACTCACTCTATCCTGACAAACTGCATCACTGAAATAAAATCCTGGCTTCAAATCAACTTCCTCAAACTTAACTATGATAAATCTGAAATAATCATCATTGGCCCAAAAACGCTCACCAAATCCACGCATAACTTTGCCCTCAACATCGACGGTTTCCCAGTATCCACCTCCCCTCACATCCGGAATCTTGGCATTATCTTTGACCAAACCCTCTCCTTCGACAAATACACTAAACAGATCACAAAGACAGCCTTCTTTCACCTGAAAAACATCGCCCGTCTCCGTCCATCCCTCTCCTCCACGGCTGCAGAAACCCTCATCCACGCCTTCATCGCCTCCCGTCTGGACAACTGCAACAGCCTCCTCTATGGTTCACCCTCAATAATCACCAATAAACTCCAATACATTCAGAACTCCGCTGCCCGTCTACTCACCCATTCCCGGACCCGTGACCACATCACCCCCGTCCTTTACAAGCTTCACTGGCTCCTCATCCCCCAGAGAATCCAGTACAAAATCCTCCTCTTGACAAACAAAGCCCTCCATAACCTGGCCCCATCCTACCTGACTGACTGACCTCCTCTCCAGACACACTCCCACCCGCAACCTCCGCTCTGCTGGTACCAACTTCCTGACCCCCCCCCCCCCCCCCCCCTCCGGACCAAATTCAGATCCTGGGAGGACAGGGCCTTCTCCATCGCTGCTCCCACCCTCTGGAACTCACTACCTCACACCATCAGAGACTCCTCCTCACTCACCACATACAAAACATCACTCAAGACCCACCTGCTCAACACTGCATTCAACATTTAACCCACAGCATTGAACCCCTGACTATCTCTTCTCCTTCTCCTTCTCCTTCCTTTTGCTTTGATTATTTACCTATTGATTTTTGTCTTTTTGCACTTGTTTTTTGTACTCTGTCAAAGCACCTTTGGGCTTCTTGAAAAGCGCTATATAAAATAAATGTATTATTATTATTATTATTACAGTCACGTGAAAAAGTAAGTACACCCCATGTAAAGTTTTGACTTTTTCAACATATTTCAACATCGTTATTTGATCTTCATTTCAACAATATTGATAGATAAAGGTGATATAATATAACAAATATCATGAAGCATTTACATTTTGTCGTCCATTGTATAATTTAAATAAACATAAATGCAAATTTCGCATGGGGAAAAAGTAAGTACATTTATCACTTTATTATCACGACTTCAAATACCTAAAATAAGAATCAGGTGCACCAGCTCAGGTGCAAATGTCTAGAACATCGTTAGAGAGGATCTTGGAGGAACCTGTCTTATTTAAACCTCAGACATTTAGTTTGGTTTGCTCTTTGTTGTTGAATTGTGCGGCGTTACCATGCCTAGATCAAAAGAGCTCTCTGAGGCCTTCAGAAAGAAGGTTATAGATGCCTTCGAGTCTGGGAAGGGATTTAAAAAGATCTCCAAACAATTTGAAATCCATCATTCGACTGTCCGGAAGATCATCTACAAATGGAGAAGATTCCAAACAACTGCCAACTTGTTCAGGCCAGGCCGCCCAAGCAAGCTCAGCCCGAGAGCAGACCGCAAGATGCTGAAAGAAGTCTCTAAGAACCCCAGAATGTCATCACGGCACCTACAGGTAGCTCTTGCCACTGTTGATGTCAAAGTGCACGAGTCTACCATTAGAAAGAGGCTGCACAAATTTGATCTACATGGGAGGTGTGCCAGGAGGAAACCTTTGCTGTCCAGAAAGAACATCAGGGCAAGACTAAAGTTTGCCACTGAACACCGAGGCAAAGACTAGCACTTCTGGAACAATGTGCTCTGGACAGATGAGTCAAAGGTAGAGCTATTTGGCCACAGTACCAGAAGACATGTTTGGCGAAAACCAAAGACAGCATTTGATCACAAGAACCTGATACCAACTGTAAAGCATGGTGGTGGAAATATTATGGTTTGGGGCAGCTTTGCTTTGCATCAGGGCCTGGGCAGCTCACCATCATAGAATCCACTATGAATTATTCATTGTACCAGAGGGTGCTTGAGGTTAATGTGAGGCCATCTGTCGGAAAGTTGAAGCTCAACCGAAGGTGGACCTTGCAACATGACAATGACCCTAAACATACCAGTAAATCCACCAAGGAATGGCTGAAAAGAAAGAAATGGAGGGTTCTGGAATGGCCAAGTCAAAAGCTCGGATCTAAATCCCATCGATATGTTGTGGGGGGATTTGAAACGAGCTGTGCATGCAAGAAACCCCTCAAACATCGCACAGCTGAAATAATTCTGTATGGAGGAGTGGGCAACAATTTCTCCCAGTCGATGTCAGAGACTGGTAGACAGTTATAAGAAACGCCTACTTGAGGTTGTTTCTGCCAAAGGGGGCAGGCAATACCACCTATTAGAGCCAAGGTGGTATTACTTACTTTTTCCACAGAAGGAAATGGCATCTCTATTAATTTTTTGTTGAATAAATTATTACCAAGTCAATTTTTCATTGTTTTTTTGTTCAATTCGATCACCTTTATCTATAGATACTGTCTAAATGAAGATCAAATATTGATATGTCCACATATGTTAAAAAGATTTTAAAAAACATTTCATGGGGTGTACTTACTTTTTCCACATGCGAAATTTGCATTTATGTTTATTTAAATTATACAATGGACTACAAAATGTAAATGTTTCATGATATTTGTTATGTTATATCACCTTTATCTATCATTATTGTTGAAACGAAGATCAAATAGCTGTATGTTGAAATATGGTGAAAAAGTCAAAACTTTACATGGGGTGTTCTTACTTTTTCACGTGACTGTATTTATGAGAATTTCAGTTTTGTTGTGACATTTTGCTTTGATCAATTGGAGTGGTTGGTGATGTAATCATTGTTATGGGATTTTTAATCGAGAACATGCACAATGAATAGTGCTGTCATAGAATAGGTTAATACAGTATTTGTAAGACTAATGAAGTAAAGAGTTGTGAAAATGTGAATAAGGTTGATAATTGCCAAAACGAATATGAGGTACAACCGGCATGTGTTGAGAAACTCGCCATGAACACCAGAGCAGTCATTTTATTGGAAAATGGTAAGGATGCGTAGCCAAGCAATGATATGCCTGAGCACATGAGAGCGTGGGCTTTACAGGCCTTGATTAGTCATATGATTGACCTTTGAGAGCCAAGAGCATGCATGCAATGCAGGACAAATATTAGTGAACAAGATAGAAAGGAAGAGGGAAAAGAAGATAAGAGTCATGCGAGTGTGTGAAGATCCTGTGCGTGCAATGTGTGTTCAGAAGACGGTCTAAGAGTGTGAGATGAAGGCGGGAGGACACCAGGGGAGAAGCGTCACTGAACTAGGATCGCTTTTCTGTCCCTTATAGGGTTACCCCCTTTGATAAGAGGCCGTCTCGCAGCCTTAAGGGCTTGGCATTCATCATAGCCCAGGTCTCAGCTTGGTCCAATTTCTCTCCTTAGCATCTTAATCTTATAAGGCTTTTGTGGTCCTGATGGGCCGTTCATTGGGCTGGTGATGGAAACAGCGATGCAAGAGTGTGCTACATTGGAGGGCCCCGAACACTCCTCTAGCGTTGGAAATCACACACACGCACATGCATGCACGCCCACACAACCATATTATCCACAGCATGGATCGACTATAAAATACCTTTTGATATGTCCCACAATCATATCTACCAGATAAAACACAATGTCAGTTTGTTTGTGTTTGTACTGATGTCTGTCCCCCTTCATGAGGGTAGGTTTTAAAGGCCAATCTTTCAACAAACACAAATGTGTTCACCGAGGACTAAATTTTTCTATTTTTAGGGTCTATTTTTGAGGATAAAACAAAGTCGAAAAACATTTTCCATAAAATAGTAATTATGTCTCTTCTATTGGAATTTTAGACGGTGGCTTGCAAACAGAGCCTGAGGGGCGGTGGACCAAAGCATTAAAAAAAAAAATACAAGGCACAGTGAGGTGAAATTCGCTGCCCATGATGTGCAACGCGCGCAGAGTAAAACGAGTGTTCATTATGATGACATCCGTATTAAAAAAATTAAAAAAACACCTTTAGAGGCCATTTTTCCCCGCAAAGCGGGGGTTGGCCTTTTTCGGGGACCGTGGTTGTTGTTGTTTTTTTGGTCCCCTTTTTGAAGCAATGTTTTACGGCCGGATGCCCTTCCTGCCGCCAACCCTGTTAGTCGCCTCTTGCGACACACAGGGAATTACCAGTGAACTGGTACTCAATTAGCCGACCTCGGAAGGATGACAGGCTGAGTCAACCCCCCTGGCGTTAATTCAGCGATCGACCGGGATTCGAACCCAGGATCCTAGGATCCTAAGCTGGCACCCTAGCCGCTAGCCCAACACCAGGGATAAATGACATCCGTATGATGCCTAATAAATAAAGAAGATATAAGCACACCTGACACTAGGCTGAGTCTTCAGACTTTGGCATGCTCACGAGGCTGCACTGTCGAATAAACCATTTCTAACTGTCATATTTGATGGGCTTTTTGCTAGTATGTATATATGTGACAGGCTCTGGCAAAAGCAGCAGACACTTGGGGGCAAAAAATAAAAATTGAGATTTTGATATCATCTGATTCCCCATGCTTTTCTCTTTCATTTGATATATACATTTTGCTAATTGGATGAAAATTAACGAAGTTATGGTATTTTAATGACAATTATATTTTCGTTTAAACAATGGTGATAATTAGGTTCAAAGTTCACAATACAGTTCACACGCACAAAGAAAGTGCACACGTAGAGCTTTTCATTCATACCAAACATGTATGTCAGGGATCTCCTTCGAATTACGATGTAATTCCGCGATCTTGGTGTCTTTTTGACCAAGGAATCGTGAATTTCTGACCACATTTTGAGAATGACATTTTAGATTCTTCATCGAATTTCACAACTTTTCTGTTGTTTCTTGGGAAAATGTTTTGGTGCATAAGAATCTAGAGAAGTTACTCTTTCTATCCATATAAAAATCTCAATTTGGTCCCTGTGGTCATATTGCGACTCTCTTCGCCTTTTTCTCGCTAAGAGAAATGCCTCCAAGTGTCTGCTTTTGCCAGAGCCAGTCACATATACATCAAGCCAGTTACATCAAATGAGAAGACACCTCATTTGTAATGGGGCCCATTTTGGGGGTCCAAAACAATTAGAAGGGTAAACTTCTTGTGACTGATGGAACAATTAAGTTTTAATTACCATTTGGAGTCACATTCTGTGCATCTTACAGTTCAACTAAACAGTACGGTGGAAAATAGGATGAATTTTGAATAAACATGCAGTTCTATGCTCTGCTATACAATGGTGAACCAGGTCAACAATCTGGATGCAGCAGTACAAGTACAGTGGTCTGCAAGAGCATTCACCCCACCCCTCCCCTCCCCCCATCCCCCAAATTCACACAAAAATTATACTATCCAGATCCGGATCTTCCCCCAAATGTAATCATTTCTTCCTTGTCACATACCCTACCTCTCAACCAAATTCCTTCCGAATCTGTGCACTACTTTTTGAGATATCCTGTGCAAAGACAGACAACCAAACAGACAGACAGGGGTGAAAACATAACCTCCATCCATCTTTGGTGGCAGAGGTAATTATTTATTTTAAAGATTACAAAATAAGTGTAAGAGGTTTCACCTGTATGTAAATCTGTGACTTAACTTAATAATCAAGCTTCCCCACTTATCTAAGGAGTTTTAAGGTGAAACTCACTTGGTCAACCAATAAGGCAAATATGAAGACCAAGAAGCTTTCCAATAAAGTCAGACATAAAGTGGTGGAGAAATACCGTTTACGAGAGGGAAGATTACACGTAAGAGATTCCTCTTCTTCACGTAAGAATCTTCATAAGAAGATTTAAAAGTCACTCATTACCCCTTTGAGTATGGTGAAACCAATCATGAAGAAGTGGAAGACATATCATAACACCCAGACTCTACCCAGATCAGGTTGCCCATCCAAACTCAGCAGCAGGGCAAGCAGGAAACTGGTTTGGGATGGCCCTGTAAATCCAACAATGACTTTGAAAGATCTGCAAGACTATGTCCAAGATGCGTGTCAGTGTTCATTAATCAACAATATCCCGTTACCTTCACAAAGCTACCCTCTATGGACAGGTGGAAAGAAAAAAGCCATTACTGAAAAAGACATCTAAAAGCTCATACAGAATTTGTGAAAAAGCATCTTAATGATACTGCAGGAATGTGGAGAAACGTTTTGCCGTTAAAGACAATTTTTTTTAATCTAACTCTGGTCTAAATTCAAAGCGTTATGTCTAACGCACACCGAACACTGAACATCACCCAGTCAAAACCAACCCTACTGTCAAGCATGGTGGCATCAGCATCATGTTATGTGGCTGCTTTTCGTAAGAAGGGACTGGGAAGCCTGTGAGGATAATAGGGACAATGGACAGTGCAAGGTCAGGAGAATCCTTGATGAAAACCTGCTTGAGTCAGCCATGAATCTGAAACTGGGTCGAAGACTCACATTTCTTCAGGACAATGATCTGAAGCACAAAGCTAAAGCCACACTAGAGTGGCTGAATAAGAAGAAAATAAATGTTCTTGAGTAGCCCAGTAAAAGTCCTGACTTGAACCCAATTTAACATTTATGGCGAGACTTGAAGATTGCAGACCATTGACGATCCACATCAAACTTGGCAGAACTAGAGAAATTTTCAGGTGAAGAATGGGCAAAGATTTCACAATCTCACTGTGCAAAGCTGGTAGACACCTACCAAAAAACTCATTGCAGTCATTGCTGCAAAAGGTGCTTTCACCAAGTATTGAGCTTGAGGGATGAATACTTTTGCAACCAGTGAATTTTGATTTGTACATGTTTTTTGCAGGTATTCCTGACATGTAACCCCCTTCAACTATAACAGTGTTTAGTTTGATCTCTTGAGTTATGAATAAAAAAGTTCATTTGGAAAAATTGTTTCTACATAATTCAGAATTCATCTAAAAATGCCATTATTGGGAGGGGGTGAATGCTTTTGTCAGCCAATGTATGTGCACCCTATAGCTGTTGACCAGTCTTCTGGATTTCCACCCATATTCTCCTGATATCCGTTGCCTGAAAAATTGGCCTAAATATTTGATTCGCATATGTAATATGTAATAAATGGTATGATTATGACAGGAAGCCTCACACATGGTTTTCCCTGCCAGACATCACATGTTTTGTCCCTATGCCCTTGGTTGCTTTCTCCTTCCCACTCAATCCTCACTGCTCCTATATACGTAAACACCCCCACCGTGGGAGAAAATACGTAAACACCCCCACCGTGGGAGAAAAAAAAAAAAACCTTCGCTCCATTGCACAAAATAAGTACAGTACAGCATTGTTCAGGCTGGAGTTCCCCAAGGCAGTGTTCTGGGCCCTGTGCTTTTTCTGGTCTTCATCAATGATCTCTCTGACTCTCTTGAAAATCCTCTCTATCTCTTTGCTGATGACTCCACTCTCTGCCGCTCCATTCCTCATCCCTCAGATCGGCAGTCTGCAGCCTCCTCACTCTCTGCAGACCTGGACAAAATCACAGACTGGGCAAACAAGTGGAACATGTCTTTCAATCCTGACAAATCTCACACTCTTACGATGTCTCTCCGAAAAGACCGACTGGACAACCCTCCCATCTACTTTCTGAATAATCCTCTCCAAGAAGTTCTGTCACTCAAGCTTTTGGGTCTCACTATCTGCCATGATCTTTCCTGGGAAAACCACATTTCCAAGCTGGCCTCCAAAGCCAGTCGCCGACTGGGCATCCTCCATCGTGTGAAGTCCTTCCTTGGCACACCTGAGCTCCTCACCACATACAAGGCTTTCATCCGCAGCTCAATGGAGTACTGCTCTCCCCTCTGGGCTGGTGCTCCTGCCTCACACCTAGCTCGTCTTCACGCTGTTGAAACCAAAGCGTTCAGAATCATTGGAATCTCCCGCGATGACGCTATCTCCAAGGGCCTTTCACTTACTCACCGCAGGCAGGTTGGTCATCTTTCTGTCTTCTACCGACTCCTCTCCGGCCTTGCTCCCCCAGCTCTCGCTGGGCTCTGTCCCCCAAATATTCCTACAGGTCGCACAAGATCTGCCTGCAACCCTCTTATGGTTAAACTGCCAAAATCAAGACTCTCTGCTCACCTTCACTCCTTCATTCCTCTTTTCTCCCGCCTCTGGAACAAACTCCCTCACTCTCTTCAATCCAACTCCACCCTCCAGGTCTTTAAAACAGCTGTTCACCACCATCTCTTATCTTCCTCAATCCAAAACCTTGATCTTTTCTACCCCCGCTAATTTCACCCCAAATCCACTTTTTTGAGGTGCCGACTTCTTTCCTGGAAGTCCTTGGTGTCCTTGCGTTTTATACCTATCCTGCCACCCCCCAGGCCCTCTCCCTCCCACACATCTCCCGATGTCCCTGCTCTCAAATGTTGTGTTTATGTGCTTCCTCCCCTTCTCTCCCCATCTTGTCGACCGCTCCCCTTTTTATATACTTTGTTTGCTTGTTTGTTTGATTTGTTTGTTTGATAAATGCTAGCTCTTTCACGAGCCTCGACTCTGTATACAAAAAAAAAAAAAAAATTCTAAAATAAAATTAAATAATGGAGGTATTTGATTAACAAATATATTTGTCATGTTGCAGTCCGAACTCTCCCAGTTTTTGTGTATTCTGACAATTCGCCACCGTTGTGTAGTCCGAGTGGTACAAACTGAAATCCCAGCACTGGACACACTGCTCTCCTGTAATGGGGCTTCATCGTCTTCAGACAATATGGTCTTTATTCCGAACAAATATAATGAGACTGCAATGTAAATCTCCAGGGTCTTAATATCCTTGCTACGTGAGCAACACCACAAAATTCTCCACCAAGCAGCAGAATAGCTTGCGGAGTTTGGTCGTTTCAGGCTACGAGGCTGATGCTTCTTGACCCTTTCATGCTGCTGGGTGTATCAGACTCTTGTGGAATGTATAGAAATTAAGTAATGAGATTTTTTGATGATTTGATGTATAGTAAATGCAGATGCACAAAATATTGTTTATGACGTCAAAGCAAAACGTATTACAACATGGAAAAAAAAAAAAACTTTCAAGGTCCAAATTTCCATTTAATTAACAAAGTACAGTATACGTCGCATCTCACCATGTACTTCACCCATTGTCTTTGGAGAAAAGCATTATAGACATGGATAGTTTACAAAGAATGAAAAAGTAGAAACGACAAATTGATGCTGTGCATTTAAAACCAAAAGAAGACATTATACAGGGAAAAATGTAGAAGTGAAAGAGGGAAAGAAGAAAAAGGTCAGTATAGAGGTTGGCGAGAAGGTCCAACCATCACTATCAGCAAATAAGTCAGCCAAGCGAGGGGAAACACAGACAGGAAGGGTGGTACCGCATACAAGGACATGCCAAGAGCAATTTCGACATGACTACTGCTATGCTAGCCAAAGGAGCCCTTTCAGCACACGTCAGCATGACCCAGAAAACTCACTATTCAAACCCTCCAACCCTCCTTGAAACGCCGTGAGGCAAAGCAGATGTTTGGTGTTTAGTGTCAAAGACTTGCGTGTGCCCTCAGCAAAAGCGTGCAAATATACAATCCCAATGTCCTTTTTCTTAACAGTTTTCAAGCTACATCAAGTAGTTAAAGGTGGACTCCATGAGAAATTCCACAGGTGCTTCATGGGGAAATATCCGTCAAAAAGCACGGCCTTACTCCTTTACTGTAGAGACAATGATAAAAGCTTTAATATGCACTTCAACTAAACTACTGTGGCCCATTAACCTTTTGGAGTAAAATAAAATGATGATGGTAATAAAACGCATCGCCAAACAGCTAGAGAACAACTAAAAGCTTTAACTTTGCTCTTTCAAAAGAGAATTCTGAAAACTTTAAATAAAAAAAAAGAATCTAAAAACAAGAGAAAAAAATTAAGTAAATGGAAGTGGAAGGAAACAGTATTTTAACAATGCCAGCTTCACAATTAAAGTGCAAAACCCTTTTACAGCTGCCACATTAGATGAAAAAAAAAAGACAAAGGCTGTATTTCGAGCCAAATGAACTTGTGGATGTGTCTCAGGGTTAAAGGTGCAAAACGGAATCGTAAACGTACAACAGCAGCACGAGGAACTCGATCAATCGATCGGTGAATGCATATTGGACAAGAAACCACAATGTGATCACTTGGGTGTTTGGACATCACTGGAGCTCATCGCATGAGAATAAGATGCAATCCAACTAAGCCTTTAAAAGCCAAAATATCTAAACTGCCTCCACTCCAATAGCAAAATCGATCACCTGCTATTTCATCATTATGATGTGGCGGACACGAAAGCCCACTGGCGTGGTGACATCATTCCGACAACCAAGTGGGCGGCGGCCATGCCCGAGGGGTAGGCGTGGCCTCAGGATATACACCGGGCGCGCAGCCCGGAGCGCGCCAGTGCTACAGTGACCTCTTTGAATAAAGAACATTAAACTTACCGCGTTGTCCGCTTCCTCCTTGGTAGCAAGTCGCGCGCATAGCACCGCGTGCTTCATTGGTGACCTCATACATTCGAGTTAGCCATCGCTGACCACCCGAAACCGCCGCAACAATGGCTACCAACGCGGTCTCCATCAAGCTCCCCGAATTCTGGGAGTCACAAGCCGAAGTTTGGTTCCTGCAGGCAGAAGCCCAGTTCCGACTTCGAGGCATCACGGTGGACGAGACCATGTACTGCCATGTGGTCGCCGCCCTCAGGCCCGGCACGGCCACCCGCGTCGTATCAGTCCTAAGGGATCCACCTGCCGACGGCAAGTACGAGGCGGTCAAGCGTCTCCTCCTCGCCACGTTCGGCCTTACGGTGGACGCACGGGCCGATCGCCTCTTGGACCTCCCCGAGATCGGGGACACGCGACCATCAGTCCGTATGGACCATATGCTGGCGCTCATGGGCGACGAAACCCCAAACGCTCTATTCCGGGCGTTGTTTCGACGCCAGCTGCCAGCAGGAGTCCGCCACGCTTTGGCTGGTTCCGCGTTAACGGAACCCCGTGCGCTCGCTGCCGAGGCCGACAAATACTACGCGGCTTTGGACACGCAGGCGAGTCTTGGCGCGGTTGCCGCTCCCGAGGCTCCCGAGGTTTTCCCCGATGCACCGCACCTCGTGTCTGCCGTCACGCCCCGCCCACCACCACCGCCGCCGCCGCAAAGAAAACCGTGGCCTCCGACGCCGCAGCTGCCCGCCTGGTGTTTCTTCCACGCCAAGTTCGGCCACGAGGCTCGGCAGTGTCGCCCGCTGTGCTCATTCGGCAGGTCGGGAAATGGGCGAGCCGGCGCTCAGTGGCAACGGTGAGCGTCGGCAATTCAAACAGCCTTCTGTACATAACGGGCACCTTGTCCGGGCGCCGTTACCTGTGCGACACGGGGGCGCAGGTGAGTGTCGTTCCTGCCGGTACGTCCGACAAGCACACCGCGGGCCGAGGTCCCGCGCTGCTTGCGGCCAATGGTACGTCTATACGCACGTACGGAAAACGCTGTCTCTCTCTGCGGTTCGGAGGGCAGGTTTTCCGTTGGTCGTTCGTTACGGCCGACGTGCCCATGGCACTGCTCGGCGCGGACTTATGTGCTAATGGATTACTGGTCGATGTAAAGCGCAGAAGGCTTGTCCAGGCTGAGACGTTCAGCTCGCTCGCGTGCGCGCTGCCCGCCTCATTGAGCAGCTCACAGAGCGGCTCACCGAGCGGCTTGCCGAGTGGCTTGCTGAGCGGTTCCGTTCCGGCCAGGTTCATCTGTACGCTTCCGGCAGCGGACGAATTCGCCCGCCTCCTCGCGGGTTTCCCGGCCCACCTTCTCAGCGGGGACCGTCAAGCACGGGGTGGAACATCACATCCCCACCGCCGGGCCACCGGTCTACGCCCGGGCACGCCGCCTCGAGCCGACGAAGCTCGCCATAGCTAAAGCGGAGTTCGCTACGCTGGAGCGGCTCGGCATCGTGCGGCGCTCCAAGAGCGCGTGGGCGTCCCCGCTCCACATCGTGCCCAAGCCCGGCGGGGGATGGCGACCGTGCGGGGACTACCGGCGCCTCAACGATGCCACCACCCCCGACCGCTACCCCGTCCCCCACATCCAGGACTTCTCCGCCCGGTTGGCGGGGATGTCCTTCTTTTCAAAGGTGGACCTCGTACGCGGCTACCATCAGGTCACTGTCAGGCCGGAGGACATCCCAAAGACGGTTGTCATCACGCCATTCGGGCTTTTCGAATTTCTTCGGATGCCCTTCGGTTTGAAAAATGCGGCTCAGGCGTTTCAGCGCCTCATGGACAGCGTCTTGCGCGGCTTGGATTTTTTGTACGTCTACCTGGACGACATCCTCGTCGCCAGCGCGTCCCGCAAAGAGCACCTTCGTCACCTCCGCACGCTCTTCGAACGTCTGGGCCAGCACGGCCTGATCGTGAACCCCGCCAAGTGCCGGTTCGGTGTCGCTGAAATCGACTTTTTGGGGCACCGCGTCACCAGGCACGGGGCCGTCCCCCTACCGGCCAAGGTGGAGGCGGTGAAGGGGTTTCCGCGCCCCCGCACGATCAAGGGGCTCCAGGAGTTCCTGGGCATGGTAAACTTTTACCATCGGTTCCTGCCCCGCATCACCCAGCTCCTGCGCCCCTTACACGAGGCCCTTCGAGGGAAGCCGGGCAAAGGTGACATTACCTGGACCGAGCAGATGGACGCGGCGTTCTCGGGCGCGAAGCTCGCCTTGGCCAACGCCACCATGCTCGCGCACCCGGCGCCCGATGCACCGATCGCCCTCACCACCGACGCCTCGGACTACGCGGTGGGCGCGGTGCACGAGCAATGGGTGCGTGGTGCTTGGTAACCGCTGGCGTTCTTCAGCCGGCAGCTTCGCCGGCCCGAACGCCGTTACAGTACCTTCGACCGCGAGTTGCTTGGGCTTCACCTGGCAGTCAGGCACTTCCGCCATCTGCTCGAGGGCCGTGCGTTCACGGCCTTTGTCGACCACAAGCCGCTGGTTTTCGCGGTGGGCAAGGTCGCCGACCCGTGGTCGGCCCGGCAACAGCGTCACCTCACGGCCGTGTCCGAGTACACGACGGACATCCGACACGTCGCGGGAAAGGACAACCCGGTGGCCGACTGCCTTTCCCGGGCCGTCGCCCACGCAGTCCACCTTGGCATCGACTATGCCCGGATGGCGGCGGACCAGGCCGCCGACCCCGGGGTCCAGGCCTTGCGGACCGCCGTCACGGGCCTCCGCGTCACCGAGGTGCCCTTCGACGGCACGGGCAGCCGGGCACGGCCCTCGTTTGCAACGTCTCCCTCGGGCGGCCTCGCCCCATCGTGCCCGCAGGCTGGCAGCGCCAGGTATTTGACGCCATCCACGGCCTGTCCCACCCGGGCACGAAGGCCTCCCAGAGGTTGGTCGCCGACAAGTTTGTCTGGCATGGCCTCCGGAAGGCCGTCCGCGGCTGGACCAGGACGTGCCTTGCGTGCCAGCGCGCGAAGGTGCACCGGCATACCCAGGCCCCATTGGCCCCGTTTACGGTGCCGGCACGTAGGTTCGACCACGTGCACGTGGACCTGGTGGGACCTTTGCCCCCCTCGCAGGGTTTCACCCATGTCCTTACCATGGTGGACCGCACCACCCGGTGGCCGGAGGCCGTGCCTTTGGCGGCGACGACGGGGGCAGACGTCGCGCAGGCGTTCATCGCCACCTGGGTCGCCCGGTTCGGCGCCCCCTCGGACATCTCGTCCGACCGCTGCCCCCAGTTCACCTCGGAGCTCTGGGCCGCGGTCGCGCGGGGGCTCGGGGTCCAGCTGCACCAAACCACGGCCTACCACCCCCAGGCCAACAGCCTGTGCGAGCGGTTCCACCGCTCGTTGAAGGCCGTGCTCCGGGCCACCCTCCGCGACGGCGGCTGGGTCGACAGGCTCCCCTGGGTCCTGCTGGGCCTCCGGACAGCGCCCAAGGAGGACCTGCGCGCATCCGTGGCGGAGTTGGTCTTTGGACAACCGCTGCGGGTGCCGGGCGAGTTCCTCCCCGACCCCACGGCACCTTGGTCCGCGGCGCAGGAGCGTTCTGCGCTGCAGGAGACCGCCCGGAGGTTCGCCCCAGTGCCGACGGCGCACCACGGGCACCCTCCTAAACACGTCGCCCCGGAGCTTCGCACCGTGGAGTACGTCTTCGTCCGGCACGACGCCCACCGGACACCACTGCGGCCCCCGTACGACGGGCCTTTCCGCGTGCTGGAGACCGGGGTGAAACATTTCACCCTGGACATCGGCAGCACTCCTGACCGGGTCTCCATAGACCGCCTCAAGCCAGCCCACCTCGACGTGGACCACCCACCGCCGGTGGCTCAGCCCCTGCGTCGGGGCCGCCCCCCTGCGGGCGGACCCCCGGCACCGCCCAGTACCGCAGGCACGCCGCCCCCCGGTCCGGCACCCATCCCGGGTACAGCCGGGGGCATCCCACCCGGAATCCCTGCACCCCGGACGCCGCCGGTCGCCAGGGGGCGCTTCGGCCGGGTCATCCGTTTGCCCCGCAAACTGTCCCTCCAGGTGCGCGAGAATTCTGGGGGGGCGCGTGTGGCGGACACGAAAGCCCACTGGCGTGGTGACATCATTCCGCGCACCAAGTGGGCGGCGGCCACGCCCGAGGGGTAGGCGTGGCCTCAGGATATACACCGGGCGCGCTGCCCGGAGCGCGCCAGTGCTACAGTGACCTCTTTGAATAAAGAACATTAAACTTACCGCGTTGTCCGCTTCCTCCTTGGTAGCAAGTCGCGCGCGTAGCACCGCGTGCTTCAATGACACCTTTTGGAGCAACACTTAAAACACAGTGCTAAACCCAAGGCCAAGGTCAGGAATTATAGAGCTGCCTTTAACATCATAGTGTCTGCGGTACTTTGTTCAAAATCTACATGCCAAGCGCAAGGTTATGTTGTGTCACACTCATGCCAGCCATAATTCACATTGCTCACACGTAAACACCATGCTCCATCGAAGTGGGCTCCCAATCAATGACATTACGTGGCAACTTCATTGTAGTCCCCAAACCAAAGCAATGTTAAGAATATTTTGTGGCTGTAGATGCTCTCCAATTTCAGATGTACGTTCAGAGAAAAAATAAAAAAAAGAAGTATTTAATCTTCAAAAGAAACGGGTGAACACACACACTTTGAAAAAATAAATAGATAATTTCCAGTTAAACCACCCCAGAACTGCTTTGACAGCCTTTGTAATAAGTCTCAGTCGGGAAAGAAGAAAACACATTCTGGTTCTAATGTGGAACTGATGAAGGAAGATGCACACAAATTCCACAGCGAAAAAAACATAAAAATTAAAAAAAATAGGTGATGCTAAATCCAACCTACAAAGTTAGCAAAGACAAAACAATATCAGTCTGTGTTGGGAAAAACAAAAAAAACAAGGTAAATAATGTTTTTCCTCTTTTTCTTTTGAGCTCTTACTTTTCCTCCTGCAAATTGCTTGTCAGTGCAATTCCAGGAGCTTGTGAATGATGCATTTTCAAAGCCTGATGTGCCTAGATGCATTATGTTTGACATTTGCCACAAATGGTATTGTGAAAGAATGGCATACTAAATTTCAATTATATATCATTATGTGTAAGGGTGAGAGGGATCAAGAGCTAGACTGTTATGGTCTGTGTACGTGCAGTATGGTCTGTGTGTTTCGAGTAGGTTAGATGGCCATGTAACAGGGACCTGTCAGAGTAAGTCCTTTGTTACACATGACGCTGAGGCAGAGTATGGAATTTATAGACAGGGTATACAGATTAATTTCGTACGTGTAAACACCTCTTGTTTATGTGAGAATGAGTGCACAGCCATCGTTGCAGCATCACACAGCTAAGGGTGAGACAAGATCAGGAGAGGTACATGCTAGGAATCCTGGGAACTTCAAGAAAAACACATATACCTACGCCACTGTCTTTCTCCTTTGTACTGTGTTCCCGATGGGGTCTGCTTGTGATAACATTAGTGTTAAGGTAAACGAGGAACTGAGACAGCCATTTTAAAGCGTGCCATCCAGTTAGTTACCTCTGTCTTGTGATAAGGTGAGAACACAGCCTTCAATAATGGAAGGCAAAAGAGCTGGCAAGTCGTTTTAATGCCACTTGATAATCAATAGAGCACTTTTCATCCAGAATTCATTAAGAAATTGAACATGCCTTCAAATTGCTGCCTGGTGCCAAGTATATGAGCTCACATACACATTTCCACCATACCTCTAACTGGTAGATGGCTATCGACACCTCCTTCCGCCTCCCTTCCCTCTCCTTTTCCCTCCCCTCGACACACTCACGAAAATACACAGGTCTTGCACAAGGAAGGAAAGCATTTCACACGTTGGTTGTTATCTCCATTTGCGGGTTTCAGAAGGTGGGAGGAAGTTCTCCCAGAACTCAAAATCTCCACCTCCTTTTTCAGTAAAGGATCATTATTCATGAATCAAATTCTGAAACTTTGTTCAGCCTTGGCTGCCAGCTTTGTTTATTTCAACTGGGTCATGAATCTTTCTCCTCTAGCATTAACTCCTTACGTGGAATATGCTATGCAGTGGAGGACGATTCCCTTCTCCTTCAAATTCCAGCTCATTTAATCTTCTCCGATTCATCTGGAACCTAGTAGCTGCTGTTTGGAGAACAGGCGAGACCTTTTTAGCTTTGGGGCTGAGCTCTGTTCTATCATGAGGCAGGGATTCTCTCCCTCACTGGAGAAGGTGCAGTCATTGTCCTTTTCAGCACACATTTTGGCTGCCTGGTGTGACCACACAAACTTAGACCTCAGCCTACCTTTTAGTCATTTTCTACCCTTTAGTCTGTGTCCCTTTAGTCATTTGCTGTGACCGTCATTGTTTGGCATATTTTTGTTACAGCCGGCCATTTTGCTTTCCACAAGAGGCTGTAGGGGCCTTGGCTGCTTGACAGGGGTCACCGATGACAATCAGGGGAGTCGTGCCAAAAAGTATCTGCGAGGGTTGTGTGTCTGCCTGCTCGCTTTCTCTTCACGGGTTTGCTTAGTAGCTTTTCATTGCTCAGGGTCATTCACAGTGGATGTATTCACAACCAAACCCCCTTTCACACCAGTGTGTTATATGGCGCTTCAATTAATTGAATGAATGAATGAATGATCGTTTTTAAGGCCATTTCCCCCGCTAGAGCGGGGGTTAGCCTTGCGGGCCCCATGACAATCATGGTTCCCTGTTTGAGGCAAAGTTTTTATGGCCGGATGCCCTTCCTGACGCCAACCCTTAGTCGCCTCTTACGATGCGCAGGGATACGGTGTACCTATTCTAAACCGGGGCACACACCAGGATCATTCATCCCAGCAAGCTGGTACTCAATTTGCCGACCTCGGAAGGATGACAGGCTGAGTCAACCCCCCTGGCGTTAATTCAGCGATCGACCGGGATTCGAACCCAGGATCCTAGGATCCCAAGCCGGCACCCTAACCGCTAAGCCAACACCAGGCGCTTAAATTAATTATTTAATTTAAATCCATGACTAGTTATTGCACAAATGTTAAAAACTGAGCAAAATAAATTTCAAATTCCACATGCATAGAGAAAACAAAATTGGGCAAATAATATGTCACCTATTTGTAACGGGTCCTTCACAACACGGGCCTTGAGGAGGTGTTCTCCGCGTGCAAATTCATCGGCACTTCCATTGGCCAGGCACGAATACAACCTGAGGCAAAGGTAAAGATAAAACTGTAGTTATTTTTTATATCGACAAGGAAAGCGGCTCCGAGGCTACACTTGAAAAACATGGAGTCTCTTCAAAAAACATGCCCAAAACCCACACAAGCTCGACCTTAATTCACAGTTTAATGCAGATCATTAGTATCGACTGTGCTTTGACAAGCGATTTTGAGGGCATGGTACATTCGTCAGGTTAAACCATCAGATGGTTACATTTATCACAGTGAAAACACCAAACTTGGTCCATGGCCTGAATAATATGTTGGCATCACCTCTGAGAACATAATGTTGGGGTGGGAAGTACATGTGTGCATGGAATCATAAAGCACCTCGGCTTTTTTTGAAAGGCTCATTCGTTAACCAGCTGTAACGATTGATAAATAAGCTTAGCAAAAAGCAAATTCAAAGACATTCAAATGAAGGTAAATCTTCAATAATAGAAACTCTAAGCGGTCCACAATCCACAGTAACCCAATGTTTATTTCTGTCCATCCATATCCTCTACAAAGAACAAACATCTCAACGTTCTCCTACTCAAGTTTTGCAATGACATGCTCCAAACCTGATGTCTTCCTCATTCTCAGGGAAGCTCCAGAAAGCGATGCGCAACTGTAGTTGTTCAGGTACAGGTGGATATACCTTTTCGACAACTTCAAATGGGATGTACAAGGCAACTTGTCGAGCTGCCAGCTCCACCAATGGTGAAACTTGTCGTTCTGCATGCAAAGCACAAGCAATACAAAATGAACGTTTGGGAATATTACATGCCCTTTAAAAAAAACATACAAATGCCAAAGATTTAGAAGAAGGTTACACTTTTTTTCTTTAACTTACAGCTCTCCAAAGACAAAACACCAAAATAAGAGCATTCCTAGTAGGGACGTTTTATTCATTAGCAAGTTGTGCTGTCATGTACAAACCAATTCTGTGTTCACTACACATAACAGACACCAAAGAAAAACAAATAAATAAAAATGCCCAGAGAGCACTTTGTCATGGGCAGATGCCAGGTCATACATCATGAAACCATATGACTAAATAGCAAATCAAACTGTCCATAAAAAATGAATCCCTTTTTGTATTCAAACAAGCTGGGAGAGTGGGTGTAGCGTATGGAAGTCATGTGGCACATTATGCCCAAAAACACAAGCTGTGACCATTTAAGTCATTTTAACTTTGCAACAACTTTGGAAACAGCTCTGATAAAATTTACCAACTTTAATGAAGAAATCCACAAATAATGCACCAAGCATACAATCATAAAGAATATCATTAAAAAGGAGAACAAGATACAGAATCGACAAATAAGAAGTGTTGTTAGAATAATGATCTCGGCAATTGACTCAAAGAACACAAGTTAAAATCCCAAAGGTGGCTTATTAGTTTAATAATGTGCGCAAACCTCCTCATCATTCATTTTATGTACAAAGTCTACTTGTAAATATTAAACAATATTGAACATGTTAGAGTGTGCAGTCTTGGAGAAAATTTATACAGTCAAACTTATAACATCTATGAATCACAAATCGTAAAATTTTAAAATTACAATGACAATTATAGTTTCCACAATATTTTCCCAAGACCATCATTCTGGAATTTTGGAAGCCGTCTTTTTTTTTTTTGCCTCATCATCACATTGGACTCTTGAAATGGCCTTCATCCGAAAATATTATGCCCGACCTTTTCTGTATCTCCAATCAAATGTCTGATGATTTATTACATCGTTTTAACAAATGAGCTCCAATTATTTCCTTTCCCTGATGAGATGCTTTCACAGTATTAAGATGCATTATTGAACCCCTCATTCAGGAAGTGATGGCTACTTCTGGTCCTCACTCAATGTGTGTTGATAAGGTGTTATGTATAATGAGCCAGATTCAACCTGTAAAGCTTTACATACAGTGTGTATAGAAATTCTAACGTGATCAAATTTCCACCATTTTTACTGATGTAAAATAAAGATACCCAACCTCCCAAAAACAACCACCATTGCATCAAAACTTCACAATGTTCAATAAATGTATTACAAGAATGCAAAAATTATGGTCGTAGTTGGGGAGATGCTTATTCCAAAAATAAAAGCATGACCACCACCAACAAGGCTCAGGTACAATATTTTGAGAGCCCGGGACACCGAGCTGTTAGGGATAGTCTTCATAATAATCTCAACTCATCTTCGAGTGGTCCTCACGTGGAGCTGTTGAAGTAACTGCATTGTCTGACTTGTGTAGAACTTAGGAAAGTTATGAATGTCAGTCATATTTTAGTGTCTCACCATTAAAGGGTCCATTTCAAATTTTGCAAAAAATGTGGATCCAACAAACACCTTACAGAAGGCACATTTTCATACCAAATTAATAATGGGAATTTTTTTTTTAAACACCAAAAATTCCACTCATGACAGAAATCACCAGAATCTTCCATATACACATACATACATACATATATATACATACATGTGTGTATGTATGTATGTATGTACGTATATATATATATATATACATACATATATATACACACATATATCTATATCTATATATATATATATACATACACACATATATCTATATATATATATATATATATATATATATATATACACACATATATATATATATATATATATATATATATATATATATATATATATACCTATATATATATATATATATATATATATATACATATATATATATATATATATATATATATATATATATATATATATATATATATATATATCTATATACCTATATACATAAATATAAATATCTATATACATATATATATATATATATATATATATATATATATATATATATCTATATACCTATATACATATCTATATACCTATATACCTATATACATATATATATATATATATACATATATATATATATATATATATATATATATATATATATATATATATATATATATATATATATCTATATACATATATACATATATATATATATCTATATACATATATACATATATATATATATATATATATATATATCTATATACATACATATATATATATATATATATATATATATATATATATATATATATATATATATATATATATGTGTGTGTATATACAGACTTGGCATTTAATATGGAATATTTTTTTTTTTCTTGACTTGGGTTTACTTTCTTAACTCAGTATATCAATCTGGTGAGTTTCTTTTACACTTTGGTGATTTATTTGTTAAAAGAACCATGTCACTGATTGTCTGTCGCAGCAAGAAGTCAACAACAGGATTATATCACAGGTGGCGTGGCAAAATGTACGGACAGGTGCATTTGACGATTGGCTTCACAGTCGGGTATACAAGGGTTGTTGCGTTCTGTATTAGTGAAAAACAACTGCTGCACATCTCCAAAAGTTATTGCCGCTTCCTCTGGAGATGGCCCGTCAACTCGACAATGCTGTTTGTCATGGAGTGGTGGCTTTACGAAATTACAGCATGAAAGAGCGTGCTATTGCTCGGCAGTATGGCATCACTCAAGGTCAGGTGTCAAAGATCCTGAAACGAAATGCTCAGAGGGGTGTCCCTACTGCAATACCGAGGCCAGGACGTCCCCGCAGAACCACAAGGAGGGATGATCGCCAGCTGCACCAGTTAGTCCGCAATGGCCGTACAAAGTCAGCTAATCGGCTTAGGGCTGAGTGGCAGCAACTGACAAATGTGCCTGTATCCAGAAGGCTAGTCAACCAACGACTGGTTCAAGCAGGCTATCGTGCCAGGCATCCCCTGAGAAAGCCACGCCTGACCAGATGACACTGCCAGTGCCGATTGCAGTGGGCCAGAGAGCACCGTCAATGGCAGCCAGGACACTGGAATCATGTGATCTACAGTGATGAGTCTAGATTTCTGGTCTATCGTCAAGATGGCCGCGTCCGAGTGCGCAGACAAGTGCATGAAGCCTACAACAAAGATTGTATAGTGCCAAGAGTCCAAGCTGGAGGTGGCGGGGTGACGGTTTGGGCTGCTTTTCATGCAGGGGGCAAAACTGACCTGGTTGTTCTGAATGGAAACCTGAACCAGTTCAAGTACAGGGCCATTATGGAAGAAACATTGCTTCCATTTGCTCGTGCAGCCTTTCGAGGAAACTTTGTCTTCCAAGATGACAATGCACGGCCTCATCGTGCTCGCATGATCCAACACTTTCTTGCTGACCATGGTGTAGAGCATATGGAGTGGCCTGCCATGTCCCCGGATATGAATCCGATAGAGAACGTGTGGGCAGAATTAACGCGTCAAATCGACCACTTGGACCAGCAGCCGACCACTGTGTGTGAATTGCAGCAGGCTATTGTCACTGCATGGCAAGCGATTCCTGTCCAAACCTTGGAAAATCTCGTGAACAGCATGCCTCAACGTGTACGTGCTCTCCTGAATGCTCGTGGGGGTTACACGAAGTACTGAACTGTAATTTTACTGTCGGCAATCCCAGTCGTAATTTAACTTTTGTTTTTTTTTTGTAAAAAAAAAATTTGGCTAATGTGCAAAATAAAGAGATACTTCTGGAAAACGTACAGAAGTTTAACACAGTACTGTGTCCATGAATTGAGTTCGATATCAGTCCACATCACTTTCAAGGATCAATTTATTTGTTTCGAAATGTCAAATGTGGTTTTTGTTTCTTTTAAAGGTCACATCAACAAAATCTAGAATAATTTCAACATAATTCCAATGAACTTTTGGTTCTAAGACATCTTGAAAAGTAATTTCACCCCCACAAAAAAAATATTCCATATTAAATGCCAAGTCTGTATATATGTATATATATATATATATATATATATATATATATATATATATATATATATGTATGTATATATATCTATATATCTATATATCTATATATATATATGTATGTATATATATCTATATATCTATATATCTATATATATATATATATATATATATATATATATATATATATATATATATATATATATATATATATATATATATAGTATGTATGTATGTATGTATGTATGTATGTATGTATATATATATATATATATATATATATATATATATATATATATATATATATATATATATATATAGTATGTATGTATGTATGTATGTATATATATATATATATATATATATATACATACATACATACATCTATATATATATAAAACACAGTGTGTGTGTGTGTGTGTGTGTGTGTGTGTGTGTGTGTGTGTGTGTGTGTGTGTGTGTAATGTTACCGATAGACTCCTAAACGGAGAGGCTCACGTACTTGATATTTGGCACAGACATGGCCATTGAGCCTGGGACGAACATGGCCGACCTAAAAATTTATTTCATAATATTTTTTTTACCATATTTTAACCTCAGCGCGGAATATTATGACCGGAATCTGACCGCGAGCAGAGCAGCGCGCTGATTCGCTCAGAGCGATCACGTGATGTTCGTTGCGAGTGCAATCAAACCCAATTTCTGTTACGTGCTCCTCCCCAAACCCCGGTCACGGTGTACCCCTGAGCCCCGAGAGGAGTCACGGCAGAAAGATGTGTTATTCTGTATGTCAAAGATCAATGGTGAAACCACACCAATTGTTACCAACAAACAAGTATTGTATTAAGGTCACACAAGAATAACAGTACAATAACAATAGTAATCAATTGTACAACCAATATATCATTCCTATGATGGTACAGTCAGTTTCGTACAATATAACTCACTGTGCTCCAAGTGAGCGAAAATAACATTCCCAATGTCTCTGTCCCAGCTTCAAACCAAAGTCGATCCACGCTCCATTGATCGTCAGAACGATGCTGTATCGAGACCAGAATCCCGCTCGGTTGACAGTCACACTGCCAAAGATGGGCAAAGATACCCCTCAAGAGGCGACTGGGAAATCACACCTTCGGGTATGGACGTTCAACGGCTCCCAATCGGCGAACCACAAATTCCCACTCAAAATCCACGTTACACAAACACACACCAGGTTAACATCTGGATGCGGTGGAATGGTTGAAGTAAGGTGAAGAGCCCAGAGCAATCCGAAATCGGGCGCGAGGTAAAATGGCCAACGGTCCGTTCTCGAGACGTAATGGCACTCCAATGATTCTCTTCGGAATCAACCGCAAAACCTGTCACGCAGGTTTATCTGTCACAGCGATAACAACTCTGTCGCAGGAATCCATTTCCCAGGAAACCCCGAAGTTCACTCGTGACCCCCGTTCGCCAGCGTTTGCTCCAGACCTCCATGTAGCTCGGCTCCTTCTCCGACCTTACTCGCTCCGCCTCCGCGGCAAACAAACAAACCGGAATAGGAGGAGAGAGACAGCTCCGAGTCGCGTTGAGGCTGCGAGCGGACTTTTTTGATATTGGTCACGAATGAGTTGAGGCTTCCCAAGAAAGGGATTGTCCGCGACATCGTCCTATATTGCGAGTGCAATCAAACCTGCATCTCAGGTTTTATCACTAAGTGTGAGTCATTGTTGGAGGGAGCCAGCGCCTCCATTACAGGCCTATACGCCATTTTGTCCTTGAAGAGGCTGTCAGCATGGTGCATCTTGTTTTGTCATTGAGATTCCCATATCGACCTCACCGTGTGGATTGCCTTTGGTTTACCAGTCGGCTCATTTCCCATATCCACCTCTCACCTCGTAACTCCTCGTTTGTCTGGGGTCCTAAGTTAAGACTGTTTTTAAGACTGCCCTGTGTCCTGCTTCTTCTTCTTCTTGTTTCACCCCTTTCGTTTCCTCTTTCCTCCTGTATATTTGTAATAAATTGCCTTGTTCTTTCGTGGTTTCCTCTAATCCGATCATATCCGTCCTTTCTCTCAATTGAGTACCTGTGGCAAGATTAGGAACCGCTACAATCGGGTTTAGTCTTTGTTAATAGCTCGGATCGCGGGTTGCTAACCGCTCGGCATTATCCATCATATCCGTGGTTCAAGCGGGAGTTATTTCCCTGCTTTACGGTCGGGTTAGTAAGTAGGTATTTGGGACTACTTTGACCAATGACCCTAGCTAATACCGACGGGAAGGAGCGTTATAACTTTTAAGGACCCGGGAAGGCCAGCTAAAAAGAAGGGGATTAACCCCCCCCCCCCCCCTTGATAAGGGGAGAGCCGACCCCCGAGATCCGTAGCAATATATATATATATATATATATATATATATATATATATATATATATATATATATATATATACAGTGGAACCTTGACTTACGAGTTTAATTCGTTCTGTGACCGAGCTCGTAACTCAAATTGCTCGTTTCTCAAATCAAATTTCCCCATTAAAATGCATTGAAATGCTATTAATCCGTTCCAGCCCGTCAAAAACCACACCAATTTTTTTTTAAATATACAGTATATATATAAATATCTCGCGCTTTATATTTCACCTGTATGCAGCATACAAGTTGGCAGGATGGCCTGGAGTACGCACACTTGACTCTAAAGTCTAAACTGTCCAGCCTGGGTTTGAATCCCGACCCAGCTATAACTTGTCATGGGTGAATCACAGGCAGGGTGATTCATCAATGTGTGTACCGCTAAACTGGGCGCCCCGTTTGCGTCCCATTAGTTGTTGGATGTTAAGGATCTCACCGTGTTTTCCACAAAGAGAAGGCGAGCTATCGCCGGCACTCTGAACAAGTTGTGGCCTGGCATGGCATGAACATGAAAACATGAACATGAAAACATGAACATGAACATGAAATGTTCGACATGAACATGAAATTTTCCAAAATAACCAAAATGCGAAAACAAAAATGCAGCGCTATACGACAGAGATACTGTACGTGCACGGCAAGATAACCACGTGACCGGAACCCACCTGGCGGCGTAAACTCAAAATAACCAACATGCGAAAACAAAAATGCAGCGCTATACGACAGAGATACTGTACGTGCACGGCAAGATAACCACGTGACCGGAACCCACCTGGCGCGTAAACTCAAAATAACCAACATGCGAAAACAAAAATGCAGCGCTATACGACAGAGATACTGTACGTGCACGGCAAGATAACCACGTGACCGGAACCCACCTGGCGGCGTAAACTCAAAATAACCAACATGCGAAAACAAAAATGCAGCGCTATACGACAGAGATACTGTACGTGCACGGCAAGATAACCACGTGACCGGAACCCACCTGGCGGCGTAAACTCAAAATAACCAACATGCGAAAAACAAAAATGCAGCGCTATACGACAGAGATACTGTACGTGCACGGCAAGATAACCACGTGACCGGAACCCACCTGGCGGCGTAAACTCAAAATAACCAACATGCGAAAACAAAAATGCAGCGCTATACGACAGAGATACTGTACGTGCACGGCAAGATAACCACGTGACCGGAACCCACCTGGCGGCGTAAACTCAAAATAACCAACATGCGAAAACAAAAATGCAGCGCTATAACGACAGAGATACTGTACGTGCACGGCAAGATAACCACGTGACCGGGTGGCGAAAGCTCGTAACTCAGATCTCGGCTCGCATCTCAAAGCAATAAACCGCCCGAGCGACGGCTCGTATCTCGAAAAACTCGTAAGTTGGGGCACTCGTAAGTCAAGGTTCCACTGTATATATATATATATATATATATATAATATATATATATATATATATATATATTATAATATATATATATATATATATATAATATAATAGATATATATATATATATATATAGATATATATATATATATATATATATATATATATATATAATGTCAGTATTAAATGTATACTTGTGTTCACCTTAAATTATAAGATACATGCTCAAATACCATCAAACATAGTTTGTTTTGCCCAATGTCGCAGCCATTTTGGATTTATACAAATTAGCAATTTATCAAATTAGAACGATCGTGTTTCAAAAATAATATAGCCTTTTAAAACACTTTAAATGTTACTTAATTATCAAGATATTGAATAAATGGAATTTTAAGATTATTTTACTTTCACCTTGACCTGACCTTGACCTTTAAAATCAGGCTGCCTCCTATCAAAAGTTTTGTATGGTCCTAAGGTATAACTGTGCCAGAACTGGTATTTTGGGCCAACATGTCACGATCATTCCAGTCAGCTACTCCACCACAATGAACGTTTGCTGAGAGAGACTCAATCAGATGAGGTATGTTGGATGTGTGGTCCATGAGCATCAGCTGCGGCTGTACGAAGAGGTGGCTCGTTTTCCTGACGCTGATCCTGCTCACCAAATTCTCTCAGCGAGGGAGCCTCATGAGTGGAGGAGACGAACGTGCCGACTACATCGGTTGCAGCAGGTATATTGGTATTTCAAGGAGATGGGGATGGGCCAAGCATCTGCATGGGGGTTGCCAGATGGAGGCCCCTGGATTGACAGATGAAGAACACAAAAAGGCATGGAAAACAAAACAGTAAAACAAAACGTATCTGGTCCGGGAAAGTTCGCTTGGTTTAGATTGAGGGAGTCACTCACAAACCAGCAACACACACGGGGCAACCGAGACCCTGAGGATCCGGTTCCCAATTGTTAAACCTTAGTTTCGTGTTCATTAATGCGTTCGATAACATACCTCAATCAACATCCTCTGGATTTCATCCACTTGCAAAGAACAACCAGTTTGTACTTTAGGATATAGATGGGTTATTCCCCACACTTTTATAACGTCAATGGCATATTTCATTCCGACCTGTAACACCGGTTTCCTGAAGATGGCCCCATACGACCCACATTAAAAAGGGAGAACTTTTCTCCTGCCACCCCAAACCCTGGGAGCCATGAAATGTTTCACCATCTAACACCAACCAGCCCAACGCCCCCCCCCCCTCACCCCTCCCTAAAGTAGAACCATCAGTTTTCAACCCATTCTGTCCAACGATTTAGCAGTGTATTACTCTATCTATCTGCTGCTGCAGACCAACATTTAGCCATCACAAGCAATACTAGTTCTAAAAACTGCAGAAGTGGGAAGAGTCAACAATGCCTTGCATTATATAATAAAAGTATGCAATGAATCTCAGCAAATTATATATTTTCATGAAAAAATGCTCAGTCTGGCTGTGGAGGCCAATTAATATTTTGTCAAACAAAAACAATATTGTAAAGATTTGCCAGCTGGCCCTTTCATCGAAACAAAGAAAGCACGTATTAAAATTACCTGAGTTGAAGAAAACATTCCATGGTTCAGAAAAGCTCTTGATTATATCCAAAACAGCTGTTAATCATACTATAATTACCTCCGCCACTGAAGGTGGACAGAGGTTATGTTTTCACCAGCCTGTCTGTTTGTTACTTGGGAAAATGAAGATTCGTATATATATATATATATATATATTTATATATATATATATATATATATATATATATATATATATATATATATACATATAAATATATATATTGTTACGGTTTTGAGTCTGCAAAGTGAGCCTAATAAAGGTTACAGTCTGTCCCCCATAGATAGTCACACAAGCAACATGTAGCCTCATTTGTAGTATAGTTATTTCTTAGTATGTGTGAGAATAGGCCCTTTCCAGTGTTAATTCTGCATTGTGTAAAGCCAGGAAAATAGGCCCTACTGCCACCGATCATCCTACGTCCTTAACCTCAATACAGTTTGTTAACGTTGGTTCATTTTGGGCGAGTTAATACGAGGGAGGCGGAGGAGGATCGGGGCGGAGTCAAGGCGGAGCAGCAGGAACGACAGGAGCGATGACGGGAAGCATGAGCTGCCAATCAGGGCTCAGAGGTGGTGGCGTCAGAGGGCGTGGTGAGAAAAGTCTGGTGAGTTCCAGAAGGTTCGCGGGGTGTACCTATATAACCCGATGCACAAAGCCCTCGAGAGGACTTGCCGGGAGGGAGGAAGACATTAAAGAGAACTTACAGCCAGAACGCGCGGTGCTTGATGAGCTTGATGCACCTTGCCGCACTTGCATGCGAACGGCTGAGTAACCGCCCTTTGCCGTAAAAGTCCGCCCTTTGCCGTAAAGGTCCGCCCATTGCCGTTCCACCCGATATATCTCCTTTATTCGAGAGACGCGCTACGAGTCCCTGTCTTCGCCGATCATCTTCGCGGGATGCACGTGGACCACGGAGAGCCGGACGGGGCCGATCCTGGACGACCACATCGGCGCGTTGGTGAACATCGACATCTGCAATCCCCTGTGTGAGTGTGAGTGAGACGGGCCCGTTGTCCAGGGATAAGTTAAGACTGTTTAAGCTTGCTCTGTGTCCCTGCGTCCTTGAACTGTACATACATGTGGGAATCATTAAACGCTTCTGTTCTTTCTTTCTTCCTGATTCGATCGTTCCCGTGATTTCTCCATTTGACTAAGCATGGCACGAATAGAACCGCTTAAATCGGGGTCCATTAATTGAGACTGCGCAGATCACGTGTACGGAAACCGCTCGGCGTACTCCAACCTCACGTGGTTCGTGCGAGGCTTGCTACCTCGTTTCCGTGGCGGCGCGAATACTTAGGTACGAGCGAGAATTTGGTCCCCGAAACCCTATTTTGCGCTCGCCCGGAAAGGACGTAATAAGTCTCGGTTCCGCCAGGCCAGTAAAGACAAGGGGATTAATCCCCCCCTTGATAAGGGGCAGAAGGCCGGCGTAGAGAACCGCAACAATATATATATATATATATATATATATATATATATATATATATATATAATATATATATATATATATATATATATATATATATATATATATATGTATATATATATAGATAGATAGATATATATATAGATATATATATAGATAGATATATATATATAGATATATATATAGATATATATATAGATAGATATATATTGTTGCAGATACGACTTTGATGGTATGGTGGGCCGAGCGGGATGGCCGCCGTATCCGTACAAGTTACCCGATTGTGCCCGAATGTTAACTAATCGCGCTACGCTGGCTCAATAGGAAAGAGAAGACACCCGGCTGGATTACAATCACACAATACGACACCAAGGGTTCAGTTCTCAAGTATATTCGTACGGAAAAAGGTTAGATTACAACTACAAGAGGGACAGCATAGGAAGACAGGCACTTAGACACACTCTTATATTAACCCTAGACAGACCACAGATAAACGGGACAACGCTGACTCACACGGGATTTGATGGCAAGGAAAGCGGCAGTCGATGGCTCAGGTGCACCTGGCTCAGGGACAGAATCACGTACGGTGGTGTCCAGCAGATGCGGGGAGGTCGCTCAGCGCTCGTGGGTCGCGACTTTGGTGGAGATGCCGGGGAGGTCGCTCAGCGCTCGGGAGGGTGGCGTCTTGTCCTTCCAAGCTCGGGGCGCATCTGACGTCACGTCCGGCGCGGGGCCGCGTATATCCGGCGGGGAGTGACACGCCCTCGGCTCGTTAGCGCCGCCCCAGATGGCATCGGCCCATGGCTTCTCATTGGGTGCGGGGATTACCGGCTCCGCCCTTGACGAGGGGCCGACAGGGAGCCCCTTCGTGGTAACCCCGTGGAGCGCGTGGTCAATGGCGGCTAACCGAGCCGGAAGGAGGACGCCCACTCCCCATGCCGTCACCGCGCCGCCCCCCTCTTTTGTTGTTGTTGTTGTAGTTGGCGCTTCTTCATGGGGAAGAGATGCGGAGAGGTATGGGGAGGTCCTAAACTTCCTAACAGGTGCCATATAATCACATTCTGGTGCAACGAAGAGTCATAATTAATGGAAACAAGTCCTTAACTGACATAGATTAAGAATAACTAGCAAGATGTCCTATAATTGTCTACGTGTGGTGCGGGGGACCTGGGCACGACATTTAATGGGGGGATGAAGGGGAAGATCGGCTCTAATGGGTGTTGTTTACAGACAATGGGACTAGGGAATGGGGTAAGGGAGAGTTGGGGAGTATCGGAGAAAATAGGGGAATATTTACAAGCGGATATGGAGGCCAAATTCCATATTCGCAACATTGCACCCTTCTCTACCCTCGGGGCGTCCCGACCCGATAAATTTTTACCTACTTTAGTGTGGCACGCAATGTAGTTCCCTCTACTATTAACTCTACCCTGAGTGCGACAGTTTTACAGATATTCACAAATGAGTAAATATGTCCCCCTGCGACGTTGCACCCTTCTCCTCACAGAAACACACCCACAGGATAACCGAATCCGGAAAGAATTCTCAAACTAAACATACAGCCGGTAGGGAGCATTATTTACAAGGCTACGCTGCTATTTACACTACGATCCAGGACCTGTTTTTGGAGGAACACATGCAGATGTTATGCATAGAGAGAGCGCGCTTGCCAACATCGATACACCAACCCACGAGTGCTCTGTGGCCGACGGCCTTTAATAACGTGCAGAGCACCCTTTCCCGAGCACCAACAGCACCACCCCACCACCAATCGGTGCAGTCACCATTGTTCATTGGATTAAAAATAACTTCAACAACCCCTAACCCTGCAGGTGTCTCTTGCTCTTCTTGTGGTGCACTTGGTGTTACTTAAAAGTGGTTCACCTGTATGGCATAGGTGCCACGTTGACCCATAGGTCCATCCCCGGGTGGTGCTTGGCCGCAAACGAACTGCGGTCCATTGTGGGTGGCCACAAACATTGCGGTCCATATGGTGTACCGATCCAGGCAGCGAACAGCGAAAGTGCAGGCCCACAACTGCGTCGCCAGCACCTCTCTCTCCTCTCTCTCTACCCCAAAGCCAGATCCTCGGAGGTGGGAGACAACAACAAGACAAGTGAGCAAGGTGGTAAGGGCGCAAAAGTGCACGCAATGCAAGGTGATGCACACTGGGGGCACATGGGAACCAGGTGAGACAGGTACGTTCCTACCGTACGCCCCCCCCACCAGGTAACCTACATGGCCCCTCCCTTACCCCTTACTGTATCAACAAAACACAACACTACCCATAAACATCTACTTTACAAATCCACAAACATCCCTACTGTCTTCCCCGTTCCTCCCATATACCAAATTCGTCTTCTCTCCCTCCTAACCAATCAAATTTGCCATTTTCAACTCTCATCAAAATTTGCCATCTCCAACTGAACATCAAAATTTGCCATCACCAATTCATCATCAGTCCCTCCTAGGGAGGGAGAGATGGAATCACCCCAATGTCTCATCCACGTCGTGATGCGTCTCACAAATCCAACAGCAATTCTCATTTCTGCAACACAAACAAAGAAAACACAGGTGTGGAGTCATCATCATCACCACAGGTAAGTGGCTGCGTATGGTGCGACAGGTTCATCAATCCTAACTATTTCCTAAATGACTTTAACAACTTTACACTACCCGGGGTCTTTCTCCGGCCAAACCATTGGCCCTCTTACACTATGGGTTCTAAAAACCAATTCCCATTGGCCAAACTGTGGTGCTTTTCAATTTGGGGTCTCACTCCCCCGATTCATCTCCCGGTGCCCTCGCACAATTTCTGGGCTGTGGCGTGTACCTCTCCCAGTGGGTCTACCCACCTGCACACCTCCACCACTGCGGTTGCCTCCGAGCTTACCTGCTCCTTACCCTAACCTAACTACCTGGGGAAGGCCCTCTGGCACTCTCCCCACTCGGTGCCCTCTCTGGCACTGGGCTACCCGGGTCCATCCTCCGGATCCTCGGGCCCCATCCACAACTCTACCGGCTCCCAGAGCCCACCTGCGGCCTCACCTGGCCGACATCCTCACAGTGGTGGAGTGCCCAACCAACTACACACACTAACAGGCTACACGCCCCGCCATTTCCACAACACTAATGCACCCATTCACAACACCATTCTGCAACCGCACCACAAATGCCAATATCCAACCACAACTTACCTATACCCTCTACCTAACACTTACACTACCCGCCCCGGGTATTCGTGAAAGGGGTCCACTCTTCCCCCATCCACACCTTCGCACCATGCACACCACTCCGTACCACTTACTCCAACTCTCTCCACACACCTGTACTTGCACACCTGTGCTCTCACACTTGGTGCCACCTGCACCCTTCTCTCCCCAAGCGCATTCGCGCTGATCCACAACACTCACTACTCATACACTGCTCCACACACCTGTCCAGTTGCACACCTGTGCAATCACACCTGTTCAATTCTCACACACACAGCATCATCTCAGCTAACTACTCCCTTCTGAAACTTGCGCTTCCCAGTCGTCCCTTTAAACTATTGCGCTCCCTCGTCATTATCATCCATACTAATCTACCTGCGTCCCCACTACAGGTATCAGTCACTAACTAACCTTAACGTTACCTAATGTCAATCTCTTCTAGATCCCTACAATATAACCTAACCCACCCGGGCTAGTTTTCACTGCCATACACCCCATAAACTATAGCTCCTTTGCCCCACCATGTGAGGGATGGTGGATTTGCCATCCCACCACATCGGGGGTCTCTCACTACCAATTTTGCACGTCAAATTTCAACAAATTAAAAATTTGCCAATCACTGCCCATCATCTGCCAATCACTACTGCCAATCCCTTGCCAATCATCAAATTTTGTTTTTCTCTAATTTTGGGTCCAAAACACTAACCTCATCACCCAGTCGACTCACTAATACCTCTCGGTGCGCCAATTCCTGTCCAAAGCCCGGCTTCGTAAAGCCAAACAATGGATGCTGGTTGTTTTGTGCCAGCGGCTGGATGCGTCCGGCACTCGGTGCAGGGGCGGGGGCTTACCCGGGCCGAGATCCCACGCATCACCTCGGCGTGGAGCCATCCAATGTCCCGATCTCGACCTGCCGGCACGTCTCAACAAAACGTGGTCGCCATGACGACCCTTCCTATCCAGCCGCCCGCTCCGCCTAGTGGAGCACGGACGCGGCCGTTCAAAGCGAGGCCCGGCACGCACCGAGGGCCCGATTCGGCTATAAGTCGTTCTACACTCTACCCTGTCTAACGTCGATGCTTCACCTGGACGCTTACACCCCGCAGCCCGTTCCTTGCTCACACATCCAGCTGTGCCCATGCTCCTCGTACCCTTCCTTACACACCCAGGTACACCCATTCCACTCACAGCCTTGGACACACACCTGACCACCGAACACTTTGGCACACATTCGTTGCTCGCACACCTCACCAATACACCTCTTCGCGCCCCCTCCTCGGTCACCTCCTCTGTGACAATCACAGGTGTGCTCTCATTCGCACACCCAACCACGTGCCTCACCACCAACTCCAGCGTGCACTCCCACTCACGCTCTACCATTCCAGGTGTGCATCCTTCCATCCCAGGTGTACATCCTCGCTCACCTGTCACAACTAACTCACGCTCCATGTCACTCTCACTACTTTCACCTCCACTCGTGACAACGCACTCACCCTTACTCTTGACAGCACACTCTTTCCCCATGCACCTGTCCGTCACACACCTTTCTCGCGCACACTCTCCCGTTACACCCTCTGTAACACTCACCACAGGTGGACACTCTTCCTTACTTCTGACAGCGCACTCTTTCCTCATGCACCTGTCGGTCACACCCCTTTCTCGCGCACACTCTCCCGTTACACCCTCTGTAACACTCACCACAGGTGGACACTCTTCCTTACTTCTGACAGCGCACTCTTTCCTCATGCACCTGTCGGTCACACCCCTTTCTCGCGCACACTCTCCCGTTACACCCTCTGTAACACTCACCACAGGTGGACACTCTTCCTTACTTCTGACAGCGCACTCCTTCCTCATGCACCTGTCCGTCACACACCTTTCTCGCGCACACTCCTGCGCACACTCTCCCGTCACACCCTCTGTAACACTTACCACACCGCGCTTCCATGTGCTCCCTCGCACACGCGCTACGACCGACTCACTCTCGCCAGCACCCTCACTACTCCTTGGCACGCACTTTTTCCTCACACACCCCAGAGTCGGACTTTCTCGCACACCTCCTCTTTCGCACACCAGACCTGTCGCACACTTCACCAACGGCCTCTCACGAACACCCGGGTCCATCTCGACCCCCAAGCTCCTTAAATCCCCTGGCGCATCATACGCGCGACCATATTGGTCACCACTTACACCGGGTCCTCTTCCTCTTCGCTTCTCCTCCATCACCTGCGAATCCCTCATCCGGTTAATGAGCACATCATCACGATCCAAACACAGACTTTGGACCAATTCTTTTATCTCCTCTTTTATCTCTTTGTTATCCCCTCTCCGTCGCTTCTTAATTTCGCTCATCCCTTCTTCCACTTCTTCTAATTTGTGCTTCACCTCTTTTATTCCCCGGTACGTCTCCTCAAGCTCATCCTCTAAGGCTACCTTGACCGTTTCCAGGTGCGTCCTCACCTGCCGGTCCTTCGTCTCCATTACCTCTATCACCTCGTCCAACCTCGTTGTCAGTCCCTCACGTACCATCTGACATTCCCTCTTCGTCGCTATCAAGTCGTTTTTTATGTCGTTTTGTGTCGCTTTTAAACCTCCTAATACCGCAGTGTTCCTTTGAACCTGCTCCACTAACTCCGTCTGTCCCACCGTCAGCTGCTCTACTCCCAGCGTCAACTCCTCTATACCACCTTGCAATTTTACAGTCCCCTTTCTCACCTCTTTCTCCATGTGCTCCTTACAGTGCCTCACCTCCTCGCGCACTCCTCCGACCTCCTCACTCACTCCTCTTCTGATCTCCTCTCCCATCACTTGCATCTCCTGCCCAGATGCCACCCTCATCTGCTCCATTTCCTCCCTGTGAGCATCCAGTTTGGTTTCTACCCCCATTCTGACCCCCTCTATCTGCTGCCCCATTTGGTTAACTTCCCTTTCCGCTTGGTCCCTCATGTCCCTCAATTTGCCTTCCATCCTGTTTTCTAACCCCTCTAACCCATTTTTCACTCCCTCTATCTGATTCTCCTGGGCAGCCATTCTATTTTCTACCCCCATTAACCCATTCTTTACTTCTTTTATCCCGTTGTCTAACTCCTCAAAATTATTGTCTAACTTCGCAATTTTCTTGTCTAACTCCTCAAAATTATTGTCTAACTTCTCACCGGTACCCCTCGCTTCGTCCCTCATTACCCCCATTTGGCCCTCCAATCGCCCACTATCAACCCTCATTTGCTCACTCTGAGCATCCATCCGGTTCCCCAATTGGTTACTCTGCAGTTTGAGGGACGCCTGCATTTGCGCCATAAATTGCTCCATGAGGACCTGCATCTGGGCCATCCCTCCCACTTGTGCAGCGGGTGCGGCCGCCGTAGCTATGTGCGAGGCGCAATTTCGCGCGTCTGCTACCCCCGCTGTTTCGCTCTCCTCATGTCCCTCATGTCCCTCAATTTGGTCCTGGACCGACCCTGCTTCACTCTCCCCTACCGGACCCCAGCCGTCTTGATCCGCCATAGCGCGACTTTCAAAATTCGGTTTTTATTTTTTATTTTCGTAAAACAAATTGAAATTTCGCCGTTATAATTTCGCGCGGGAAACGCGCTCCGAATCGATTTTCCCTCCCAAAATTTGGGCCTAACTAATTTAGTCCCGGGTTCGAATTCCACTCCTCGACACCAATTGTTGCAGATACGACTTTGATGGTATGGTGGGCCGAGCGGGATGGCCGCCGTATCCGTACAAGTTACCCGATTGTGCCCGAATGTTAACTAATCGCGCTACGCTGGCTCAATAGGAAAGAGAAGACACCCGGCTGGATTACAATCACACAATACGACACCAAGGGTTCAGTTCTCAAGTATATTCGTACGGAAAAAGGTTAGATTACAACTACAAGAGGGACAGCATAGGAAGACAGGCACTTAGACACACTCTTATATTAACCCTAGACAGACCACAGATAAACGGGACAACGCTGACTCACACGGGATTTGATGGCAAGGAAAGCGGCAGTCGATGGCTCAGGTGCACCTGGCTCAGGGACAGAATCACGTACGGTGGTGTCCAGCAGATGCGGGGAGGTCGCTCAGCGCTCGTGGGTCGCGACTTTGGTGGAGATGCCGGGGAGGTCGCTCAGCGCTCGGGAGGGTGGCGTCTTGTCCTTCCAAGCTCGGGGCGCATCTGACGTCACGTCCGGCGCGGGGCCGCGTATATCCGGCGGGGAGTGACACGCCCTCGGCTCGTTAGCGCCGCCCCAGATGGCATCGGCCCATGGCTTCTCATTGGGTGCGGGGATTACCGGCTCCGCCCTTGACGAGGGGCCGACAGGGAGCCCCTTCGTGGTAACCCCGTGGAGCGCGTGGTCAATGGCGGCTAACCGAGCCGGAAGGAGGACGCCCACTCCCCATGCCGTCACCGCGCCGCCCCCCTCTTTTGTTGTTGTTGTTGTAGTTGGCGCTTCTTCATGGGGAAGAGATGCGGAGAGGTATGGGGAGGTCCTAAACTTCCTAACAGGTGCCATATAATCACATTCTGGTGCAACGAAGAGTCATAATTAATGGAAACAAGTCCTTAACTGACATAGATTAAGAATAACTAGCAAGATGTCCTATAATTGTCTACGTGTGGTGCGGGGGACCTGGGCACGACATTTAATGGGGGGATGAAGGGGAAGATCGGCTCTAATGGGTGTTGTTTACAGACAATGGGACTAGGGAATGGGGTAAGGGAGAGTTGGGGAGTATCGGAGAAAATAGGGGAATATTTACAAGCGGATATGGAGGCCAAATTCCATATTCGCAACAATATATATAGATATATATATAGATATATATATAGTGTTGTGGTTTTGTGAATAAAGAATGACCCCCCCTCATAGGTAGTTGCACCACAACATGTAGCCTCACTTTAGTTCAGTTATTTCTTCGTAAATGTAAGCATAGTCTCCTTTCCTGTGTTAGTATGCGTTGAGCAGGCCAGTGAGTTAGGTGTTCTTTGGGCAGGAATGCCACGTGCTAGGCCTGGAACAAGTCTGGCAAGGCCGAAGGGAGGAGCTGCAGGAGAGTGGCCGGTAGGCGGCAAGAAGCCAATCGGAGCTCACGGGGAGTGGCTCACAACGGCAGCGGGAGGAGGGGCTTGGAACATTCGGGTAAGGATGGGGAGGGGCTATATAAAACTCTGCCCCGGTGACCCAGGGCGAAGTGTGAAGTGTGGAGTGCGTCCTAGAAGTCGTGGTGGTCAGAGTCAACCTGAGAGAGCTGTGAGAAAAGAGACATTGTAGCCACGAGTGGATTCGGTTGCTTGTTATAAGCCCTCTCCTGTCTTGAGACTTGGCTAAAGATAAGAAGAAATGCGGGCAAGGTGGTTAACAAGGGGAGATGCAGAAAATAGGGAAAAATGGAGAAGATTGTTATGGGGACCACAAGGCTGACCCCCGCTCTTGCAGGGAAAATGGCCTTAAAATGCCTGTTGTTGTTGTATATATATATATATATATATATATATGGAGAAGATTTGCACTCACATACACCATATATATATATATATACATGTACACCATTACACACACACACACCTCGTTTTTTCATTTCTGTTCCTCACAATTATATCTCTTTTATACACACACACACACACACACACACACACACACACACACACACACACACACACACACACACACACACACACACACACACACACACACTGTAAGGATTGCTGTAAATGATGTTAATTTCACAACATCCCATGTTCAACTTTATTTAAATTGTAAACCTCAAACAGTTTCTCCACCTGAAACAAGAACGTTAACCCGTAAGCAATTGACTAGTTTCCGGACTGCATGGCTCATCAGCTGGGCACCGTTCTTTCTCGAGGTTTCAATCCTTTCAGCCCAGGACCTCTCCAAACTCCAGATCCACAACCTCGATCATGCATCCAGATCAATAGATGGTCAATCAGTAGATCCACAACCTCAGTTGCGTCCAGGCAGTCAGTCAACCCATCAATGCAACATCACTTATTCCAACTTTACTCGCAATAGGATTTAATCTATATCTATCTATAATTCCAGTAATCTCTGTGTGTCTGTGTGTTTGTTTGTCTGTGACCGCTGTTTCTCGACAACCACGGGTCCGATATACTTGAAACTTGCCAGGTATATTGCTGGGGACCCGAGGATGTGCCTTTTCAAGGTTTCATATTAATCGGAGAAGTAGTTACCGAGCTATGTCCAAAAAACGATTCAACCAATCAGAGAGCAGCGAGCTATCACGTGTGCCGAACGTGGCGAACAGACTCTGCCTCGGACGGCACATTTGAGAGCGTATTCATTTATTTCACGTTGGCAAACTATGTTGGCGCTATGTTGGCGTTAAACTATGTTTTAAAACTAATTAAAACTAATTTGCGATTCATCGTAACTGCGATATGCGACCTTCCGGACAGTCAAATGAGGACGTCACTTCCGGACTTACGGATAGTCATAGTGACGACGTGAACGTGGCGAGCAGACGCTGTAAGGTACGATCGATTGTAGTACACGTTTATAATAACTCTGCCGATACAGGCCCGATTAACTGCAGCGCCATCCGAGCTGCGGCGTCGGGACGATACATTCATTGTACGGTCACATCACGCACTTACGGGCACGCCCATGGGCCCATGGGCACGCCCATGCATGCATGGGCGAAGACATTTTTTTTTTTTTTTTTTGGCAAGGAACGGGCACCCACGTACGGGCACGTCCTAGTATATAAAACACAGTTTGTGTGTGTGTGTGTAATGTTACCGATAGACTCCTAAACGGAGAGGCTTACGTGCTTGATATTTGGCATAGACATGGCCATTGAGCCTGGGACGAACATGGCCGAACTCAAAATATTTGACGATCCATATTTTTTATTCATATTTACCTCAGCGCATTTCAGCGCACGGAATCAACGGAATCAGAGCAGGTGGGCGCTGATTCGCTCAGAGCGATCACGTGATGACGCTATGAACGCTATGACGCCATGAACAATATGACGCCATGAACGCTATGACGCTATGAATGCTATGACACTATGAAAAAAAAAATCGCTATGACGCTCAGAGCTCGCTCAGAGCGATCACGTGATGACGCTATGACGCTATGAACGCTATGAACGATATGACGCTATGAACGCTATGACGCTATGAAAAAAAAAATCGCTATGACGCTATGAAACGCTATGAACGATATGACGCTATGAACGCTATGACGCTATGACGCTATGAAAAAAAAAATCGCTATGACGCTATGAAAAAAAAAAATCGCTCGCTTTGCCAAGGGGCTCGCTCCCCCCCCCCCCCCCCCCCGTTCCCCTCCCCTTCCCCCTCCCCCTCCCCCTCCCCCGCCCGGCAATGCCGGGTACTTCTGCTAGTATCATATATTTATAACTTTCCTTGCACACTTTTTTTGTTATCGTTACTTATTTTGTAGGTCTTTGAAATCCCCGTGTCTAAGCCCAATTCTTCCAAAAGTGTTTGAATGTAGAATGTTTTACATACAAATGCAATATTATTATTTGCTTTGTCAATTGGAACAATAACATATTGTGTTTGAAGCTGCCTTAAGCAATCACGTGCCTCTGGATTGTTGAAAATTGCCTTTTGATTATTGATTCGAACTTTTTTTTTCAAATCAACAACTCTCCTTTTCACATGTTTCTCTACCTCCTCCAACCATAAAGCCATTTGTGTGTTTGGTACTTTATGTTTATCAATTTGTTCTTTCATCCATTCGCCCAGTCCCATCATTGTAAGTTCCATTGCTTTATTCCAGTTTATTCTTTTATTTTCTCTATAATTTTCTCAAGAATTTTCTCGATAATTTCTTCACAATTCCCTCCACAATTTCTTCCTTCCCTCCACAGGAAGAGTTCTCCACCTCCACCGCCACAATCACAATTCCTTCCCTCCACAGGAAGAGTGGCTTGTAAACCTACAGTGACGGGCCTGACACCAACTCAGACTTCAAATGTATCACATGAAGACAAGCTTTAACGAAGCCACCAACCCCCTGTAAGAGGACACTAACCCCAGTTGCAGTTTTTTCAGACAATGGCAAAATGCCCTCAAGCATCAAAGATTGATGTACTCCCGTGTCCCTCAATACCCTAACAGGTCTCTGGTTAGTTAAGTCCCCATCCAGTGACACAAACCCCTCGGAAATAAAAGGTTTGTAACCCTCTTGGACAAGGTCGTTCTAAGATGCAGTAAGTTTGGTGCGGGGACCTTCACAAGTCACTGTCTTCCAAGGACGATTTCTCATACCAGCCAACGCATTCGGAGTTGAACTAGCCTGACTCCGATCCCGATTTCTCCTTTTCAGGGTGTAACATTGGGACATCAAATGCCCAGGTTTCTTGCAAAAAGCGCAAGTAGGCCCGGAGGAAAATCCCGTGGTCTGCCTCGGGCCCTCTGGAAGGTAGGTCTGCCTTGGACCTACCTGCGCTTTTTGCTCTGAGAGTCCTTTAGGTTCATCTTTTGATCACTAAAATTGGAGGTACCAGATTTTCCCGATACTCCTCTATGGGCCGCCTCCATGAAAATTTGCTCTCCAATCCTGATTTAATGTAACTCCCCTGGCTAACTCTAGGTGGGAAATTAGGTTTGTGAAACCCCATCCTGTGGGTCAAGGCATAGTCATCTGCCACTGTTGCTGCCTCATACAACAGGTACTTTTCTTTCATCCAAATGAACTTTAATGTCCGCGTGGACGCAGTTTAAATTCTTCCTACCAAAATCAATTGTCGTAAAGGGTTCAACTTTTCCCCAATCTCTTTCGAGTCACACCACCTATGAAACATAGTTTCCTTCTCTCTGGCAAACTCCACATGGGTCTCATTGTCCCGCTTCCTAACATTCCTAAATTTTGTCGGTCAGCTTCGGAGACCAATTCATAGGCTTTGAGAATGGCTTTCTCAACTGTCTCATAATCTGCACATTGATCAATCGGTAAAGCCGAATAGATATCTTGAGCTTTAGCCACCAGAACACTTTGTACTAACATAGTCCATGACTCCACAGGCCATTTTAACATCTGAGCCACCTTTTCAAAGTGTAAAAAGAACTTGCCTACCTCCTTTTCAGTAAAGGGTGGAACCAGTCTTACATGCCTTAGAGTTCTGACTTGTTGTCGAACTAGCTGGCAAGGATAAGATTTCTCTCCGTCCTCCCAGTAATTGAAGCTCCTTGACTTTAATTTCCCTCTGATACTCCATGTCCCGTTCCTTCAAGTCCCTTTCAGCTCTCCTTTCCTCTGCTCTTCTCTCCTCGAGTTCTCATTCTTTTTCTGCTTTTCTTTCCTCTGCTCTTTCCTCTGCTCTTTTCTCCTCGAGTTCCTTTTCTGCTTTCAATTCCAACTCTTTTAATCTTTCCTGGCTCTGTAGTTTATTTATTTTTTTTATTTTTTTTTTTCTATACAAGATCGAGGCTCGTGAAAGAGCGAACATTAATCACACAGAAATCCTTGCATCTCCTTTTTCTGCAGCTCCATTTTTCCTTTTTCCTCTGGTAACCAATCCAACGCTACTTCTTCCCATTTTTTCTCTCCCACTAAATATTCTACCACCAACGTCTGAATCTCTGCCTTCTTCATTTTAACACAGATCTGTCACTTCAGCCTTTGATGTTATTATATACTTGTAGAATATTTTTAGTTTCAGGTAATATTGTTGTTAAGATTCTTGTGTGAAATGGAGATGACTTTAGTAAAAGGTAAAAATAAATGCTTGTGAAGGAAAAAGGAAAACGCGGCAAACAAACCGGATTTGGAGGAGAGAGACAGCTCCGAGTCGTGTTGAGGCTGCAAGTAGACTTTTTTGATATTGTCCACGAATGAGTTGAGGCTTCCCAAGAAAGGGATTGTCCGTGACATTGTCCTATATTGCGAGTGCAATCAAACCCAATTTCTGTTACGTGCTCCTCCCCAAACCCCGGTCACGGTGTACCTCTGAGCCCCGAGAGGAGTCACGGCAGAAAGATGTGTTATTCTGTATGTCAAAGATCAATGGTGAAACCACACCAATTGTTACCAACAAACAAGTATTGTATTAAGGTCACACAAGAATAACAGTACAATAACAATAGTAATCAATTGTACAACCAATATATCATTCCTATCATGGTACAGTCAGTTTCGTACAATATAACTCACTGTGCTCCAAGTGAGCGAAAATAACATTCCCAATGTCTCTGTCCCAGCTTCAAACCAAAGTCGATCCACGCTCCATTGATCGTCAGAACGATGCTGTATCGAGACCAGAATCCCGCTCGGTTGACAGTCACACTGCCAAAGATGGGCAAAGATACCCCTCAAGAGGCGACTGGGAAATCACACCTTCGGGTATGGACGTTCAACGGCTCCCAATCGGCGAACCGCAAATTCCCACTCAAAATCCACGTTACACAAACACACACCAGGTTAACATCTGGATGCGGTGGAATGGTTGAAGTAAGGTGAAGAGCCTAGAGCAATCCGAAATCGGGCGCGAGGTAAAATGGCCAACGGTCCGTTCTCGAGACGTAATGGCACTCCAATGATTCTCTTCGGAATCAACCGCAAAACCTGCCACGCAGGTTTATCTGTCACAGCGATAACAACTCTGTCACAGGAATCCCTTTCCCAGGAAACCCCGAAGTTCACTCGTGACCCCCGTTCACCAGCGTTTGCTCCAGACCTCCATGTAGCTCGGCTCCTTCTCCGACCTTACTCGCTCCGCCTCCGCGGCGAACAAACAAACCGGAATAGGAGGAGAGAGACAGCTCCGAGTCGCGTTGAGGCTGCGAGCGGACTTTTTTGATATTGGTCACGAATGAGTTGAGGCTTCCCAAGAAAGGGATTGTCCGCGACATCGTCCTATATTGCGAGTGCAATCAAACCTGCGTCTCAGGTTTTATCACCAAGTCTGAGTCATTGCTGGAGGGAGCCAGTGCCTCCATTACAGGCCTATACGCCATTTTGTCCTTGAAGAGGCTGTCAGCATGGTGCATCTTGTTTTGTCATTGAGATTCCCATATCGACCTCACCGTGTGGATTGCCTTTGGTTTACCAATCGGCTCAATTCCCATATCCACCTCACCTCGTAACTCCTCGTTCACCGTCGTGCCGATTACCTGCCTGTCCTCGTCGTTCTGCACGACTTCAACTAGTGTGGAGATCCGTGCCCGGACTTTGGGGAATGTTACATTACACTTACGTTTGGCGGATCGTGAGTTCTTTGCTTTGAGAGCATTGGGGAATGATGGTACCATCATATGTATTGTTCATTTGATGCATGTGATATTTGCATTGTACTATCTTTAAGCGTGTTATTATTGTGTATGTGAGAGTTCTTAATATAATTACTTATTTTGTTCTACAATTGCATTGGTGTGGTTTTACCATTGTTTATTAGAACACTCAATTGTTTATTAGAACACTCAAGACAACAAATCTTTCTTCCGTGTACCCGCTCCAGACTCGGAGGTGCACCACTGTAACCGGGGATTGGGGAGGTAATCCGTAACAACACACACACACACACGATTTTTTTATTTATTTATATATATATATATATATATATATATATATATATGTATATATATATGTATAATTGTATATATATATATATGTATATATATATGTATATATATATGTATATACAGTATATATGTATATATATATGTATATATATATATATGTATATATATATATATATATATATATGTATATATATATGTATATATATATATATATATATATATATATATATATATATATATATATATATATATATATATATATACATGTATATATATATATATACATATATATATATATATATATATATATATATATATATATATATATATATATATATATATGTATATATATATATATATATATATATATATATATATATATATATATATATATATATATATATATATATATATATATATATATATATATATATATATATATATATATATATATATATATATATATATATATATATATATATATATATATATATATATATATATATATATTAGGGTGGTCCAAAAAACATCGATCTCTCCGATTTTGATGCTCTACTGGATTATTGTTAGAAATGGTCTAAAACATTCACCTACCAAATATTTTCGCTCAATTCCATCTCGAAACTCATACACACTTCAATTGAAATATGGCGTTTTTCACCAAATTTGGCTAAATGAGAACAATCCAATAGCAACCTAGGTGGAAAAGTACTAGCACTTTAGTACAAAAAGTACAAAAAGTACATGTACTAAGCCATTTTGTGGTTCATGACTTTTTGCATGCGCATTGCGCCTGTGAGTGTGAAATCATCATGGTCGAAACATGTTTGACAATGCTTGAAACATGTTTGAAACATGTTCATACATGTCTGACTCATGTTTCGACCATGAGGACTTCACAGGGGTATGTACCATCAATGACATTATTTAGGGAAAAAATATTTCTAAAGTCTTTGTAAGCCTCTCAACATGGACGATTTTCATTAAAATTGACCAAAATGACAAATTTATATGTTGAGTGTGTATAAGTTTATAGATGACTCAGATGCAAAATATTTTTTGGGTGAATGATTTAGACCATTTCTAACAATAATCCAATGGAGCATCAAAATCCAGATAAAAAAAGTGATTTTTTGGCATTTTTGGACCACCTTAATATATACACAAAGAATTAAGTTAAGCACCCCTACACAACGAATTAAGGTAAGCACCCCCTAATATATATTCTTTGTGTATATGTATACATTGGCATATATTCTAAGGTATGTGAGATCAAATAATGATTGGTATGACATTAGCAATTATCCATTGATGAAATTGAGTGATCAAAGTGAAAAAAAGTGATTGGTTGAGTCAGTGATCCGATCACGTGGGTCCTACATACGTTATTGACGCAAAGATCGCTAGAGGTCTTCTCAGAACAATGACTGTACGTTAGAAAACATAAACGTCATCCACACTGTCCGTGATGGACCTATAGCTCCATACTTAAATTGAGGTGAAAATATGCCTAAAATTCCCAAAAAATTTCACCTTAAATTATTCAGAATAAAATATTGAAAACGGCATGATTGTTATGTTTTTATGTGACCATAATATCACTTCTCCAGAAAATATAGCAATATCATGGGTATATTACACTGTTTTGACGACAACAAACTTGTAATGTGCGAGGTTGTAAAAAAACGGGGGGGGGGGGTGCTTAACTTAATTCTTTGTGTATATATACATATATGTGTGTGTGTGTGTGTGTGTGTGTGTGTGTGTGTGTGTGTGTGTGTGTGTGTGTGTGTGTGTGTGTGTGTGTGTGTAAATGTATGTATATGTATATGCATATCACCATTGTTGGTGTACTAGTTTCTAAAGTCGCCAATTTTCATCTGATTGACTTGCAATTTGAAGAGGTTTGCTCCGGGGGAATGAACCCGTCCTCAGCTCCGGGGGAATGAACCCGTCCTCAGCTCCGGGGGAATGAACCCGTCCTCAGCTCCGGGGGAATGAACCCGTCCTCAGCTCCGGGGGAATGAACCCGTCCTCAGCTCCGGGGGAATGAACCCGTCCTCAGCTCCGGGGGAATGAACCCGTCCTCAGCGCCGGGGGAATGAACCCGTCCTCAGCTCCGGGGGAATGAACCCGTCCTCAGCTCCGGGGGAATGAACCCGTCCTCAGCTCCGGGGGAATGAACCCGTCCTCAGCTCCGGGGGAATGAACCCGTCCTCAGCTCCGGGGGAATGAACCCGTCCTCAGCTCCGGGGGAATGAACCCGTCCTCAGCTCCGGGGGAATGAACCCGTCCTCAGCTCCGGGGGAATGAACCCGTCCTCAGCTCCGGGGGAATGAACCCATCCTCAGCTCCGGGGGAATGAACCCGTCTCAGCTCCGGGGGAATGAACCCGTCCTCAGCTCCGGGGGAATGAACCCGTCCTCAGCTCCGGGGGAATGAACCCGTCCTCAGCTCCGGGGGAATGAACCCGTCCTCAGCTCCGGGGGAATGAACCCGTCCTCAGCTCCGGGGGAATGAACCCGTCCGCAACTCCGGGGGAATTAACCAGGCGACATTTCCCGGGGAATTAATACGAAGAAGACGACCACTCCTTTTGCATCTTCAGATGCATAAGGCTACTGAAGCAGTTTCCTAGGCTATTGGGCACAATCCTGGACGGGTCACCACTCCAACGCAGGATACTGGATTGGCTCATTCTTCCCAGTAAGCTGATACTCGTTTTTGCAAACCTTGGAAGGATGACAGGCTGAGTCAACCCATCTGGTGTTAATTCAATAGCATGACAGGGGCTTGAACTCAGGACCATGAGATCTCAAGCCAGCCACCTCAAATGGTTAAGCCAGAACAAGACTTTTCCGGGGAAATGAACCAGACTTTTCCGGGGAAATGAACCCGTCTGTAATTCCAGGGTGGGGAAGTTAACCTGTCCGTAATTCTGTGGGAATGAACCTGTCCGTACTTCGTGGGAATGAACCCATCCGTAATTCTGTGGGAATGAACCCATCCCTACCTCTTTGGGAATGAACCCATCCGTAATTCGGTACGGGAATTAACCGACCTGGAATTCTGGGGAAATTAACCCACCTGCAATTCTGGGAGAATGAACAATCCGTAATTCTGTGGGAATTCATCCACCTGTAATTTATGGGAATTAACCCACCTGTAATTCTGGGGAATGAACAAGACTAATTCTGGCGCAGTTAATCTGCACGTAATGTGGGCCAGGGAATTGACCCGTGTGCAATTCTATGGGAATTAACGCATCCATTAGGACAGGTTCTTCACTAGTTATTTACAAAATTCCTTTTTATTGGAGAGATGTAAAACTGCGCAATCCATGGAAAGAGTTTCTGCAAAGTCCTTGAAGGGTTGACAACACAAGCTGACAGGTCAAGAATGTAATGTACAACTAGGGTTGAGTCAAAACACTACAAGGGAAACAAGCGTTACGCCTCGGTCCCCCGTCGGGGAAGTGATGTGAGTTGACAAAGTGGAAGACGCAGAAAACATGCTATCATATGATATTTTGCTCACAAGGTTCAGACATACATGGAGGCGGCCATCTTGGATTTTGACGTGGCGACCCAATTTTCAATAGCGTTCTTCCTTATGCCTAGATACACCCACACACCAGATTAGAAGTTGGTACTTCGCTTATTTTTCAAGATATTCCGCTCACAAGGTTCAGACATCCATGGCGGTGGCCATCTTGGATTTTGACGTGGCGACCCAATTTTCAATAGCGTTCTTCCTTGTGCCTAGATACACCCACACCAAATTAGAAGTTGGTACTTCGCTTATTTTTCAAGATATTCATCTCAAGGTTCAGACATACATGGCGGCGGCCATCTTGGATTTTGACGTGGCGACCCAATTTTCAATAGCGTTCTTCCTTATGCCGAGATACACCCACACACCAAATTAGAAGTTGGTACTTCGCTTATTTTTCAAGATATTCATCTCACAAGGTTCAGACATACATGGCGGCGGCCATCTTGGATTTTGACGAGGCGACACAATTTTAAACAGCGTTCTTGCTTGTGCCTAGATACAGCCACACACCAGATTAGAAGTTGGTACTTCGCTTATTTTTCAAGATATTTCGCTCACAAGGTTCAGACATATATATGGTGGCGGCCATCTTGAATTTTGACGTGGCGACCCAATTTTCAATAGTGTTCTTCCTTATGCCGAGATACACCCACACACCAAATTAGAAGTTGGTACTTCGCTTATTTTTCAAGACATTCATCTCACAAGGTTCAGACATATATATGGTGGCGGCCATCTTGGATTTTGACGTGGCGACCCAATTTTCAATAGCGTGCTTCCTTATGCGTAGATACACCCACACCAGATTGGCAGTTGGTACTTCGCTTATTTTTCAAGATATTCAGCTCACAAGGTTCAGACATACATGGCATCAGACATACATGGCGGCGGCCATCTTGGATTTTGACGTGGGTTGCACCCACACACCAAATTCGAATGCGGTCCTTCGCTTAGGCACGCCCGCACGGACGGACGGACACACGGACGGAGGGGAAAACCATAGTCCCTCTTTCGCTCCGCTGTGCGACGGGGGATAACAAATACGAGTATTATAGGGAGGATGAAAACATACACCGAAGGAATTAAAAAAAAGGATTTACAATTCATTTACGATGATCCTCCAATGTATGAACCATAATTAATAGTGACAAATATGTTAAGGGTTGTTCGGAAGCATGCTGGTGGAGATAGTGAACGGACAAAAAAGGAATAAGAAAGCAAACAGCAGAAAATGGGTGGAACAAATAAAGAAATGCTACAATAATACCCTCACCCTGAAAAAAATGCTCGATGCAATATACTAGTAGTTTACATTTAAGTGGTATTCTGTGTTTGCGCTGGTTGGCAATATTGCTGACTCTGTCATACTCATTAGGAATGAGATTCTTATGAAAGCAAAGAAACGCAAGTTGTGAATTACAAATCCAGCAATCTTAAAGAGCATTTAGAAAAAGTAGAATCAGGAAAGGCAGGAAAGCAGCAGCTTACCTGTGTGTTCGTAACTCGTGTTGGATTTCAAAAGCTATTTACAGTGCATTGTCTCCGTATGCAATTGCCACTTTTGAGATGGACAAACAATCATCATTTTAAGAAAAAGTGAATTAATGTGTGGATATATTGGTGCAATTTGGCATGTCCTCACTACAGGTGATGTGTAGCGTTCTTGACAAATAAATAAAAGAGGAAGAAAGAAAACTCTCTCCACTCCCAATTAACTTTCTTTTTTAGTGTTTGAAACATTAATCTTTGAATCTTAAACTGCATATGAGACACAAAGTGTAACTGGTAAAATAAAGCCGCCCATTACAAGCTATTCTGGTATGTCTCGATTTTCCACAGGGATAATATTGACGAGCACTTGCTTCAAGTTTCTTTATTTATTTACTTTAAACAAGCTAACAACCCTAACATGCACCTCATTATAATCATTGGCTGCATGGATCCTTGACTTTTCTAGATAAAGCATTTGGGCTGGTGTAGCACTTTCACAAAGAGTGTAGGAGTGAAGATGGTGGGAGGGTACCACACTAGTTTGAATGGTGGATCTGTGCCTGTTATAGATGCCGTGATGCTGCTCCTACCCTGTAGTTTATAACAAGACTTGAGATGCAGATTAACCAGACTGATACAACACTTGCCAGACCTCCTTCGACTATTATTTCTATTCTTTTTTTACAAGGCCTAGATTTTAGAGCACATGAAGGAACTGTCACACAAATCACGCACACACATGCAAAAAGAGACAAAAGACAATACAGAACTTAAATTCAGACAAAAACAGCCATTGTTCTTGGGGAAAGTGAGGTAATAGCCGTTGCACTCTAGGTACCAGTGACATCGTCTTATGATATAGCTTTCTCTCTGCAGTCAGCAAGCCTCCCTCAACCCCCCATCCCCAAACCTCCCCACCTCCACACCATGGGATGCCAGCCGGTGGTGTTTGTCTGTGCTTTGACTATCTTCTAAATGCTGACCATAAAGCAAGGCAACAGGACATGCCATTTTCATGTCTTCAGTACAACTCAGCAAGGGTCAGAAATGAACCACCAACATTGTATACTCACAGCAGAAGCTCCAAACATAATGCTCTGTACTTAAGCATAATGACCCTCTTGACAAATCCTAATAAATTTATAATAGCCTCACAAATTTCTGCCTCACTCTGATCTAATAAACTTAAGACTTGCATTTGCAAAGTCAACAAACCACGAGTATAAAGATGACATTTCATGCCACAAATAGAAAACTATATTTTTAAGGGCTTGGGATGATAGTACCCTAGCATACACCACAACAATAAGGAATCCCTAGAAGCCATCTCAATGTTCAAAATTCCAGCCATACCAGTACCAGCATCATAAAATAATCACATCACACTGAAACTCCATTCTTAACCAGGACCCAATCATTTGTAATTAAAACGACAGCATGAACATTACAATTTTGGCAAATTTATTGTACAAAACATGCATCAGTTTGAACGGGTCTCCAAACCTCCGCAGGTGTTCCTCCAAACACCACACCGGTGCCAAAACGGCACGACAGGAAGTAAGCTGATTTTCCACTTGCACCTTGGCAAATAGCCATGTCTGAGATCTCACTTACGAGCAATTTATACACCATGTAGAAGTGCCACATATATGTACAAATCTCTCCCTCAATCCATACCACCTGCAGGATGCTGGAGCATGACGAATTGCGAATAAATATTGTAGAAGCTTATAATTCAATCACTTCCTAAATAGTTCCTTTCACATGACGATATCATTTCCAAGCATACAGGCTGCACATTTTCCCACAAGTACATCCACAACAATAAGTGAGGCTTTCAGTCCTCTTTAAAAAAAAAGAAAAAAAGGCAAATGTCCATGCTTAATCAAAATAGTAATAATGTGCAAAAAAAAAATCCAAATACACCGACATGTTGAGATCCTAGTCTCAAAATAGAGTTTTATATGTTTCTTTTACAAAACTTTCTAATTCATCTGTCATTAAATTCATTTCATATTCTTCCCAGCCAGACAACCTTAAACATTATCATGTGCCAAACACAAATGAAGACAGAACCAGAAAAAAATAACTAGAGCGAAGTCGATGGCACGCCATCGCAAATCCGCACACTTCTCATCTAAAGCAAAGTTGAAAGATGACAAAAGGTTCCACCAGGAATGACTCGATATCAAATTTTGAGTTGATTTTTTAACGATTTTGACCTCTGTGATCCCCACCCCCTAGGAGCATGAACCATTCGTAAATCGTTACATATTTCATACATCCTCCAATGTTGATTGCATATACGGTTTCATTTCAAAATGTTTTAAAATGTACCACCAAATTTTTTTTGTATTTGCCCTTTTGACCCTGCCCGAAGGTTCCAGGGGGTGGGGTCAAAAATAGTACAGCTCTCGCACCGTCTTGCCATGTTGTGATCATAACTGCCAAGTTTGGTGAATTTCTGCATGACCGTTTAGGTCTGAGGAGATAGAGTGATGGACGGACAGACAAACAAACAGAGACAGACAGTCAGACACTGATTACAATATCAGCCCATTTTTTCCCCAAAAGCATGGGGATAAAAATTAGGAAAATTCATAGCAACATTTTCAACATTTACAGTACACACCCCCACAAAACTCCTGCCCACCAGGATGCCAAACCCAACTAGAACGGGCACTCGGTAGAGCGCATACCTTCGCCGCAGCTACTGTTCTGTACTTGGCATGGGAGTGTAGGGAACAGAACAACAAAAATACGATTTTGACCTTTTCGTGACCTTGACCTTGACCTTTGACCCGATTGCTCCCAAAATCTAATCAAATGTGTCCCGTATAATAACCAATCATCCCACCAAATTTCATGCAATTCGGTTGAATACTTTTTGAGTTATGCGAATAACATACACACACACACACAGACATACAAATAAATACACAGCGATCAAAACATAACCTTCCGCTTTTGCGAAGGTAACTAGGCAATCTACAACATACCTGTACTATAGAGAGCATCTTAATGCAAAAGACTCCTCCTGGTTAACAAACCATAACCAAGAGGGAGGTACACCAATTCCAGAACAATTGGACCATTTACAAAATCACAACTCACCCACATCCCCCAATATTACCTCTATGCTCTCCAACACTGAAGACTACCACATCTTTACACACTATCCCTGATCTTCCATTAGATCACTTACCTTATAAGTTATAATACATCAAATCCACCCAAAATCCATTTCTGAAGATCACAGAACATGTATACCAACTTCAGCAAAGCCAACTGGCCAAATTTCACACAATACCTACAGGCTGATTTTTTTTTTTAAATCCAAGAACCCTAAATAATTCCCATACATTAAAAACGATATCAGTTAGGAACCTAATGTTTGCCTAAATGTAGCATAATGTTACAGAAAGGCACGACATGATCCACACAATTGATTACCTTAAAGGCTTAAATGAATGCTGAAAGTGTCCACCAGCATGTTGCAGGCAAAAATACATTCTTCACAGCATGCTCTCCAACACAAAGTACAGCATTTCTTGGGGAATATTTCTGATTGTGTCACTGATTATTGCTGTTAATTCACCAAGAGTGTGTGGATTTGTAGCATACACCATGTCCTTCCAAATATCCCCACAAAAATAAATCTGGTGGCGTAAGATCTGGGATCAAGGAGGCCATAATTACTTGGACTACATGGTCACCGAAGAGTAGCCTATGTTCGTTCATGTTGTATCGCGAAGTGCGACTCGTGACACAATCCTGCCGAAACCATCCTTTATTGATTTCGTCTTCTGTAAGGTGCCCAAGAAACTCGTGGATTATGTTGATGTAACATTCTGCGTTTCTGTTTCTGAGAATAAAATTGTGCCAATAATTCCTTGCCCACTTACAGCACACCAAACACCAATTTTTGCAGAAATCAATGGCTTTTCATGCATCGCATAAGGTTGTTCACCTAGCCATAAACGAGTGTTTCGTTAATGTACATGCCCAGATAGATGAAACAATGCTTCGTCTGCAAAAAAAAAACATAACATCCAAAACATTGTCTTGTTCTCTTGCCATTCTCTGGAGCCACTCACAGTCGGCAACACGTTTATCTTTATTTTGCTCCAATAACTGAGATAAAGTTTGATTATGAATGAATGTAGGGATAAAGATAAAGGGAACTGAATGATTATGTAGGGATAAAGTTTGAGTGTCTTGACCGCCTTCCTTGCGCTGGAATATGAACAGTGAACTTGTTGTGTTAAACGCCTTAGGGATTTCTTCGGGCTTGCTTCCATTCTTTCCCGCACCTCATCCCCCTTCTCTGGTGTAACAATACTTGGCTGACGATGTGTTTTTAACTTTTACGCAGTCTTTCTCTGAACTACTTCAGCAGTTTCCATATCACTGATTTTGAAGGTTACGTACGACCACCAAAGCGACTTTTAAATGGAATTTGACATTCTCTAAAGGATGCATTCTTGATGTAATGTTGGACGAGAAACACGCCTTCCAACACACAATGAGCGCCATGGTGTGACTGAGTGAAAACCGTTAAAGGGCACTGCCGGGTCACATGATAAATCACGTGATACCTGATAACTCTCAGGATCATGTTACATCTTTCTATAACATTAGGCGACAATCAAGCAAAATATTAGGTTCCTAACAGATATAGTTTTTAGTGTATGGGATTTATTTCTGGTTCTCAAATTTTTTTTTAAAATTACCCTTGAGCAATTACCCTTGAACAAGCTGATTTCAAATCAATAGATGAAGCAGTAAAGTAGTAAAATAGTAACAGATGCATCCCAAAAAGATTATCACAAAAGGGGGCACATTCTTGGTATCCCAAAAATTGAGTTGTTGGTATCCCACACAGCCAAAGCTACACTGGAATTGCTAAGGAACAAAAAGATCAATGTCCTTGAGTGGCCAAGTCAGAGCCGTGACCTAAACCAAATCGAAAATCTGTAGCATGACTTGAAGATTTCTGTCCATCAACGCTCCCCATGCAACTTGACTGAGCTTGAACAGTTTTTTTTTTTTTTTTACAAAAGAATGGGCAAATATTGCCCAATCAAGGTGTGCTAAAGTTGGTGGAGACTTATCTCAACAAACTCACAGGTGTAATTGCTGTTAAATGTGCTTCCACCAAGTATTAACTCGGGGGGGGGGGGGGGTGGGGGGGGGGTGTACACCTATCCAACCAACATATTGTAGTTTTGTATTTCTAATTAATTTTCAGAAATTTGTAGAATTTGCTTTTCACTTGGAAGTTGTGGGTTAAGATGTATATATACACAACATGTGTATATATATATATATATATATATATATATATATATATATATATATATATATATATATATATATATATATTAGCTTGGCTCGGCTCGCTGCGCTCGCCTCAACAAGCGTCGTTACTGAGGAACGGGCTTATTTTAGCTGAGGATAATGACTGTACCTGAGTTGCTGTGTTGTAATGATTTACACCAATCATAATACAAACAATTATTTTGCACAAATGTATTTGTTGTGTTTGTGATATTACATTTTTATAAGCAATTTAGGTTGAAGATTTAGGTTGAATGTTTTTTTTTGAAGAAAGAACCTCTCAGCACATACCTAGGGGAGGGGTAGGTGCAGAATGGAAGTTTGGGACGATTACACCTCACCACCAAGTAATTCAAAACATCTCACCACCACGTAATTTAAAACACCTCACAGCCATAAAACACGTAATTCAAAACACCTCACCACCAAGTAATTCAAAACACCTCACCACCAAGTAATTTAAAACACATCACAGCCAAAAAACACGTAATAAAAACACCTCACCACCACGAAATTAAAAACACCTCACCACCACGAAATTAAAAACACCTCACAGCCATAAAACACGTAATTTAAAACACCTCACCACCAAGTAATTCAAAACACCTCACCACCAAGTAATTCAAAACACCTCACCACCAAGTAATTCAAAACACATCACCACCAAGTAATTCAAAACACCTCACCACCAAGTAATTTAAAACACCTCACAGCCATAAAACACGTAATAAAAACACCTCACAGCCACGAAATTAAAAACACCTCACCACCATGTCATTTAAAAATACCTCACCACCACGTCATTTAAAAACACCACACCACCACGTAATTTAAAAACACCTCACCACCAAGTCATTTAAAAACACCTCACCACCACATGATTCAAAACCACCACGACGTTATTAAAAGCACTTCACAACCATGGAAACAAAAGCTTGAATGAGTCGTTAAGTGACAACAAAACACTTAAACAACAAAACAACAAACACCCTAACACTGACCAGATGTGTAGATATCTTCTATCTATAATTCCAGTAATCTCTGTATGTCTGTGTGTATGTCTGTGTGTCTGTGACCGCTGTTTCTCGACAACCACGGGTCCGATATACTTTAAACTTGCCAGGTATATTGCTGGGGACCTGAGGATGTGCCTTTTCAAGGTTTCATATTAATCGGACAAGTAGTTACCGAGCTATGTCCAAAAAACGATTCAACCAATCAGAGAGCAGCGAGCTATCACGTGTGCCGAACGTGCCGAACAGACTCTGCCTCGGACGGCACATTTGAGAGCGTATTCATTTATTTCACGTTGGCAAACTATGTTGGCGTTAAACTATGTTTTAAAACTAATTTGCGATTCATCGTAACTGCGATATGCGACCTTCCGGACAGTCAAATGAGGACGTCACTTCCGGACTTACGGATAGTCATAGTGACGACGTACTGATGCTGAACGTGGCGAGCAGACGCTGTAAGGTACGATCGATTGTAGTACACGTTTATAATAACTCTGCCGATACAGGCCCGATTAACTGCAGCGCCATCCGAGCTGCGGCGTCGGGACGATACATTCATTGTACGGTCACATCACGCACTTACGGGCACGCCCATGGGCCCATGGGCACGCCCAGACCTTTTTTTTTTTTTTTTTAGCAAGGAACGGGCACCCACGTACGGGCACGTCCTAGTATATAAAACACAGTTTGTGTGTGTGTAATGTTACCGATAGACTCCTAAACGGAGAGGCTCACGTACTTGATATTTGGCACAGACATGGCTATTGAGCCTGGGAAGAACATGGCCAACCTAAAAAGAAATTATTTCATAATATTTTTTTACCATATTTTTACCTCAGCGCATTTCAGCGAGGAATATTATGCACGGAATCTGACCGGTGGCAGAGCAGCACGCTGATTCGCTCAGAGCGATCACGTGATGTTCCTTGCCGCCATTAACTCAGTTACGCGTTCGCACGTATTTCAGAGCGAAAAGCGATTGCGTTTTTTCACATTTCAGCGAGGAACATTGCCATTCACACCACATCGGTTTTTTTTTCTTTCATCTTTACGAGATCCATATTTTTTATTAATATTTACCTCAGCGCATTTCAGCGAGGAATATTATACACGGAATCTGATCAGGTGGCAGAGCAGTGTGCTGATTCGCTCAGAGCAATCACGTGATGCTCCTTGCCGCCATAAACTCACAGTTACGCGTTCGCACGTAATTCACACGTTCAAAACAAACGAGATCCGCGAAGCTAGTTGGTCGAGTCGTGCTAACCAAGATGGCGACACGGCGGCTTCACTTTTCACGGAGTATGAGCGTTCTATATATTTTCAATTCAGTGCGCCCGACTCGCTCACGTACTTGATTTGTGGCATAGACATGACCATTGGGCCTTCACGGTGTAATTTGTGCGAGGCTTTTGTCCGAGTGAGCTTGAGTCGAGAGGGCGAATGTACGGGTTGGGAATGTACGGGTCTCCCTTCCCCCGCCCGGCAACGCCGGTACTGGAGGGCGTCACAGGATCGGTGAGTCTCCAAAATCCGCTTCATGCTGTTGCGAAGATGCAGGACGATGTCGCGATTGTTGTGCTGCTCTCCGACCATGAGAACTGCAACGTCATTGTTGACTGGCCCTCCCCTTCCCTCCACCTACCCCCTCCCCCCTCCGTCCTCCCTTCCCCCTACCCCCTCCCCTTCTCCCCTCCCCTTTTCCCCCTCCCCTCCCCTTTTCCCCCTCCCTTTTCCCCCTCCCCCCTACTCCATCCAAAGTATATGCTGATGTTTGTTTGTATGATTGTTTATTTGTGACCAAAACGTCTTCTTCTTCTTAAAAACTCACGGTCTTCAAGCAGCCATCAAATCATCAGGACTGGTCTCCCATCTTTATAATCTTATATAACAGAGCAAATCTTATAATCTTATAAAATAGAGCAAATCTTATAATCTTATATAATAGAACAAATCTTATAATCTTATATAATAGAGCACATCTTATAATCTTATAAAATAGAGCAAATCTTATCTATATATATAAAACACAGTTTGTGTGTGTGTAATGTTACCGATAGACTCCTAATCGGAGAGGCTTACGTGCTTGATATTTGGCATAGACATGCCCATTGAGCCTGGGACGAACATGGCCGAACTCAAAATATTTGACGATCCATATTTTTTATTCATATTAACCTCAGCGCATTTCAGCGAAGTACCCGCTTATCTCAGCCGGTTCCAGAGCAGCTCGCTGATTCGCTCAGAGCGATCACGTGATGTTCCATCCCGTCACACGTCACACGTTTTTTCACCTTTTATGCGATCGTGTTTTGTATCGATTTTGTGCGATATGAATTAAATGTCTTTGAAACAGCTGTGAAACGTCTTTCCACAACCCTTCCGTAACCGATTGGAGCAGTTTATTACCGCACAAAACGAGATCCACGAAGCGAGTTGGTTGAGTCGTGCTGACCAAGATGGCGACACGGTGGCTTCACTTTTCACGGAGTATGAGCGTTCTATATATTTTCAATTCAGTGCGCCCGTGATTTGTGGCATAGACATGACCATTGGGCCTTCACGGTGTAATTTGTGCGAGGCTTTTGTCCGAGTGAGCTTGAGTCGAGAGGGCGAATGTACGGGTTGGGAATGTATGGGTCTCCCTTCCCCCGCCCGGCAACGCCGGTACTGGAGGACGTCACAAGATCGGTGAGTCTCCAAAATCCGCTTCGTGCTGTTGCGAATATGCAGGACTATGTCCGATTGTTGTGCTGCTCTCCGACCATGAGAACTGCAACGTCATTGTTGACTGGCCATCCCCTTCCCTCCCCCTTCCCCCTCCCCCCCTTCCTTCCCCCTCCACCCTCCACCCTACCCCTCCCCTTCTCCCCTCCCTTCTCCCCCCCCCTTCTCCCCCCTCCCCTTCCCCTCCATTTTCCCCCTCCCCCTCCCTTTTCCCCCTCCCCCTCCCTTTTCCCCCTCCCCCTCCCTTTTCCCCCTACCCCTCCCTTTTCTCCCTTCCCCCTCCCCCTCCCTTTTCCCCCTCCCCTCCCTTTTCCCCCTCCCCCCTCCCTTTTCCCCCTCCCTTTCCCCCTCCCCCTCCCTTCCCCCTCCACCCTACCCCCTCCCCTTCTCCCCTCCCACCCTACCCCCTCCCCTTTTCCCCCTCCCCTCCCCCACCCTTCTCCCTCCCCCCCTCCTCCCTTCCCCTCCCACCCCTCCCCCTCCTCCCATCCCTCACCCTCCCCATCCCCCCCCTCTTCCCTCCCCCCTCCCCTCCGCCCCCTCCCGCCTCCCCTCCACCTTCCCCCTCACCCCTCCCTTCCCCCATCACCCTCCCCATCCCCCCCTCTTCTCCCCCCCCCTCCCACTCTTCTCCCCTCCCCTCCCACTCTTCTCCCCTCCCCCCCGTTCCCCTCCCCTCCCCTCCCCCCCGTTCCCCTCCCCTCCCCTCCCCCCCGTTCCCCTCCCCTCCCCCCCGTTCCCCTCCCCCGCCCGGCAATGCCGGGTACTTCTGCTAGTATAGATAAATGACTGCACCCGAGTTGCCGTTTTGTCATGATTTACACCAATCATAATTCAAACAATTATTTTGCACAAATGTATTTGTAATATACGTGATATCACATTTTATAAACAACAAGTTGAAAAAAAAAAAAAGAAAAAAAAATTCTAAAAAAAAAAAGAAAAAAAAATTGGAAAATTTTTCAAAAGAAATACCCTTAGGACATACCGACGGGAGAGATATGTGCATACCAGAAGTTTGGTACGATTTCAGAAAAGTGTGAGAAAGTAGTTCAGTGACAACACAAGACAAGACATGACAACACAACACAACACAGGACAGACGCTGCACAGAGATATATATATATATAGATATATACACATATACAGTGCAGTCAGAAAGTATTCAGACCCTTTCACTTTTTCACATTTTGTTATATTGCAGCCTTATGCTGAAATCGTTTAAATTCATTTTTTCCCTCATCAATCTACAATCAATGTACCATCATGACAAAGAGAAAACAGGATTTTAGAAAGTTTTGCAAATTTATTAAAAAGAAAAAACTGAAATATCACATTGACATGAGTATTCATACCCTTTGCTATGACACTTGAAATTTATCTTAGGTGCCTCCCATTTTTCTTGATCATCTTTGTGATGTTTCTACACCTTGATTGGAGTCCACCTGTGGTAAATTCAATTGATTGGACATGATTTGGAAAGGCACACACCTGTCTATATAAGTGTTACGTGCTCCTCTCCGACCCCCTGGTCACGGTGTACCTCCGAGCCCCGAGAGGAGTCACGGCAGAAAAATGTTATTCTGTATGTCAAAGATCAATGGTGAAGCCACACCAATTGTTACAAACCAACAAGTATTGTATTAAGATCACACAAGAATAACAGTACAAAAGCAATAGTAATCAATTGTACAACAAATAGTATATCATTCCTATGATGGTATCATCAGTTTCGTAATATGTAACTCACTGTGCTCCAAGTGAGCGAAAAGAGGAAGATTCCCAATGTCTCTAATTCCTGGCTTCAAGCCAAAGTGGATTCGCTCCAGCGATCGTCAGATCAATGTCCAATCGAGACCAGAATCCTGTTGGGTTGGCAGTTACAGTCCTGCTGCCAACACGGTGCAAAGGCGCCCTCCAGGCGACTAGGAAATCCAAAGGCGCCCTCCAGGCGACTGGGAAATCACACCCTCGGGTATGGACGTTCCAAGGCTCACAGTCGGCGAACCTCAGATTTACCTTCAAAATCCGCGTCAAAATGGCCGACGGCACGTACTCGAGACGTAACGGCAGTCCAACGATTCTCTTCGGAATCGACCGCAAAACCTGACATGCAGGTTGATCTGTCACAGCGATAACAACTCTGTCGCAGGAATCCCTTTCCTGGAAACCCAAAGTTCACTCGTGACTCTTGCTCGCCAACGTTCGCTCCAGACCACAAAGCAACGATGCTTCTTGTCCGACTCCACTCGCTCCGCCTTCTTTTTTCTCTTCCTCTTCTTCTTCGTCGTCCGGTTCCTGTTTCCTTTAACATTAATTTTTTTTACCTTTTTAAAATAGTTCATAAACAATAAACCTTTTGAAAACAATAATAGTACATGGAATCAAAAATATTTACAGTGGATGAAAACCACAACAACGGAAGTGACGAATCCGTAACAATAAGGTCTCAGCTGACAATGCATATCAGAGCAAAAACCAAGCCATGAGGTTGAAGGAACTGCCTGCAGAGCTCAGAGACAGGATTGTATCGAGGCACAGATCTGGGGAAGCCTACAAAAAAAATTCTGCTGCATTGAAGGTTCCCAAGAGCACAGTGGCCTCCATAATTCTTAAATGGAAGAAGTTTGGAACAACCAGAACTCTTCCTAGAGCTGGCCACCCGGCCAAACTGAGCAATCGGGGGAGAAGGGCCTTGGTAAGAGAGGTGACCAAGAACCCGATGGTCACTCTGGCTGAGCTCCAGAGATCCTGTGTGGAGATGGGAGAAACTTCCAGAAGGACAACCATCACTGCAACACTCCACCGATCTGGGCTTTATGGCAGAGTGGCCAAACGGAAGCCTCTCCTCAGTGTAAGACACATGAAAGCCCGCTTGGAGTTTGCAAAAAAGCACCTAAAGGACTCTCAGACTGTGAGAAACAAGATTCTGTGGGCTTTCAGAATCTTCTTTCCACTGTGCTCTTGGGAACCTTCAATGCAGCAGAATTTTTTTGTAGGCTTCCCCAAATCTGTGCCTCGACACAATCCTGTCTCTGAGCTCTGTAGGCAGTTCCTTCGACCTCATGGCTTGGTTTTTTCTCTGATACGCATTGTCAGCTGTGAGACCTTATATAGACAGGTGTGCACCTTTCCAAATCATGTCCAATCAATTGAATATACCACAGGTGGACTCCAATCAAGGTGTAGAAACATCTCAAAGATGATCAAGAGAAATGGGAGGCACCTGAGCTAAATTTCAAGTGTCATAGCAAAGGGTCTGAATTCTTATGTAAATGTGATATTTCAGTTTTTTCTTTTTAATAAATTTGCAAAACTTTCTAAAATCCTGTTTTCTCTTTGTCACGATGGGGTATTGAGTGTAGATTGATGAGGGAAAAAATGAATTTAAACGATTTCAGCATAAGGCTGCAACATAACAAAATGTGAAAAAAGTGAAGGGGTCTGAATACTTTCTGAATGCACTGTATGTGTTGTGAGGGTTGTAGTTAGGTCTGCTTCACCCACCTCCTCCACAACCCTCATGTTTATCCTTTTATTTCTCCTTTAAAACCCTTTTATTCATCTTTTATATACGTCCACATTCGTGGGATTTTCATCGACATTCGCGGATTATTGTCAACATTCGTGGGATTTGCCTCGACATTCACGGATTTTCGCTATTCGGGAACCAATCCCCCTTTTTCCATTGAAACAATGCCCCACCATTTGTAGCACTTCCATAACACGTAGGTGTGCTCGGAAGACCCCCATCCATGGTGGAAGGGAAATGGGGCATATGTGTTGTGAGGGTTGTAGTTGGGTCTACTTCAACCACCAACTCCACAACCTTCCTGGTTATCCTTTTATTTCTCCTTTAAAACCCTTTTATTCATCTTTTATATATGGTGGTTGCCATTGCAAGCACCACATAGTACAAAGTCGGTTGGTTCCCTTTTATTCTCAAATTTCCCTTTAGCACCCGATGCTAAAGTAAATTTCTCTGCTCACCTTCACTCTTTCATTCCCCTTTTCTCCCGCCTCTGGAACAAACTCCCCCACTCCCTTCAATCCCACCCCTCCCTCCAGGTCTTTAAAACAGCTGTTCACCACCATCTCTTATCTTCCCCCATCGAAAACCTTGATCTTTTCTACCCCCGGTAATTCACCCCAGAGTCCTTGCAGTGTTCATATGTTTTATTCCTCTCCCACCTCCCCCCAAGTCCTCCCGATGTCCCTGCTCTCAAATGTTGTGTTTGTGTCCTTCCCCCTCTTCCCCCTCTCTTTTGTGTCCTTCCCCCTCTCTCCCCATCTTGTCTGCCACTCCACTTGTTTTTTGTGTTTTGTGTGTCGGTTTGTCTTTTTGTGTGATTAATGTTAGCTCTCTCACGAGCCTCGATCTTGTATACAAAAAAAATAAAAATAAAGCACTCTTCCCATCCCTTTCGGGTGCAAACTTCACCAAAATCGGATAGTATCCGGATCTTCACCAAAATCTAATCATTTCATCCTTGTCATACACCCAACCTCTCCACCATATTTCATCCTGTTCACAGACGGACAGTAGTCTAGGCAAGAAATTCAAAAATGTGCTTATTTAAGCTGCATGAGGCATTTTTGAGGAAAAGCAAACAAATAGGTTTTTCTGAAAGAGATTTTTGTGCTGAATATGAATATCTTGTTTGTGTTTCCCAAAATTGCCTAATTAGGTCATTAATTAAGGTCAAAGGTCAATAAGTGCAAAATTCAAGTTTTCACAGAAATTATTTTATTTTTAATATCCAATACAGTGGCGAAAAAGTTTATCGAGTATCTATCATATTAAGCCATATATCGTATGTCAAAGATTTGAATTTAATGGAAAATGTGAAAATGTTTGCTTCTGAAGAGAATATCTCCGTAACGGTTGGACTTTTCATGCATTACCATATGGGCTTAACCCCTTCTACTTTTGATATGTCAACGCACTAGTGAAATGGTTTTTCTGGCTTCTAAATTCTGGCTTCTTCTTTTTTTCTCCAAAGGTGAATTACTATGGAACCAGTTATAAGCCTGAAGCGCCAGAGAGAGGTATCCTTTGAGCTGTGTATCATGTCAGCTGAGTGGTCGAGCTGAAGATGAGCCGTTTAACCAGACCGAACGGGGCTTAACTACCGTAAAAGAAGCAACGGAGATGAGGAAGAAGCTACGGAATGATGACTATAGGGCTGCCGTTGACAGGCTGACATTGCTCTTCGCAGAAAATTCAGAACCTGCGCCAGAACTCAAGTGGCACAGAGTGTGTTATTCAAAGTACACAGATAAGAACAATATTAATGCTAAACTATCCAATGAACAGCGTGTAATGAACAGTAGGCCTACTGATGAAGGTAGACCAGAACGATACTTGCGCAGCTGTTGTAACAAAATGGACTGGAAGTTATGCATTTTCTGTCAAGACCCGAAAAGCAAGAAGACAACGAGTAACGTATCTACTATGAATATGAGTTCAAACATATATAATAATGCAAAATATGTTCATGAGGTATTTGTACGCATTGCAGATACAAATGACTTGGTTGCAGCTGAAGGATGTTATCATTCAAACTGCCTGAATAAATTCTGTAGAGATGCTAATAGAGCCAAAAGTGATAACAAATCGACTGACTTGGCCATAGTTTGGCTCTGTCAAGAACTGAAACATTCTGCTGTGAAAGGTCATGTTCTTGAACTTTCCTCTGTGCTTGAAAGATACAAAGATCTTTCCAGCGAGGCAAACTGCGAAATACCATTGTCGTTTCTTAGCAGGATTACAACTTTCAAAGATACTTTAGTGAGGTTTGTTAGTAACAGTTATTAATTTGTAGTCATGCGCAATGCAATACCATCCGAGAGACAAACCCTCTTAGTTCCAACAATATTCTATCATGTACCTGTGTCAGAGACAGTAAATGAGCCTGTCCAAGAAACTATTCCTATTTTCAAACCAGATGATGATGAGTTTAGGTCCATAGTTCATGTAGCACTGAAACTTCGAAGTGATATATTGTTGGCGATATTGGTGATAGAATCAAGAATTCCTATCATATTGTACACCGCTCCTTTCCTATGCCATCTCCAGGCATTGCAAATCATCATTGCCGGGCACCGAAGGGGGCTCGGCAGTGACGCACGCTGAAAGAGAGTACTCAGTTTTCACTCTGGTTGTTTGTTTGTTTGTTGTACACCGCTCCTTTCCTATGCCATCTCCAGGCATTGCAAATCGTCATTGCTGGGCACCGAAGGGGGCTCGGCAGTGACGCGCGCTGAAAGAGAGTACTCAGTTTTCACTCTGGTTGTTTCTTTGTTTGTTGTACACCGCTCCTTTCCTATGCCATCTCCAGGCATTGCAAATCGTCATTGCTGGGCACCGAAGGGGGCTCGGCAGTGACGCGCGCTGAAAGAGAGTACTCAGTTTTCACTCTGGTTGTTTGTTTGTTTTCATCTTTCTTGTTTTTGTACACCGCTCCTTTCCTATGCCATCTCCAGGCATTGCAAATCGTCATTGCCGGGCACCAAAGGGGGCTCGGCAGTGACGCACGCTGAAAGAGAGTACTCAGTTTTCACTCTGGTTTCTTGTTGTACACCGCTCCTTTCCTATGCCATCTCCAGGCATTGCAAATCGTCATTGCCGGGCACCAAAGGGGGCTCGGCAGTGACGCACGCTGAAAGAGAGTACTCAGTTTTCACTCTGGTTGTTTGTTGTACACCGCTCCTTTCCTATGCCATCTCCAGGCATTGCAAATCGTCATTGCCGGGCACCAAAGGGGGCTCGGCAGTGACGCACGCTGAAAGAGAGTACTCAGTTTTCACTCTGGTTTCTTGTTGTACACCGCTCCTTTCCTATGCCATCTCCAGGCATTGCAAATCGTCATTGCCGGGCACCAAAGGGGGCTCGGCAGTGACGCACGCTGAAAGAGAGTACTCAGTTTTCACTCTGGTTTCTTTCTTGTTTGTTTGTTTTCTTGGTTGTCCGGACGATATCTCAGCCATCCTTTGAGCTAGGAAGCTGAAATTTCGGCACAGTAGTGAGCAAGTCCTTTGTCAAATACGGTATTTTTTGTTTTTTGAATAATCAATTAATTGAGGAGTTATTTAATTATTAGCGTTTAATTAAGTACTTATTTAATTAATTAAATTTCATTTCTCTTCTGACCATTATTAACTCAGGCACCTTTTGAGTTAGGAAGCTGATATTTGGACATGCCAATGACCAGGTGATTTGGCTGCAAAGGATATTTTTGATTTATTAATTAATCAATTAATCGATTAATTATTTAATTATTCGATTAATGACAAAAAATTTTTTTTTTTTTAAGTTACAGATTCTGATGAAATAGTGGTAGTTTATGTGTTCTCTGACCAAATTGATTAATAATTTAATTTTTTTATGATTATTATTTATTTATTTTCATTATTAATCATTTATTTATTTTCTTTCTCATTTGGCCAATATCTCAGGCACCTTTTGAGCTGGGAAGCTAATATTTGGACATGAGTGACCAAGTGATGTGGCTATCAAGGATATTTTTGATTTATTGATTAATCATTTCATCTATTAATTATTTATTGATTAATCGATTAATTATTTATTGAGTAATCAATTAATTATTTAATTTTTTATAAATGACTTATTTAATTAAATTTCTAAAAGATACATCTTCGGATGAAGCACTAGTGGTTTAGTTATGCGATTAGCCAATTGATTATGAAAATATTTTGTGATAATCTTTTATTGATTTTAATTATACAATTAATCAATCAATTAGTGTACACCTCTCCCTCCCAATGCAGCCTCAATGAGCTGCACTGCGGTATTGCCGGGCGCCAGAGGCGCCCCGGCAATGCCGCGCTGCAGCATATTTAATTATTTGGCATGGGGCGGTGTACTTTGAATGTATTTGTACTTGTTTGTTTGTTTTCTTGGTTGTCCGGACGATATCTCAGCCATCCTTTGAGCTAGGAAGCTTAAATTTCGGCACAGTAGTGAGCAAGTCCTTTGTCAAATACGGTATTTTTTGTTTTTTGAATAATCAATTAATTGAGGAGTTATTTAATTATTAGCGTTTAATTAAGTACTTATTTAATTAATTAAATTTCATTTCTCTTCTGACCATTATTAACTCAGGCACCTTTTGAGTTAGGAAGCTGATATTTGGACATGCCAATGACCAGGTGATTTGGCTGCAAAGGATATTTTTGATTTATTAATTAATCAATTAATCGATTAATTATTTAATTATTCGATTAATGACAAAAAAAAAATTTTTTTTAAAGTTACAGATTCTGATGAAATAGTGGTAGTTTATGTGTTCTCTGACCAAATTGATTAATAATTTAATTTTTTTATGATTATTATTTATTTATTTTCATTATTTTCTTTCTTGTTTGTTTGTCCGGACGATATCTCAGCCATCCTTTGAGCTAGGAAGCTGAAATTTCGGCACAATCGTGAGCAAGTCCTTTGTCAAAAACAGTATTTTTTTTTTTTGATTAATCAATAAATTGAGGAGTTATTTAATTATTAGCGATTAATTTAGTACTTATTTAATTAATTAAATTTCCTTTCTCTTCTGACCATTAACTCAGGCACCTTTTGAGTTAGGAAGCTGACATTTGGACATGCCAATTACCAGGTGATTTGGCTGCAAAGGATATTTTTGATTTATTAATTAATCAATTAATCGATTAATTATTTAATTATTCGATTAATGACAAAAAAAATTTTTTTTTTAAAGTTAAAGATTCTGATGAAATAGTGGTAGTTTATGTGTTCTCTGACCAAATTGATTAATAATTTAATTTTTTTATGATTATTATTTATTTATTTTCATTATTAATCATTTATTTATTTTCTTTCTCATTTGGCCAATATCTCAGGCACCTTTTGAGCTGGGAAGCTAATATTTGGACATGAGTGACAAAGTGATGTGGCTATCAAGGATATTTTTGATTTATTGATTAATCATTTCATCTATTAATTATTTATTGATTAATCGATTAATTATTTATTGAGTAATCAATTAATTATTTAATTTTTTATAAATGACTTATTTAATTAAATTTCTAAAAGATACATCTTCGGATGAAGCACTAGTGCTTTAGGTATGCTATTAGCCAATTGATTATGAAAATATTTTGTGATAATCTTTTATTGATTTTAATTATACAATTAATCAATCAATTAGTGTACACCTCTCCCTCCCAATGCAGCCTCAATGAGCTGCACTGCGGTATTGCCGGGCGCCAGAGGCGCCCCGGCAATGCCGCGCTGCAGCATATTTAATTATTTGGCATGGGGCGGTGTACTTTGAATGTATGTGTACTTGTTTGTTTTCTTTCTTGGTTGTCCGGGCGATATCTCAGCCATCCTTTGAGCTAGGAAGCTGAAATTTCGGCACAGTAGTGAGCAAGTCCTTTGTCAAATACGGTATTTTTTGTTTTTTGAATAATCAATTAATTGAGGAGTTATTTAATTATTAGCGTTTAATTAAGTACTTATTTAATTAATTAAATTTCATTTCTCTTCTGACCATTATTAACTCAGGCACCTTTTGAGTTAGGAAGCTGATATTTGGACATGCCAATGACCAGGTGATTTGGCTGCAAAGGATATTTTTGATTTATTAATTAATCAATTAATCGATTAATTATTTAATTATTCGATTAATGACAAAAAAAATTTTTTTTTTAAAGTTACAGATTCTGATGAAATAGTGGTAGTTTATGTGTTCTCTGACCAAATTGATTAATAATTTAATTTTTTTATGATTATTATTTATTTATTTTCATTATTAATCATTTATTTATTTTCTTTCTCATTTGGCCAATATCTCAGGCACCTTTTGAGCTGGGAAGCTAATATTTGGACATGAGTGACCAAGTGATGTGGCTATCAAGGATATTTTTGATTTATTGATTAATCATTTCATCTATTAAGTATTTATTGATTAATCGATTAATTATTTATTGAGTAATCAATTAATTATTTAATTTTTTATAAATGACTTATTTTTGATTTATTGATTAATCATTTCATCTATTAATTATTTATTGATTAATCGATTAATTATTTATTGAGTAATCAATTAATTATTTAATTTTTTATAAATGACTTATTTAATTAAATTTCTAAAAGATACATCTTCGGATGAAGCACTACTGGCTTAGTTATGCGATTAGCCAATTGATTATGAAAATATTTTGTGATAATCTTTTATTGATTTTAATTATACAATTAATCAATCAATTAGTGTACACCTCTCCCTCCCAATGCAGCCTCAATGAGCTGCACTGCGGTATTGCCGGGCGCCGGTGGCGCCCCGGCAATGCCGCGCTGCAGCATATTTAATTATTTGGCATGGGGCGGTGTACTTTGAATGTATGTGTACTTGTTTGTTTGTTTTCTTGGTTGTTTGTTTGTTTGTTTTCTTTCTTGGTTGTCCGGACGATATCTCAGCCATCCTTTGAGCTAGGAAGCTGAAATTTCGGCACAGTAGTGAGCAAGTCCTTTGTCAAATACGGTATTTTTTGTTTTTTGAATAATCAATTAATTGAGGAGTTAGTTAATTATTAGCGTTTAATTAAGTACTTATTTAATTAATTAAATTTCATTTCTCTTCTGACCATTATTAACTCAGGCACCTTTTGAGTTAGGAAGCTGATATTTGGACATGCCAATGACCAGGTGATTTGGCTGCAAAGGATATTTTTGATTTATTAATTAATCAATGAATCGATTAATTATTTAATTATTCGATTAATGACCAAAAAATTTTTTTTTTTAAAGTTACAGATACTGATGAAATAGTGGTAGTTTATGTGTTCTCTGACCAAATTGATTACTAATTTAATTTTTTTATGATTATTATTTATTTATTTTCATTATTAATCATTTATTTATTTTCTTTCTCATTTGGCCAATATCTCAGGCACCTTTTGAGCTGGGAAGCTAATATTTGGACATGAGTGACTAAGTGATGTGGCTATCAAGGATATTTTTGATTTATTGATTAATCATTTCATCTATTAATTATTTATTGATTAATCGATTAATTATTTATTGAGTAATCAATTAATTATTTAATTTTTTATAAATGACTTATTTAATTAAATTTCTAAAAGATACATCTTCGGATGAAGCACTAGTGGTTTAGTTATGCGATTAGCCAATTGATTATGAAAATATTTTGTGATAATCTTTTATTGATTTTAATTATACAATTAATCAATCAATTAGTGTACACCTCTCTCTCCCAATGCAGCCTCAATGAGCTGCACTGCGGTATTGCCGGGCGCCGGAGGCGCCCCGGCAATGCCGCGCTGCAGCATATTTAATTATTTGGCATGGGGCGGTGTACTTTGAATGTATGTGTACTTGTTTTCTTGTTTGGTTGTCCGGGCGATATCTCAGCCATCCTTTGAGCTAGGAAGCTGAAATTTTGGCACAACAGTGAGAAAGTGCTTTGTCAAAAACGGTATTTTTTGTTTTTTGATTAATCAATAAATTGAGGAGTTATTTAATTATTAGCGATTAATTAAGTACTTATTTAATTAATCAAATTTCCTTTCTCTTTTGACCATTAACTCAGGCACCTTTTGAGTTAGGAAGCTGTTATTTGGACATGCCAATGACCAGGTGATTTGGCTGCAAAGGCTATTTTTGATTTATTAATTAATCAAGTAATCGATTAATTATTTAATTATTCGATTAATGACAAAAAATTTTTTTTTTTTTTTAAGTTACAGATTCTGATGAAATAGTGGTAGTTTATGTGTTCTCTGACCAAATTGATTAATAATTTAATTTTTTTATGATTATTATTTATTTATTTTCATTATTAATCATTTATTTATTTTCTTTCTCATTTGGCCAATATCTCAGGCACCTTTTGAGCTGGGAAGCTAATATTTGGACATGAGTGCAAGTGATGTGGCTATCAAGGATATTTTTGATTTATTGATTAATCATTTCATCTATTAATTATTTATTGATTAATCGATTAATTATTTATTGAGTAATCAATTAATTATTAAATTTTTTATAAATGACTTGTTTAATTAAATTTCTAAAAGATACATCTTCGGATGAAGCACTAGTGGTTTAGTTATGCGATTAGCCAATTGATTATGAAAATATTTTGTGATAATCTTTTATTGATTTTAATTATACAATTAATCAATCAATTAGTGTACACCTCTCCCTCCCAATGGAGCCTCAATGAGCTGATTGCTGTACTGCTGAATGAGCTGAATGAGCTATATGCTGCAGCATATTTAATTATTTGGCATGGGGCGGTGTACTTTGAATGTATGTGTACTTGTTTTTCATTTAATTTGAATATTCGGCACATAATATGACGTTTATTTTGAATGATATGTAGAAAATTCTTGTAAATTCATCTAGGGGACGTCAAATAGGACCTTACGAAAATTTCATAAAAATTCGCATTTTGTACTAATTAACCCTTGACCCTAATTGGTGGCTAATTATGAAAATTTCGCAAAACAAACAACAAAGTCTCATTCCCCTAAACCTAGACAATGATGCTATGCCATATATTCTTTTCACTGGTGCATTTTGACATGAAACATCAAAGGGAAATCGACTGACATGGCACTCCGTAGAAAGGTCAACCGTTACGGAAATATTCTCCATAGAAGTGAAAACTTCTTTCACATTTTCCATTAAATTCAAATCTTTGACATGCAATCTATGGCTTAATATGATAGATATTGGAAAATCTTTTTTACCACTGTATTGAATATTAAAAATAAAACAATTTCTGTGAAAACTTGAATTTTGCACTTATTCACCTTTGACCTTAATTAATGACCTAATTAGGCAATTTTGGGAAACACAAACAAGATATTCATATTCAGCACAAAATTCCCTTTAAGAAAAACCTATTTGTTTGCTTTTCCTCAAAAATGCCTCATGCAATGACATTTGCTGGAAATTGAACCAGTCTACAGACACGGGTGAAAACATAACCTCTATCCACCTTTGGTGGCAGAGGTAATAATTACATACCACACAAAACTCTTTCTGGCTTTCATCCTGCCAGACACCTAATGTCCAGCATAACTGCAAAGAATTTCTGGCTTTGCAATGAAGCATTTGAAAAGAACCATAACCGAAGCTTTGCAATGGACAGGTTTCAGCCTTTCTCCCTTACTGGAGCTCATAAAAACAACCTCACTGCAAAACCCCAATTAAAGCTGGTATACCTTTCAACCAAATGATCAATGAAAAGCCCTCAAAGGCTCCAGTGGTACCAGACAACTGCAGCCACTCATGATTGGTGTCCGAGCAGGAGAGTACTGGTTGACTGCCTCTCAAAACCAAGGTTCTTTATACTTCTGTTGGCCAGAAAAAACAACGGCAGATCGGAAAAAAAAACCCCACACACGCACGCACACACCTTTGCTCCTAGATTAGTTCAACCTGTGAATGTGAACTTGTCTCAACTCAAACATTTGAAGAGTTTGTGTCATTTCTTGACGGTCTCATTTTGGTATTAAAGTTTTACAGTTCAAAATGATCTTTAGTGACTGGTGATCGAAAGTAATGCTCTTCTATTTAGAAAGTGCTCAAAGAAGAGAAAATGTATTTGCGACCGAGAAGCACTTTCGGAGATAAACACATCTCTCCTATCATACAGAGGCTCACTTTACCACTGGACATTAAAATAACTTTAGCATCTTTGCCGTGGTTTCCATTATGTATGGTTCAGAAGCATAACGTAATAATCAGTCGTATTCCATAAATTTTACAAAGGGACAGTTTTGTTTTGAAATCGAAAATCTCAATACACTTCTGCCACGAAATAAAGCATCATTCTTTCAGCATATAAAAATAAGACCATTATTTGCATCTTTCTCTGTGCACCAATACTAACTGATGAATGGCTGTACAGTGCTCCACTGCAAAGAGAACAAAGGTAGGCATGAATCACTGGATAGCAGGCTTTTAAAAATCAATTTATTTAGGGTTGTCATCCTTCTGTCTTCAAAATATGATAACCTTCTGCAATACAGTTGAGCCGATGGCTTTTGGATTGTCAAACCGCTCGGGAGGAAAAATGAATAAAAACCAAGGATACTCGAGCCTGAACTAATGGGCTCAAACATGACTTGGGAGTCTTAGCAAGCGGTCATTTTAAGAATTATGGATGGAATAAACAGAGGGTCGATAGAACCAGGCTCGCTACTGTGGGAAACCAAGCATGTTAACTGCTGCTTTCCACAGTGGTTGGTACCCTTCGGTTAACGTTACTGTAGATTCCATCCATTGTTCTTCCTGTTTTCCCAATGCAGAACACCAGCAACAACTTGATAAAGACTAGTTTTCCATTCCATTTAAAGAATTGTTTTCCACTTGGGCTAACAATCAATTGGGATGGGGGCTTTTACAGATCAGAAAAAACACCAAATTGGAAAGAAAAGCAGGTCCATGCTTCATCTCAGTCAAGAAATGTCCAATTGTACTATGTTCTCCCACTCAGAGTAGAACATCTTTAATGGGTCTAAATGATCACCATAGATTTACCCAACCCTCCTCCCCCAAAACATTCCACAGACACTTGTTTTTGCTCCATCTTATATATCTCTTATCTGTGGCCTCTGGAATCCCCAAACATGGTATCCTGTTATGACTCAGACTCAGTTTGGAAATGCAGAGAGAGAGGTTTGAATACATGTTGCAAAGGAATCAGAGAAAACCTTTTCAGCTATTATTTTTGCCACGTGGAAGAGAACATTTTTGAATAATGCTTTTCTTTGTTTGATTTTCTTTGAAATGAGTGAAGGGCAGCAAATTAATGCAAGCAATACAACCAAGCCGGCATGACAAATTAACGAAGAAAGATGTGGTGCATAGCATGATAGTTGTGAAATCCAAATAAAAGGGTCTAAAAGACGTCGGGGCTCTAAAGGTCCACGTTTTTTTTATACACGGTCGAGGTTCATGGAAGAGCTAGGACACAGAATAGATCAGCACACAACATAACAAAGGGAATTGAAGAAGGAAAAGGGAGAATGCCAACAGCAGGGCGGAGAGAGAAGGTAGACAGAGAAAGCCAGATAAGGGATGCAGGTAACGATGAGGCATAGGGGACAACACAAAGGGTGGACAAGATAGATACATAAGCAAAATTTTAGGAGGGGTGGGGGTGGTTTAATTCAATGTACAATGTGCACCTGAGTGGATTCATCAAAAATGTAGTGGTCTGAGAGGGTCATTAACCAGTGTGGCAGCTAAATTCAAATGCAAGGTGTGCACAGAGGGAGCTGCAGATGGAGGAAATGTTGAGTTGGATCTTGGAGACGGCGTGAAGCTGGAAGGTGTGAAAACATTTTGCTACCTCGGAGACATGCTGAATGGAGAAGGTGGATCTGACTCGGCAACGGTTGCTAGAGTGAGATGTGCATGGAAGAAGTTTCGGGAACTGAGTGGCGTGCTGATGAGGAGGGGAGTGTCGTTGAAGGTGAAGGGAAAGGTGTATGCTATGCTGCATGTGTGAGAAGTGTTATGATTTATGGGAGCGAAACATGGGTAATGAACGTAGAGCAGCAACGAAGGCTGGAAAGGGTGGAAATGTGAATGGTTCGGTGGATGTGCGGAGTATCGTTGAGAGAGAGGAAGACAAATGATGAATTGCGAAAGATGATCGGAATAGAGCCTGTGATTGATGCTGTGAAGAGGAACAGGTTGAGATGGTTTGGTCATGTGTTGAAGGATGAAAGTGACTGGATGAGAAGAGTGATGGAAATGAATGTAGAAGGAAGTAGATGACGGGGAAGACCGAGAAAGACTTGGCTAAAGATGGTGGAAGAAGAAATGCGGGCAAGGGAGTTAACAAGGAGAGATGCAGAAAATAGGGCAAAATGGAGAAGATTGTCATGGGGACCGCAAGGCTAACCCCCGCTCTAGCAGGGAAAATGGCCTTAAAATGCATGTTGTTGTTGTTTGTTGTTGGTGGGGGTGGTTTAACGGGTGTAGACAAGATCATGGTTTTGGATGAGGGATGACCCGAGATGGTGGTGAACAGCTGTCTTGAAGACCTGGAGAAAATAATTAGATTGAAGGGGTTATGGGAGGTGGATCAACAGTTGGGAAAAGAGGAATAAATGAGTGGACGTAAGCAGTGATTTTGAATTTAGGCAGTTTCACTCGGAGGGGGTTGCTGGTGAACTGCATGTCTAAAAAGCTTTGTTCCAATTGTCCGTAATTAATAGAAGTAGTCAAGGTCCAATAATAAGTAATTAATCGACATACTCACATCGGTCAGCCAAGACTTCACCTTGATGAGGGTTCACTGTCCACCCATGGTTTTCGGTTTTAAATACAGTGTGCATATAGATCTCAAGTGAATCAGATGAAAATTGACGATTTGTGACTGACCTTTCGACATATTGACCTCAAAAACAATCGGCTTCCAGCATGTCACTACCTCTACCAGGTGGTTAATTTTCATGAAGATTGGAGTAAAAATGTGTCCTGTAGGCGACTTGCATAGAGAGACAGACAGACCAACTAATATACCGTATTTGCAAATCTTCGATTTCGCAAGTAATAATGTTAGTCATTCCTCTACAACCTTGGCTTTCCGGTTTTATTATTTTATTATTCTATATAGATTTGTCAACATCTTGTCTATTCCATTTCACCAATAATTACACCCTGCCACTGCCAGACATCGTCACATCCAAGTGAAGTAGGTTAAAAATGAACCCGATCAAAAAAGCAAGCGAGGACTAGATTATAGTTTCCCTCGAAATACAATCGATACTTCAGTTAAGTTGAGAGTTCTATATTCCACTGAATAGATCACTTGAGGAGTCCTCAAATTTGAATCTGACTTGGCACAGGTTAAATTTTCTAAAACACCTTCAGCAGGGCACAGAAAAACAATGCTTCGAGATGTAGGTAACTACATTCTGCCAAATAACACATAAACTCCATGGATGATCATCATTCGTTTTAGCGAAGTCAACTGACTTTAGATTGGGCAACAAGCCAAAGACCATTTTTTACTTCCCGCTGACATTTAATTTTATAGTGGGGCAACTTAGCATCACAATTGTGCATTTTGTGAGGAAAGCACCAAATTTGGCACACTAGTAGACAATCATATTATGAAAAGATCTGGATATTGGGCCATCTCAGATTCAGAGATTTGATTTTTGCAAGATTTTGATTCGATTGGGATCGAAGAGAACACCTTCTTCGTCTTCTGTACAGTGAACTTGCCAGCCCTGAATTCTCTGGCTACATCTGGGTGCTTCATTGGGAGTGCAACCATGTCCCTCAGGTGAACAGGGACCCACCTGGCATAGTGTGTGTGGTCTAAGGCATGGAACCATGGGACCAGTTCCGTCAGGGCATCAAGGTACATCGTGAATGAAGCCTGCCGCAGAGAACGCACGTAGACCAGTACCAACATCTCTAGTTCCAGCACAGTTGCCCAGTACTGAAAGTTGGGAATGTCTTCTCCTCTCTGGTGACACCAGTCTTCGAACTCAGGCAGGTCTTCTGCATCATCAGCATATGTCATACAGTGGCGTTCATACGCACGGTGTTGCAGGATGTGCAGTGCCGCTGCAGTGATTTGATGAGCTCTTCTTGTGCGGGTGACGTGGGCAGCTCGCAGGAAGGAGTCGGCCGTCCCTGGCGTTGCAATCTCAGCTTGCAAATCTGCAAAATCTGCAAATCTTGCAAAAATCAAATCTCTGAATCTGAGATGGCCCAATATCCAGATCTTTTCATAATATGATAGTCTACTAGTGTGCCAAATTTGGTGCTGTCCTCACAAAATGCACAATTGTTATGCTATATTTAGCTTAGCTGCGGGACTATTAATACAAACACAAACCTTATTACATACAATGCCCCAACAATGGAAAAGGTGTGCAATAATAAAAATTGTGGATAAAGGAGAGATAATTTAGCCTTTCAAACACGAGCAGGATTCAGCCCCGAGTGACGCTTTTCTAGTCATGACAGCCATTCATTCATCCTCTTGTGCAGTACAATGTCCTTTCCATTGCATTTTGCCATTCCCGAAGACAGCATTTGCACCTTTATGCATACAGTATTCTAACGCACAACAAGGTAGTTTGACATCATTTAAAGTAGCATTGCATGAGCTTGGATCCCACATCTACCTTTGGGATGCTTTACTTTTCTCTGAGTGATTATCAAAAATATACTATACAGCTGGATACCACAACTGGAGTACACTTTGATAAAATATTTTTTGTCAATGATTGCAACATTAAGTGTGATAATCCCACTTGAGGATAGAACAATAAAAAAAACCGTCTTGTACTTAGGTAATTAATCAATGAGCACAGCAAGACGTCGAGTTGTCTGCTATTAACGTGCACTTATTAACGCTTCATGATGCATAACACGTACACCTGCACCTGCACACAATCTGTCCAGGTAAAATAACAGGACAACATCATATGTGGTGCGAGAAGTGAGAATCGACACGCCTCAAGTTAAACACCAGAACTGATGTGAATTTTGCTACGCAGTGAATGGGGACATGGTATTCGACTTTTCTGGTGATTGAAGCAAAGGCCAGACCCACAACCATAGAGATGCTCACACCTGATTGCAAACATATAAATTTTTGAGTTGGGTGGGGGTTTAAGGTTAGGGGTGAGGGTGCGTGTGTGAAACCGTTTTATTACCTCCGCCACCAAAGGTGGATGGAGGTTATGTTTTCACCCCTATCTGTCTGTCTGTCTGTCCCTCCGTTTGTCAGTCCGCTTGTCGGTCCGTTTGTGAACAAATTATCTCAAAAAGTTGTGGACGGATTCGGACCAAATTTGGCAGAGATATAGCACATGTGACAAGAAAGAAATTATTAAATTTTGGTGAAGATACGGATTCGGATCTGGCTACTAGAATTTTTTTAAGTGATTCTTTACCATTGGGAGACAGGGCCAAAAACAATACATAGCAGCATATCTCAAAAAGTTGTGGATGGATTTGGACGAAACTGAGTTGAGAGGTTAGGTGTTTGACAAGGACGATTCATTTCGATGTTGGTGAAGATCTGAATATGGATTCGCATATGAGAATTATTTGAATTTTTAAGTGATTCTTCACCATTGAGAGATAGGGCCAAAACAATACATAGCAGGATATCTCAAAAAGTTATGGATGGATTTGGACCAAACTTGTTGGACAGGTTGTGTGTGTGACAAAGAAAAATCGATTCAATTTTGGTGAAGATTTGGGTCCGGATACAGCGAGTATAATTTTTTAAGTGATTCTTCACCATTGAGTAATATGGCCAACCAGGCGGAGGTATGCTCTCTACTGAGTGCCGCTCTAGTTTCTGTCAATGAAATGCATGTTGTTACTTCAAATTCATTTTTTTTAATATTGGATTGCAATGCCACAAGGCTTGTACATTTTACATGCTTCATGGTGACTTGCTTGCATAAACGATAATTAATTGTTCCACATGAATGTTTCTCATGCAACTGCTGGTTGGTGCAATGCGTTTTGCATAAAATTCCTGCCCGCATGGAAAAACTAAGTGTTTGCACAGGATACACGTTGAGAAATACAAAGAATTTGTATCGAATACGTATAATGACAGCCTCATGTGTACACAAACCTGAATGGCTTTTACATTCACAAATAAATTAGAGATCCCATAATCACCTATGTATAATCCGCGATTGTGAATAATGCACAGGACACTTTTACGTCACTATGTATAATCCGTTTATATGTAGAGAGGGCCATTTTTATATTCCTAGTTTTGAATCCTTGTAATTCTGTTGCGAAGAAATGAAATCGAACAAAATATTTACAGGATATAAGTACAGTGCCTATAGAAAGTCTATGCCCCCTTTCAAAATTTTCACCTTTTGTTGCCTTATAGTTATAGCCTTGAATTAAATTGCATTACATCAGACTTCTTTTTTTTCCACCTTTATTTACACAGTGTAACCCACAACTTCCAAGTGAAAAACAAATTCTACAAATTTCATATTTAATAAAAAATACAAAACAAGAATATTTTGTAACGATAACGTTTACCTGAACGGAGAAGTTGAAAAATGTCACGCACTGGGTGGAACTCATCTCAGATGATAGCTTTTGCTCTTTTCACTACTTGACTCGAGTATAGGCTCTCAATAGAAGGCAGAAGGCAGATCGCACGCAATAATTTTACAAGCACTCTTTGCTATTCTGTCGAGTTAGGATTGGTCATCCCATGTCAAGCTGCCATACTAAGCAGTGAAAGACAGTGTAAGGACACATCACTGCACGATAGAACCTGATCAACACAGGAAGGCCGACACCAAAAATATTTAACCTTCTAAGAAAGAACAACCGTTGCTGAGCCTTATCAAACAGTGATACGTGTTTATCTCCCACTTGAGGTGATTGGAAATATGTCAAACTTGATTACGGTCATCACTTTCATCACTATTGAGAATCAGGCTAGCAATGGTCGTGTCGTCTGCAAATTTCACTGCCAGTGAGCTATTAGGTGATGCGAAATCATGAGTGAACAATGAATATAACATCATGGATAAAACACAGCCCTGAGAAGCTCCTGTATTCATGGTTATTGTCTGAGAAATTTTCGAACCAATTTGACCACTTGTGGGATGTCTAAAAGACAATCCAAAATCCAGTTACAAATCGAACCATCAAAACCAAGTGCATATAGTTTAAAATGAAGTTTGTGAGGTGAAATGGTATTGAACACAGAAATAAATCCAAAAAAGTAACCTAGCATTAGGGTGGTCCATTAGGTAGATTAGGGTGGTCCAAAAAACATCGATCTCTCCGATTTTGATGCTCTACTGGATTATTGTTAGAAATGGTCTAAAACATTCACCCACCAAATATTTTCGCTCAATTCCATCTAGAAACTCATACACACTTCAATTGAAATATGGCGTTTTTCACCAAATTTGGCTAAATGAGAACAATCCAATAGCAACCTAGGTGGAAAAGTACATGCACTTTAGTACAAAAAGTACAAAAAGTACATGTACTAAGCCATTTTGTGGTTCATGACTTTTTGCATGCGCATTGCGCCTGTGAGTGTGAAATCATCATGGTCGAAACATGTTTGACAATGCTTGAAACATGTTTGAAACATGTTCATACATGTCTGACTCATGTTTTGACCATGAGGACTTCACAGGGGTATGTACCATCAATGACATTATTTAGGGAAAAAATATTTCTAAAGTCTTTGTAAGCCTCTCAACATGGACGATTTTCATTAAAATTGACCAAAATGACAAATTTATATGTTGAGTGTGTATGAGTTTATAGATGACTCAGATGCAAAATATTTTTTGGGTGAATAATTTAGACCATTTCTAACAATAATCCAATAGAGCATCAAAATCCAGATAAAAAAGTGATTTTTTTGCATTTTTGGACCACCCTAAGGTAGATGTGCATTTATCTAGATGGTTTAACATGTGGAGAGTGAGTGAAACAGCATCATCAACTTTTTTATGTTGAAGGCTTCAGTCACAGACTAAATAGTCCTCATCAAAGCCAGGCCTTAAATAAAAGAGCTGCATTGACAGAAATGTGCACAAAGAGAATAGTCAAAGACTTTTTGAGGAAGTAAAAAAAAAAATCCGATTTTTGAAAAGGCGAAAGTCGTAAGTGTTTGGAAATACATGGGAAGGTAAATAGTTCCAGAGTTTGGCAGTGGAGGGGAAAAAAAACAAACATCATAACGGCCCACCCTTGAGTTGCCAATGGCCACACAATAATCATGCGATGTCGTGGATTGTCAAGTATTCTGTGATCTCGCTAATGGCAGAGGTACACAAGCAGCAAGTTTGTGGGAGCAGAAACCAAAGTAATATCTGTAGAAAAGAGAAATATATTTGAGTGGGTCGAGTTTTGAGGGCAGATTAGGAGAGTTGATAAGTCGAATTACTTTGAATTCAATTCTGTCCAGTAGGTATGTGGAGCTAGAACCTCCCCAGATGTGAGAGCAGTACTCTATATGAGGACAAATCATTCCTTTATATAGTTGAAGCAATTGTTGAGAGGAGAAGAATCTTCGACATCTGAACATGACTCCAAGTTTCTTCGAGGCAGACTTAGCCGTTTGTGTAATGTGTGGATTCCAGGATAAATTTGATGATAGGGTACTAGTAGGTTTATTGCATCACATGGTGTAATTGTGGAGCTTTCAAAGGAGAGTTGAGAGGAGTTTTAGAGAGAGAGATGGGATGAAATTGAGTTTTAGAAGCATTAAACTTAACCCTGATTACATTTGACCCATTGAGAAATCTTGTCCAAATCCGAATTTAAAGAGGTGGCTGTGATCAAACGAGATATGGATCGAGTGAGGGAAGATGGGGCAGATGGGAATAACATGGAGGAATATAATGTCGAGTCATCAGCATACGAGTGCATTTGGTTATTTGTAGAATAAATGTCATTAATAGGGAAGAGTGTTGGAGACAGGACAGAACCATGAGGGACACCACTGTTGATAGAGAAGGAGGGAGATGTTGAACAATCAACAATTACGGAGATAGAGCGGTCAGAGAGAAAGCTCGATACGAGAGAGCAGAGTGAAGGAGGAAAGCTGAAAGAGGGAAGAGGGAAGCTTGGATATCAGACCCCGATGCCAAACTCTGTCAAAGGCTTTTGAGATATGAAGGCCGACAACAAAGGATTCCCCAAAGTCTCTCAGAGAAGAAGACCAGAAATTCGTAACGTAACAAAGGATATCACTGGTAGATCTTGCCTTGCTAAAGCCATATTGATGGTCAGATAGAAGACTGAGATTCAAGATGCTTGAGGAAATGGGAATTGAGAAGACATTCAAAGACTTTGGAAATAGTAGAAATCAGAGCAATAGGACGGAAATAGGAAGTGTTTGAACAATCACCCTTCTTTAAAATAGGCTGTACTTCGGCATGTTTCCAGGAAAGAGGAAAAGTTTGGCTTTATAAACAAACGTGAAAGCATGGGAGAAAGTACTGAAGCACACTCCTTCAAGATACGAGGAGAAATGCTATATTGTCTGTATACCTTGCGTATGTCCAGAGAGAGGATTACTTTTTGACTGCATGAAAATATTACAGGGAGGGACATGGGATTGGTAAGGGGTGCATCAGAAGGAGATGGAATAATAGTCATCCAGTGTGGAATTAGATGAGAAAAGAGGACCAAAAAGAGTTACTTTATCAGACGGAGAGACAGCGTTAGTATCATCGGAATGGAAAAGTGAAAGAGAGATAGAGTGACAGAAGTTGGTGGAGATATTTTTAGCTAAGGCTCTCTTTTTAGCTCCTTATTATTTAGCTTTAGAAGATATTCTAGCTCTCTCTGACCACCTAGCCATCACTCTGACCATCAACATCCCCACCCCAGCACCAAGGCATTATCGCACTATCAACTTCCGTAAGCTAAACGCTCTTTCACCTACCTCATTCTCATCGACCCTCTCTGAAAAAATGTCCACTTCTCCCTTCGTTGACCTCCACACCCCTTCTGACCTCACTGACTACTACAACCACACTCTCTCCTCCTGCCTTGACCAACTTGCGCCTATAAAAACCAAAACAGTTTCTTTCACCCATTCTGCTCCCTGGTTTACCCCTGAACTCCGCCTGATGAAAACTCGTGCTCGCCAACTTGAAAGACTCCGCAATAAAACAGATCTCACAGTTCACTCCCAGGCCTACAAGGACCACATACAACACTATAAAGATGCCCTCTCCCGCGCCCGCTCCGCCTACTACTCTCAAATTATCCACTCTGGCTCCGGAAACCCAAAAGCACTCTTCTCTACAATAAACAAACTCCTCAGCCCCCTGAACACCACCACCCAGTCATTCACAATAGACAACTGCATCTCCTTCCTTTCATTCTTCCAACGCAAAATTGAAAACATCTACAACAGCTTGACCACCGCCGCACCCGCTCCCCCTCAAACCACCTGCCCCCCCTTATCCTGCCATCCCCTGTCTCAATTCTCCCCAGTCTCCCCTACTGACCTCTCTGAACTCCTCATCGGAATGAAAACTGCCACCTGCACTCTTGACCCCATCCCCTCCAGCTTTGTCAAGGCCTCCCTTCCTGCTCTCTCTCCACTTATCATTGCAACAATAAACTCCTCCCTGTCTACAGGCATCGTCCCACCATCCCTCAAAATTGCTGCTGTTACCCCCATTCTGAAAAAACCTGGACTAAACCCTGACACCCTAAATAACTTCAGACCCATCTCCAACCTACCCTTTCTGTCAAAGGTTTTGGAACGCGCTGTAGCCACTCAACTCAAACATCACCTCTCTGCCAATAACCTGTATGAAACATTCCAATCCGGATTCCGCTCCAACCACAGTACTGAAACTGCTCTCCTCAAAATCACCAACGACCTTCTCCTCTCCTCTGACGCTGGCAACCTCAACATTCTCATCCTCCTCGACCTCAGCGCTGCCTTTGACACCATCGATCACACCATCCTCCTCACCCGACTTGAAACCACCTTTAACATTACCGGCACTGCCCTCTCTTGGATTAAATCATACCTCTCTGACAGACGTCAGTTCATCTCCATCAATAACTGCAAATCCCCCACTGCTCCCCTCCCCCAAGGTGTCCCCCAAGGTTCAGTTCTTGGCCTCCTCCTCTTCATCCTTTACCTGTCCCCCCTCGGTCACCGAATCCGCCGTCATGGTCTCCAATTCCACTGCTTCGCTGATGACATCCAGCTTTTCATCTCCACCAAGTCCATCTCCACCGCCACCCACTCTATCCTGACAAACTGCATCACTGAAATAAAATCCTGGCTTCAAATCAACTTCCTCAAACTTAACTATGATAAATCTGAAATAATCATCATTGGCCCAAAAACGCTCACCAAGTCCACCCATAACTTTGCCCTCAACATCGACGGTTTCCCAGTATCCACCTCCCCTCACATCCGGAATCTTGGCATCATCTTTGACCAAACCCTTTCCTTCGACAAATACACTAAACAGATCACAAAGACAGCCTTCTTTCACCTGAAAAACATCGCCCGTCTCCGTCCATCCCTCTCCTCCGTGGCTGCAGAAACCCTCATCCACGCCTTCATCACTTCCCGTCTGGACTACTGCAATAGCCTCCTTTATGGTTCACCCTCAACAATCACCAATAAACTCCAATACATTCAGAACTCCGCTGCCCGTCTACTCACCCATTCCCGGACCCGTGACCACATCACCCCCGTCCTTTACAAGCTTCACTGGCTCCCCATCTCCCAGAGAATCCAGTACAAAATCCTCCTCTTGACCTACAAAGCCCTCCATAACCTGGCCCCATCCTACCTGGCTGACCTCCTCTCCAGACACACTCCCACCCGCAACCTCCGCTCTGCTGGTACCAACCTCCTGACCCCCCCCCCCCCCATCCGGACCAAATTTAGATCCTGGGGGGACAGGGCCTTCTCCATCGCTGCTCCCACCCTCTGGAACTCGCTACCTCACACCATCAGAGACTCCTCCTCACTCACCACATTCAAAACATCACTCAAGACCTACCTGTTCAACACTGCATTCAACATTTAACCCACAGCATCTAACCCCTGACTATCTCCTCTCCTTCGCCCTCCTTTGTGCTTTGAATATTTCCCTATTGATTCTTCTTTTTTTGCAATTGTTTTTATGTTTTGCTATGCATTATGTTTTGCACTCTGTCAAAGCGTCTTTGGGCTTCCTGAAAAGCGCTATATAAAATAAATGCATTATTATTATTATTATTATTATTATTATTATAAGGACCAGAAAGATCTATTCGTGGAAGAAGATGGAGGTTGTCACATTTCTTTTGGATAAAGGAATGCTTCAACTCACGAATAACATGTTTACAATGATTTCTGGCAGATATGAAAGGTGAATGCGAGTCAGAAGAAAACGACTTTTTCCATGTCCAATATGCCGCATCCCTTGCACGAATGGCCACAGAGCAGGGATTATTGAACCAAGATTCACAGATCTCCCGATGTCCCTGTTCTCTACTGTTGTTGTGCTTCCCTCTCTCTCCCTCTCTTGTCTCCCGCTCCCTTTATTATATGTTATATCTGCTGGCTCTTACACGAGCCTCAAGTAGTATACAAATAAATAAATAAAGAGAGTTGGTAGGAGAGATAAACTTAAAGAAGGGGATATAGGCCTCCATTCCTGCACCAATAACTTCAGCTATACATTCAGCAGGGATAGAGGCATCGCCTGAGGAGAGGCAGTAGTCTTTCCAGGGAAAATCCGAAAAGAAGTTTCGTAAACCAGTCCAGTCGGTGCTTTTGAAATGCCAATACTGCCGTTTAGTTGGAGCAGTCAGAGGAGAAGTGGTGGTAAGTAAAGTGATGTTCACAAGAACCAATTGGAGGTGAAATTGTGTAGCTGTAACGCAACGGATTGGAGGTGAAGAACAAATCCAAAGTATTGGAAGAGTGGTCATGACAATCTGGGATATGAGTAGGGTGGGTGATGATTTGTTCCAAATCATTGAGAATGGAAAATGTAAGAGCTTCAACTCCTCCAACATCTGTGTGGGAAGATTTCAACCACTCCCTGTGGTGTACATTGACGTCTCCTAAATAGAGAAATTCTGCTTGAGTGTTTTCAGATGTCATGGCCTTTCTGACCGATTGCAGCAATAGGAAAAATGATAAGGGTCAAGTGAAGCAGGAAGAACAGATTTCAGACACTGCAAAACTAGACGTTCAAAATATTTCATAATGATGGATGCGAGTGCAACTGGTCTATTATCATTTGGGCAACTCACTGGGGAATGCTTTGACACAGGGATAATTATGGACTTTTTCAAAATACGGCAAAGTTGACAAAGCTGAAGTGACCAGTGGTAAAGTAAAGTTAGAACATGTGACATCAGCACAAGACCGCAGCAGGCTGAGCTGGCTGATACCATTAGGACCAGTTGCTTTCCTGACCTTCAAGTTCATCATAATGTGTCGAGTGTCATTTTCAGAGATCACAAAAGCTTGAGGGGACACCTCCTCTGTGGTTGGTACTGTGCTCAACGGGCGATCAGATCTGCTGCAATAATGATAGTTTGTCGGGCAACGTGTTGCAGTCATTCGTTAGAGATTTCAACTTTGGCTTATAAGACCCCCTTTACACAGGGCTGCGACCTTTGTGCCACCTTTGAATGACGAAAAAATGGCCAGGACACTCAATGGTCACCTAAACCCAGAAAATCCTGTTTCTATGTAACTGCTCCAGCGATCCTTGTGCCTCCCTTGAACCACCAAAAATGCAATTTTCGGGCATTTTCATGGCGATCTACGAGCGACCTGTGCGTCCACTGCGCCACCTGCCTGCTTCCCCTGTGCAACCTACAGCAACCAACGCGATTAGAAGCTACATAGGCGACCCCCGAGCAATGTTTGGGCAACCATTGAGCCTCCTCTGTGCCTCCTCTGTGCCATCATCGGCGACCAACGGCAACTAACGGCGACCACTGGGCGACCATTCAGCCATGCTTCTGCCTCCTAGGCGACCCTTGAACATTGTTTGGGCGACCCCTGGCGACTGCTGGGCAACCTGGAGTGCCTGGGTATATATATGCCCTGATTCTGGCGCTTTTCCATCAGTTTCATCCTAGCTGCCAAAGTGAGAACATCTCCAGAAGATAAAGATTTTGGGATGAACAACCAACTCCTCTTGCATACTGCCATCTTACAAGGTCACCAAGCACTGCTGGTGAACCAGATGGCCATTGCTGTCCTTAGAAGAAGGATAAACAGGCACAGAAGAAGGAGACCATGAACCTGGTGTGTCCGCCCCTGGCTGACACAACAGAGAAGGTTACAATTTGGGGACTACAGCCAACTGATGCAAGAACTGCGGCTAGAAGATGAAGGGTCCTTCTACAATTACTTTCGAATGGAGCCAGCGATGTTCGATGAACTCCTCCAAAGGGGTGGCCCAAGAATTACGAAACAAAATACCAATTGGAGAGCAAGTTTGGATGGAGCATGCGCTCCACCATCAGGTCCACCACCTTGGCCAGCAGGGACTTCTTCTTGGCGATCACCATGGCCAGCAGGACCTTCTTCTTCAGTAGTCCTGGCACTTCTGCGGTTCTTTGCCCTTGGTCTTGTGCACTTCTTGGGAGGCATGATGTCTTGTGCCTGTTGAGTCTGGAGACTTTCTTGAGTCGAGTTGTTCACCATTCACTGCAAACACAATGAACCACTGCAGGTACCAGCCCTCTATTTATAGGCAGGCTGAGGAGGCACTACAGGTGGCTCAAAGGAGGCAGAAGAGAGGCAAAAGCTTTGCCATGGGGGCTCAAGGGTTGCCGTGGTCGCCGAACGGAGGCACAGCGGTCGCCACAGTCATCGTTCAATGCACGCTATTGGTCTCCCAAAGGAGGCACAAGGGAGGCAGAAGCATCGCCCAGATTAACAGGAAAATTTGCAGCAGGACGCATCTATTACCTGGCGACCATTGGGCGACCACTGTGCCTCCATTCTGCAACCACGGCAATGCTTGTGCCTCCCTTCTGCCTCCTTTGACCCACCTTTGAGCAACCAACCTCCTCGGCGACCTTTGTGCGACTGTTTTGAACATGTTCAAAAATGTACGGCGACCATGGCGATGTCTGACCCTCCTGTGTACCACCTTTGAACGACCTAGGCAACCATTCTGCCTCCTTTGAGCCTCCAATGGCGACCTGGCAAATTTTATGGTCGCACAAGGGAGGCACAAAGGTCGCCATCCTGTGTAAAGGCCCCCTAACCAGTGATTACGTGGAGACCTTGCCAGAGTTTATTTAGCATTCATACTCACGATGTTCTCCTCCAGTTTTTCCCGGTAGGCACACTTGGCATCTTTGATGGCCTTGCGTAGCTTGTAATTAGCTTTCTTGGACTCCACATCACTTCCTAATCTAAATGCTTCTTCCTTGGCACGGAGTTTGCTGTGAATCGATTTATCGAACCTGGGTTTTTCGTTCGAATATATTGTTGTACACCGCTCCTTTCCTATGCCATCTCCAGACGCTGCATATCGTCATTGCCGGGCACCGAAAGGGGCTCGGCAATAACGCACGGTGAAAGGGAGTACTCAGTTTTCACTCTGGTTGTTGTACACCGCTCCTTTCCAATGCCATCTCCAGGCATTGCAAAACGTCATTGCCGGGCACCAAAGGGCGCTCAGCAGTGACGCACGCTGAAAGGGAGTACTCAGTTTTCACTCTGGTTGTTTTCTTGTTTTCTTGTTGTACACCGCACCTTTCCTATGCCATCTCCAGGCATTGCAAATCGTCATTGCTGGCCACCAAAGGTGGCTCGGCAGTGACGCACGCTGAAAGGGAGTACTCAGTTTTCACTCTGTTTGTTTGTTTTCTTGTTTGTTTTTGTTTTTTTGTTTTCTTGTTTGTTTGTCCGGGCGATATCGCAGCCATCCTTTGAGCTAGGAAGCTGAAATTTCGGCACAATAGTGAGCAAGTCCTTTTTCAAAAACTATTTTTTTGTTTTTTGAATAATCAATTAATTGTGGAGTTATTCAATTATTAGCGATTAATTAAGTACTTATTTAATTAATCAAATTTCCTTTCTCTTCTGACCATTAACTCAGGCACCTTTTGAGTTAGGAAGCTGATATTTGGACATGCCAATGAGCAGGTGATTTGGCTGTAAAGGCTATTTTTGATTTATTAATTAATCAATTAATCGATTAATTATTTAATTATTCGATTAATGTCTAAAAATGTTTTTGTTTTTTTTAAGTTACAGATTCTGATGAAATGGTGGTGGTTTATGTGTTCTCTGACCGAATTAATTAATTATTTAATTTTTAAATGATTATTATTTATTTATTTTCTTTATCATTTGGCCAATATCTCAGGCACCTTTTGAGCTCGGAAGCTAATATTTGGACATGAGTGACCAAGTGATGTGGCTATCAAGGATATTTTTGATTTATTGATTAATCAATCAATTAATCGATTAATTATTTAATTATTCGATTCATTAATAAAAAAACATTTTTTAAATCAGTTACAGATTCTGATCAAATGGTGGTGGTTTATGTGTTCTGTGACCGAATTGATTAATAATTTAATTTTTTAATGATTATTATTTATTTATTTTCATTATTAATCATTTATTTATTTTCTTTCTCATTTGGCCAATATCTCAGGCACCTTTTGAGCTGGGAAGCTAATATTTGGACCTGACAGTGACCAAGTGATGTGGCTATCAAAGATATTTTTGATTTATTGATTAATCAATTAATTATTTAATTTTTTATTAATTACTTATTTAATTAAATTTCTAAAAGATACATCTTCGGATGAAGCACTAGTGGTTTAGTTATGCTATTAGCCAATTGATTAAGAAAATATTTTGTGATAATCTTTTATTGATTTTAATTATACAATTAATCAATCAATTAGTGTACACCTCTCCCTCCCAATGCAGCCTCAATGAGCTGCACTGCGGTATTGCCGGGCGCCCCGACAATGCCGCGCTGTAGGATATTTAATTATTTGGCATGGGGGCGGTGTACTTTGAATGTATCTGTACTTGTTTGTTTTCTTTCTTTCTTTCTTGTTTTCTTGGTTGTCCGGGCGATATCTCAGCCATCCTTTGAGCTAGGAAGCTGAAATTTCGGCACAGTAGTGAGCAAGTCTTTTGTCAAAAACAGTATTTTTTGTTTTTTGATTAATCAATTAATTGAGGAGTTATTTAATTATTAGCGATTAATTAAGTACTTATTTAATTAATCAAATTTCCTTTCTCTTCTGACCATGAACTCAGGCACCTTTTGAGTTAGGAAGCTGATATTTGGACATGCCAATGACCAGGTGATTTGGCTGCAAAGGCTATTTTTGATTTATTAATTAATCAATTAATCAATTAATCGATTAATTATTTAATTCTTCGATTAATGACTAAATTTTTTTTTTTTTTAAGTTACAGATTCTGATGAAATGGTGGTGGTTTATGTGTTCTATGACCGAATTGATTAATAATTTAATTGATTAATAATGTAATTTTTTTATGATTATTGTACACCGCACCTTTCCTATGCCATCTCCAGGCAATGCAAATTGTCATTGCTGGGCACCGAAAGGGGGCTCGGCAGTGACGCACGCTGAAAGGGAGTACTCAGTTTTCACTCTGGTTGTTTTCTTGCTTTCTTGTTGTACACCGCTCCTTTCCTATGCCATCTCCAGGCATTGCAAATCGTCATTGCTGGGCACCGAAGGGGGCTCGGCAGTGACGCACGCTGAAAGAGAGTACTCAGTTTTCACTCTGGTTGTTTGTTTTCTTGCTTTCTTTCTTTCTTGCTTTCTTTCTTTCTTGTTTGTTTGTTTGTTTGTTTGTCCGGGCGATATCTCAGCCATCCTTTGAGCTAGGAAGCTGAAATTTCAGCACAATAGTGAGCAAGTCCTTTGTCAAAAACGGTATTTTTTGTTTTTTGATTAATCAATTAATTGATGAGTTATTTAATTCTTAGCGATTAATTAAGTACTTCTTTAATTAATTAAATTTCATTTCTCTTCTGACCATTAACTCAGGCACCTTTTGAGTTAGGAAGCTGATATTTGGACATGCCAATGACCAGGTGATTTGGCTGCAAAGGCTATTTTTGATTTATTAATTAATCAATTCATCAATTAATCGATTAATTATTAAATTATTTGATTAATGACCAAAAAAATTATTTTTTTTAAGTTACAGATTCTGATGAAATGGTGGTGGTTTATGTGTTCTCTGACCGAATTGATTAATAATTTAATTTTTTTCTGATTATTATTTATTTATTTTCATTATTAATCATTTATTTATCTTCTTTCTCATTTGGCCAATATCTCAGGCACCTTTTGAGCTCAGAAGCTAAAGTTTGGACATGAGTGACCAGGTGATGTGGCTATCAAGGATATTTTTGATTTATTGATTAATCAATTAATCAATGTATCGATTAATTATTTAATTATTCGATTAATTACTAAAAAAAAAAAAATATCCCGTTACAGATTCTGATGAAATGGTGGTGGTTTATGTGTTCTGTGACCGAATTGATTGATAATTTAATTTTTTAATGATTATTATTTATTTATTTTCATTATTAATCATTTATTTATTTTCTTTCTCATTTGGCCAATATCTCAAGCACCTTTTGAGCTGGGAAGCTAATATTTGGACATGACAGTGACCAAGTGATGTGGCTATCAAGGATATTTCTGATTAATTGATTAATCATTTAATCGATTCATTATTTATTGATTAATCGATGAATTACTTATTGATTAATCAATTAATTATTTAATTTTTTATTAATTACTTATTTAATTAAATTTCTAAAAGATACATCTTCGGATGAAGCACTAGTGGTTTTGTTATGGTATTAGCCAATTGATTAAGAAAATATTTTGTGATAATCTTTTATTGATTTTAATTATACAATTAATCAATCAATTAGTGTACACCTCTCCCTCCCAATGCAGCCTCAATGAGCTGCACTGCGGTATTGCCGGGCGCCCCGACAATGCCGCGCTGTAGGATATTTAATTATTTGGCATGGGGGCGGTGTACTTTGAATGTATCTGTACTTGTTTGTTTTCTTTCTTTCTTTCTTGTTTTCTTGGTTGTCCGGGCGATATCTCAGCCATCCTTTGAGCTAGGAAGCTGAAATTTCGGCACAGTAGTGAGCAAGTCTTTTGTCAAAAACAGTATTTTTTGTTTTTTGATTAATCAATTAATTGAGGAGTTATTTAATTATTAGCGATTAATTAAGTACTTATTTAATTAATCAAATTTCCTTTCTCTTCTGACCATGAACTCAGGCACCTTTTGAGTTAGGAAGCTGATATTTGGACATGCCAATGACCAGGTGATTTGGCTGCAAAGGCTATTTTTGATTTATTAATTAATCAATTAATCAATTAATCGATTAATTATTTAATTCTTCGATTAATGACTAAATTTTTTTTTTTTTTAAGTTACAGATTCTGATGAAATGGTGGTGGTTTATGTGTTCTATGACCGAATTGATTAATAATTTAATTGATTAATAATGTAATTTTTTTATGATTATTGTACACCGCACCTTTCCTATGCCATCTCCAGGCAATGCAAATTGTCATTGCTGGGCACCGAAAGGGGGCTCGGCAGTGACGCACGCTGAAAGAGAGTACTCAGTTTTCACTCTGGTTGTTTTCTTGCTTTCTTGTTGTACACCGCTCCTTTCCTATGCCATCTCCAGGCATTGCAAATCGTCATTGCTGGGCACCGAAGGGGGCTCGGCAGTGACGCACGCTGAAAGAGAGTACTCAGTTTTCACTCTGGTTGTTTGTTTTCTTGCTTTCTTTCTTTCTTGCTTTCTTTCTTTCTTGTTTGTTTGTTTGTTTGTTTGTCCGGGCGATATCTCAGCCATCCTTTGAGCTAGGAAGCTGAAATTTCAGCACAATAGTGAGCAAGTCCTTTGTCAAAAACGGTATTTTTTGTTTTTTGATTAATCAATTAATTGATGAGTTATTTAATTCTTAGCGATTAATTAAGTACTTCTTTAATTAATTAAATTTCATTTCTCTTCTGACCATTAACTCAGGCACCTTTTGAGTTAGGAAGCTGATATTTGGACATGCCAATGACCAGGTGATTTGGCTGCAAAGGCTATTTTTGATTTATTAATTAATCAATTCATCAATTAATCGATTAATTATTTAATTATTTGATTAATGACCAAAAAAATTATTTTTTTTAAGTTACAGATTCTGATGAAATGGTGGTGGTTTATGTGTTCTCTGACCGAATTGATTAATAATTTAATTTTTTTCTGATTATTATTTATTTATTTTCATTATTAATCATTTATTTATCTTCTTTCTCATTTGGCCAATATCTCAGGCACCTTTTGAGCTCAGAAGCTAAAGTTTGGACATGAGTGACCAGGTGATGTGGCTATCAAGGATATTTTTGATTTATTGATTAATCAATTAATCAATGTATCGATTAATTATTTAATTATTCGATTAATTACTAAAAAAAAAAAAATATCCCGTTACAGATTCTGATGAAATGGTGGTGGTTTATGTGTTCTGTGACCGAATTGATTGATAATTTAATTTTTTAATGATTATTATTTATTTATTTTCATTATTAATCATTTATTTATTTTCTTTCTCATTTGGCCAATATCTCAGGCACCTTTTGAGCTGGGAAGCTAATATTTGGACATGACAGTGACCAAGTGATGTGGCTATCAAGGATATTTCTGATTAATTGATTAATCATTTAATCGATTCATTATTTATTGATTAATCGATGAATTACTTATTGATTAATCAATTAATTATTTAATTTTTTATTCATGACTTATTTGATTAAATTTCTAAAAGATACATCTTCGGATGAAGCACGAGTGGTTTTGTTATGGTATTTGCCAATTGATTAAGAAAATATTTTGTGATAATCTTTTATTGATTTTAATTATACAATTAATCAATCAATAAGTGTACACCTCTCCCTCCCAATGCAGCCTCTATGAGCTGCACTGCGGTATTGCCGGGCGCCCGAGGCGCCCCGGCAATGCCGCGCTGTAGGATATTTAATTATTTGGCATGGGGGCGGTGTACTTTGAATGTATGTGTACTTGTTTGTTTTCTTGTTTGTTTGTTTGTCCGGGCGATATCTCAGCCATCCTTTGAGCTAGGAAGCTGAAATTTCGGCACAATAGTGAGCACGTCCTTTCCCAAAAACAGTATTTTTGGTTTTTTGATGAATCAATAAATTGAGGAGTTATTTAATTATTAGCGATTAATTAAGTACTTATTTAATTAATCAAATTTCCTTTCTCTTCTGACCATTAACTCAGGCACCTTTTGAGTTAGGAAGCTGATATTTGGACATGCCAATGACCAGGTGATTTGGCTGCAAAGACTATTTTTGATTTATTAATTAATCAATTAATCGATTAATTATTTAATTATTCGATTAATGACAAAAAAAAATTTTTTTTTAAGTTACAGATTCTGATGAAATAGTGGTAGTTTATGTGTTCTCTGACCAAATTGATTACTAATTTAATTTTTTTATGATTATTATATATTTATTTTCATTATTAATCATTTATTTATTTTCTTTCTCATTTGGCCAATATCTCAGGCACCTTTTGAGCTCAGAAGCTAATATTTGGACATGAGTGACCAAGTGATGTGGCTATCAAGGATATTTTTGATTTATTGACTCATCAATCAATTAATCGATTAATTATTTAATTATTCGATTCATTACTAAAAAAAATTTTTTTTTTCAGTTACAGATTCTGATGAAATGGTGGTGGTTTATGTGTTCTGTGACCGAATTGATTAATAATTTAATTTTTTAATGATTATTATTTATTTATTTTCATTATTAATTATTTATTTATTTTCTTTCTTATTTGGCCAATATCTCAGGCACCTTTTGAGCTGGGAAGCTAATATTTGGACATGACAGTGACCAAGTGATGTGGCTATCAAGGATATTTTTCATTTATTGATTAATCATTTAATCGATTAATTATTTATTGATTAATCAATTAATTATTTAATTTTTTATCAATGACTTATTTAATTAAATTTCTAAAAGATACATCTTCGGATGAAGCACTAGTGGTTTAGTTATGCTATTAGCCAATTGATTGTGAAAATATTTTATGATAATCTTTTATTGATTTTAATTATACAATTAATCAATCAATTAGTGTACACCTCTCCCTCCCAATGCAGCCTCAATGAGCTGCACTGCGGTATTGCCGGGCGCCACAGGCACCCTGGCAATGCCGCGCTGTAGGATATTTAATTATTTGGCATGTGGGCGGTGTACTTTGAATGTATCTTTACTTGTTATTTATTTATTTTCATTATTAATCATGTATTTATTTTCTTTCTCATTTGGCCAATATCTCAGGCACCTTTTGAGCTCGGAAGCTAATATTTGGACATGACAGTGACCAAGTGATGTGGCTATCAAGGATATTTTTGATTTATTGATTAATCAATTAATCGATTAATTATTTAATTATTCGATTAATTACTTTAAAAAAAAAACAGTTACAGATTCTGATGAAATGGTGGTGGTTTATGTGTTCTGTGACCGAATTGATTAATAATTTAATTTTTTAAGGATTATTATTGATTTATTTTCATTATTAATCATTTATTTATTTTCTTTCTCATTTGGCCAATATCTCAGGCACCTTTTGAGCTGGGAAGCAAATATTTGGACATGACAGTGACCAAGTGATGTGGCTATCAAGGATATTTTTGATTTATTGATTAATCATTTAATCGATTAATTATTTATTGATTAATTGATTAATTATTTATTGATTAATCAATTAATTATTTAATTTTTTATTAGTGACTTATTTAATTAAATTTCTAAAAGATACATCTTCGGATGAAGCACTAATGGTTTAATTATGCTATTAGACAATTGATTAAGAAAATATTTTGTGATAATCTTTTATTGATTTTAATTATGCAATAAATCAATCAATTCGTGTGCACCTCTCCTTCCCAATGCAGCCTCTATGAGCTGCACTGCGGTATTGCCGGGCGCCCCGGCAATGCCGCGCTGTAGGACATTTAATTATTTGGCATGGGGGCGGTGTACTTTGAATGTATCTGTACTTGTTGTACACCGCTCCTTTCCTATGCCATCTCCAGGCATTGAAAATCGTCATTGCTGGGCACCGAAGGAGGCTCGGCAGTGACGCACGCTGAAAGAGAGTACTCAGTTTTCACTCTGGTTGTTTGTTTTCTTGTTTTTGTACACCGCTCCTTTCCTATGCCATCTCCAGGCATTGCAAATCGTCATTGCCGGGCACCGAAGGGGGCTTGGCAGTGACGCACGCTGAAAGAGAGTACTCAGTTTTCACTCTGGTTTCTTGTTTGTTTGTTTGTTTGTTTTCTTTCTTGGTTGTCCGGGCGATATCTCAGCCATCCTTTGAGCTAGGAAGCTGAAATTTTGGCACAATAGTGAGAAAGTCCTTTGTCAAAAACGGTATTTTTTTTTTTTGATTAATCAATAAATTAAGGAGTTATTTAATTATTAGCGATTAATTAAGTTCTTATTTAATTAATTAAATTTCCTTTCTCTTCTGACCATTAACTCAGGCACCTTTTGAGTTAGGAAGCTGATATTTGGACATGCCAATGACCAGGTGATTTGGCTGCAAATGATATTTTTGATTTATTAATTAATCAATTAATCGATTAATTATTTAATTATTCGATTAATGACAAAAAAAATTTTTTTTTTTTAAAGTTACAGATTCTGATGAAATAGTGGTAGTTTATGTGTTCTCTGACCAAATTGATTAATAATTTAATTTTTTTATGATTATTATTTATTTATATTCATTATTAATCATTTATTTATTTTCTTTCTCATTTGGCCAATATCTCAGGCACCTTTTGAGCTGGGAAGCTAATATTTGGACATAAGTGACCAAGTGATGTGGCTATCAAGGATATTTTTGATTTATTGATTAATCATTTCATCTATTAATTATTTATTGATTAATCGATTAATTATTTATTGAGTAATCAATGAATTTTTTATAAATGACTTATTTAATTAAATTTCTAAAAGATACATCTTCGGATGAAGCACCAGTGGTTTAGTTATGCGATTAGCCAATTGATTATGAAAATATTTTGTGATAATCTTTTATTGATTTTAATTATACAATTAATCAATCAATTAGTGTACACCTCTCCCTCCCAATGCAGCCTCAATGAGCTGCACTGCGGTATTGCCGGGCGCCGGAGGCGCCCCGGCAATGCCGCGCTGCAGCATATTTAATTATTTGGCATGGGGCGGTGTACTTTAAATGTATGTGTACTTGTTTGTTTGTTTGTTTTCTTTCTTGGTTGTCCGGACGATATCTCAGCCATCCTTTGAGCTAGGAAGCTGAAATTTCGGCACAGTAGTGAGCAAGTCCTTTGTCAAATACGGTATTTTTTGTTTTTTGAATAATCAATTAATTGAGGAGTTATTTAATTATTAGCGTTTAATTAAGTACTTATTTAATTAATTAAATTTCATTTCTCTTCTGACCATTATTAACTCAGGCACCTTTTGAGTTAGGAAGCTGATATTTGGACATGCCAATGACCAGGTGATTTGGCTGCAAAGGATATTTTTGATTTATTAATTAATCAATTAATCGATTAATTATTTAATTATTCGATTAATGACAAAAAAAATTTTTTTTTTAAAGTTACAGATTCTGATGAAATAGTGGTAGTTTATGTGTTCTCTGACCAAATTGATTAATAATTTAATTTTTTTATGATTATTGTACACCGCTCCTTTCCTATGCCATCTCCAGGCATTGCAAATCGTCATTGCTGGGCACCGAAGGGGGCTCGGCAGTGACGCACGCTGAAAGAGAGTACTCAGTTTTCACTCTGGTTTCTTGTTTGTTTGTTTTCTTGGTTGTTTGTTTGTTGTACACCGCTCCTTTCCTATGCCATCTCCAGGCATTGCAAATCGTCATTGCCGGGCACCAAAGGGGGCTCGGCAGTGACGCACGCTGAAAGAGAGTACTCAGTTTTCACTCTGGTTGTTTGTTGTACACCGCTCCTTTCCTATGCCATCTCCAGGCATTGCAAATCGTCATTGCCGGGCACCAAAGGGGGCTCGGCAGTGACGCACGCTGAAAGAGAGTACTCAGTTTTCACTCTGGTTTCTTGTTGTACACCGCTCCTTTCCTATGCCATCTCCAGGCATTGCAAATCGTCATTGCCGGGCACCAAAGGGGGCTCGGCAGTGACGCACGCTGAAAGAGAGTACTCAGTTTTCACTCTGGTTTCTTGCTTTCTTTCTTGCTTTCTTGGTTGTCCGGACGATATCTCAGCCATCCTTTGAGCTAGGAAGCTGAAATTTCGGCACAGTAGTGAGCAAGTCCTTTGTCAAATACGGTATTTTTTGTTTTTTGAATAATCAATTAATTGAGGAGTTATTTAATTATTAGCGTTTAATTAAGTACTTATTTAATTAATTAAATTTCATTTCTCTTCTGACCATTATTAACTCAGGCACCTTTTGAGTTAGGAAGCTGATATTTGGACATGCCAATGACCAGGTGATTTGGCTGCAAAAGATATTTTTGATTTATTAATTAATCAATTAATCGATTAATTATTCAATTATTCGATTAATGACCAAAAAAATTTTTTTTTTTAAGTTACAGATTCTGATGAAATAGTGGTAGTTTATGTGTTCTCTGACCAAATTGATTACTAATTTAATTTTTTTATGATTATTATTTATTTATTTTCATTATTAATCATTTATTTATTTTCTTTCTCATTTGGCCAATATCTCAGGCACCTTTTGAGCTGGGAAGCTAATATTTGGACATGAGTGACCAAGTGATGTGGCTATCAAGGATATTTTTGATTTATTGATTAATCATTTCATCTATTAATTATTTATTGATTAATCGATTAATTATTTATTGAGTAATCAATTAATTATTTAATTTTTTATAAATGACTTATTTAATTAAATTTCTAAAAGACATCTTCGGATGAAGCACTAATGGTTTAGTTATGCGATTAGCCAATTGATTATGAAAATATTTTGTGATAATCTTTTATTGATTTTAATAATACAATTAATCAATCAATTAGTGTACACCTCTCCCTCCCAATGCAGCCTCAATGAGCTGCACTGCGGTATTGCCGGGCGCCGGAGGCGCCCCGGAAATGCCACGCTGCAGCATATTTAATTATTTGGCATGGGGCGGTGTACTTTGAATGTATTTGTACTTGTTGTACACCGCTCCTTTCCTATGCCACCTCCAGGCATTGCAAATCGTCATTGCCGGGCACCGAAGGGGGCTCGGCAGTGACGCACGCTGAAAGAGAGTACTCAGTTTTCACTCTGGTTTCTTGTTTGTTTTCTTGGTTGTCCGGACGATATCTCAGCCATCCTTTGAGCTAGGAAGCTGAAATTTCGGCACAGTAGTGAGCAAGTCCTTTGTCAAATACGGTATTTTTTGTTTTTTGAATAATCAATTAATTGAGGAGTTATTTAATTATTAGCGTTTAATTAAGTACTTATTTAATTAATTAAATTTCATTTATCTTCTGACCATTATTAACTCAGGCACCTTTTGAGTTAGGAAGCTGATATTTGGACATGCCAATGACCAGGTGATTTGGCTGCAAAGGATATTTTTGATTTATTAATTAATCAATTAATCGATTAATTATTTAATTATTCGATTAATGACAAAAAAAATTTTTTTTTTTAAGTTACAGATTCTGATGAAATAGTGGTAGTTTATGTGTTCTCTGACCAAATTGATTAATAATTTAATTTTTTTATGATTATTATTTATTTATTTTCATTATTAATCATTTATTTATTTTCTTTCTCATTTGGCCAATATCTCAGGCACCTTTTGAGCTGGGAAGCTAATATTTGGACATGAGTGACCAAGTGATGTGGCTATCAAGGATATTTTTGATTTATTGATTAATCATTTCATCTATTAAGTATTTATTGATTAATCGATTAATTATTTATTGAGTAATCAATTAATTATTTAATTTTTTATAAATGACTTATTTAATTAAATTTCTAAAAGATACATCTTCGGATGAAGCACTACTGGTTTAGTTATGCGATTAGCCAATTGATTATGAAAATATTTTGTGATAATCTTTTATTGATTTTAATTATACAATTAATCAATCAATTAGTGTACACCTCTCCCTCCCAATGCAGCCTCAATGAGCTGCACTGCGGTATTGCCGGGCGCCGGTGGCGCCCCGGCAATGCCGCGCTGCAGCATATTTAATTATTTGGCATGGGGCGGTGTACTTTGAATGTATGTGTACTTGTTTGTTTTCTTTCTTGGTTGTCCGGGCGATATCTCAGCCATCCTTTGAGCTAGGAAGCTGAAATTTTGGCACAATAGTGAGAAAGTCCTTTGTCAAAAACGGTATTTTTTTTTTTTTGATTAATCAATAAATTAAGGAGTTATTTAATTATTAGCGATTAATTAAGTTCTTATTTAATTAATTAAATTTCCTTTCTCTTCTGACCATTAACTCAGGCACCTTTTGAGTTAGGAAGCTGATATTTGGACATGCCAATGACCAGGTGATTTGGCTGCAAATGATATTTTTGATTTATTAATTAATCAATTAATCGATTAATTATTTAATTATTCGATTAATGACAAAAAATTTTTTTTTTTTAAAGTTACAGATTCTGATGAAATAGTGGTACTTTATGTGTTCTCTGACCAAATTGATTAATAATTTAATTTTTTTATGATTATTATTTATTTATATTCATTATTAATCATTTATTTATTTTCTTTCTCATTTGGCCAATATCTCAGGCACCTTTTGAGCTGGGAAGCTAATATTTGGACATGAGTGACCAAGTGATGTGGCTATCAAGGATATTTTTGATTTATTGATTAATCATTTCATCTATTAATTATTTATTGATTAATCGATTAATTATTTATTGAGTAATCAATGAATTTTTTATTAATGACTTATTTAATTAAATTTCTAAAAGATACATCTTCGGATGAAGCACCAGTGGTTTAGTTATGCGATTAGCCAATTGATTATGAAAATATTTTGTGATAATCTTTTATTGATTTTAATTATACAATTAATCAATCAATTAGTGTACACCTCTCCCTCCCAATGCAGCCTCAATGAGCTGCACTGCGGTATTGCCGGGCGCCGGAGGCGCCCCGGCAATGCCGCGCTGCAGCATATTTAATTATTTGGCATGGGGCGGTGTACTTTGAATGTATGTGTACTTGTTTGTTTTCTTTCTTGGTTGTCCGGGCGATATCTCAGCCATCCTTTGAGCTAGGAAGCTGAAATTTCGGCACAGTAGTGAGCAAGTCCTTTGTCAAATACGGTATTTTTTGTTTTTTGAATAATCAATTAATTGAGGAGTTATTTAATTATTAGCGTTTAATTAAGTACTTATTTAATTAATTAAATTTCATTTATCTTCTGACCATTATTAACTCAGGCACCTTTTGAGTTAGGAAGCTGATATTTGGACATGCCAATGACCAGGTGATTTGGCTGCAAAGGATATTTTTGATTTATTAATTAATCAATTAATCGATTAATTATTTAATTATTCGATTAATGACAAAAAAAAATTTTTTTTTTAAGTTACAGATTCTGATGAAATAGTGGTAGTTTATGTGTTCTCTGACCAAATTGATTAATAATTTAATTTTTTTATGATTATTATTTATTTATTTTCATTATTAATCATTTATTTATTTTCTTTCTCATTTGGCCAATATCTCAGGCACCTTTTGAGCTGGGAAGCTAATATTTGGACATGAGTGACCAAGTGATGTGGCTATCAAGGATATTTTTGATTTATTGATTAATCATTTCATCTATTAAGTATTTATTGATTAATCGATTAATTATTTATTGAGTAATCAATTAATTATTTAATTTTTTATAAATGACTTATTTAATTAAATTTCTAAAAGATACATCTTCGGATGAAGCACACTACTGGTTTAGTTATGCGATTAGCCAATTGATTATGAAAATATTTTGTGATAAGCTTTTATTGATTTTAATTATACAATTAATCAATCAATTAGTGTACACCTCTCCCTCCCAATGCAGCCTCAATGAGCTGCACTGCGGTATTGCCGGGTGCCGGAGGGCCCCGGCAATGCCGCGCTGCAGCATATTTAATTATTTGGCATGGGGCGGTGTACTTTGAATGTATCTGTACTTGTCTTTCTTTCTTGTTTGTTTGTTTCTTGGTTGTCCGGACGATATCTCAGCCATCCTTTGAGCTAGGAAGCTGAAATTTCGGCACAATAGTGAGCAAGTACTTTGTCAAAAACGGTATTTTTTGTTTTTTGATGAATCAATTAATTGATGAGTTGTTTAATTATTAGCGATTAATTAAGTACTTATTTAATTAATTAAATTTCCTTTCTCTTCTGGCCATGATCTCGGGCACCTTTTGAGTTAGGAAGCTATTTGGACATCCCAATGACAAAGTGATTGGGCTGTAAAATATATTTACGATTTATTGATTAATCAATTAATCGATTAATTATTCGATTAATGACAAAAACATTTTTTTCGTTTGAGTTACAGATTCTGATGAAATGGTGGTGGTTTTTGTGTTCTATGACCGAATTGATTAATAATTTAATTTTTTAATGATTATTATTTATTTATTTTCATTATTAATCATTTATTTATTTTCTTTCTCGGCCAATATCTCAGGCACCTTTTGAGCTAGGAAGCTAATATTTGGACATGACAGTGACCAAGTGATGTGGCTATCAAGGATATTTTTGATGTATTGATTAATCAATTAATTATTTATTTTTTTATTAATGACTTATTCAATTAAATTTCTAAAAGATACATCTTCGGATGAAGCACTAGTGGTTTAGTTATGCTTTTAGCAAATTGATCAAGAAAATATTTTGTGATAATCTTTTATTGATTTTAATTACACAATTAATCAATCAATTATTGTACACCTCTCCCTCCCAATGCAGTCTCTATGAGCTGTAGGATATTTAATTATTTGGCATGGGGGCAGTGTACTTTGAATGTATCTGTACTTGTCAATGTTTTCGTTGGGGTGCAAATTTCTTGGCAGAATTTTATGTAGTCCAAGATGACGTCGGAGCAATCATTGATGTCAGTGGCACTTTCTGTGGAGACGCTCCAACCGTGCATGCATAGCAAACACGCAAGCTCTCAATAGCATTTAGGGTCCATTGGGACACCAAACGTTTCACGGCCTTCTGGCACTTCAGTTGTTGTCGGTAAGCAGGGACGAAATGGATCATGTTGTGGTCGGAATCACCAAGTGGGGCACGCTGCAGAGAACAATATGCATACTTGATCGTTGTGTAGCAATGATCCAAAAGCATGTCCATTCTCGTTTTACAATTAACATGCTGATAGAATTTTGGAAATCCCTTCCGTAAATTGGTATGATTAAAATATCCGGCAATGATGGATAGTGCTCCTGGATTTGCATTTTCATGTTGAGTAATAATGTCCAGTTCAACAAAACAACAACATGCATTTTAAGGCCATTTTCCCTGCTAGAGCGGGGGTTAGCCTTGCGGTCCCCATGACAATCTTCTCCATTTTGCCCTATTTTCTGCATCTCTCCTTGTTAACCCCCTTGCCCGCATTTCTTCTTCCACCATCTTTAGCAAAGTCTTTCTCGGAAAGAGTAAAAATGTCCAAAAGCTGTTAAAACGGACGTTGGTTATATATATATGTATATATTAAAAAATCACCAATCACTTAATCTTTACAACATTATACATATCTGTACAAAGTTTGAACTCGATAACTTCAGCCATTCTCAAGTTATAGACCTATTACAGACTTTGACCTCTTGACCCCAAAATCTAATCAGTTCATGCTTACATCATTCCACATCAGTGTACCAAATTTGGTCAGAATCCCATCACTGGTTCACAAGTAATCGCGGTAACAGTATTTGTACCTAACATGACCTCTGACCTTTGCCCTTTCACCTTGTGAGCCCAAAATCTATTCAATTCATCTTTACCTCATTATACATACCTGTGCCAAGTTTGACCAAGATCCCTTTAGCCGTTTTCAAGTTGTCACGGTAACAAAAACCTATCACGGACGGTCAGACAACCTGAAAACATAATGCCTCCGGCGACTTTGTCGACGGAGGCATAAAAACCTAGAGTTGATTGTACTTTTGCAAAAAAAAATCGGAGGCATTAAAAAATAAAATTGAACTGTAGTTATGCATTTATATATACTTATTTTATTAATAGGCATCATCTTAATTCCAAACTGCTCTTTAAAAGCCAAGACAATGCTTTCTGAAATGCAGCAAATAAAAAGTTAAATGCAGGTTAAAACTATCCAAGATCTGACATCTTGCAACCAGTCTCACGCATTGCAGAGCAGTTCTCAGCCAGACACTCTTGGCTGCTTACCAACATACCAGCAGGCTTTCACACACTGCCTCAACTCTGTTCCCTCATGATCCCATTCAAACAGCAAGAATGCAGCTTCTTTCCCTCGGTCTCGCCAGAACACCCCCCCCCCCCCCCCGCCTTACCCCCCATCCCACCCCATGCTCGAAACTCAACCCAAAACAAACTATAAATGCAACCTTTACCCAGAAAGCCAATGGCACAGACATTACAACTTGATATGAATCCCAAATGGCAAGTGCAGAAATAAAAGCCTTTGTATGCCTGGCATCCAAGTCCTCATTTAAGTGGACAATCCAGATGCTTAACTTCATAACTTGGGCATTAGATGTTGCCAACACATTTTGGATGTGTCAATCAGGTTTTGCACACTGGCTGGTAAAGCACCATCTTCTGTAAGTGATCTTTATCCAAGTGTTGCCAAAGACCACAAGAGCAAAAAGAGCCTCTTTCATTACCCACTGCATTTTAGATGAATGCAACTCCAGTGTTGATAACACTGCGGCGCAGTACAGCAGCAAAGACATCACATCCAATGAGTTGTCTCATTACATTACCAATCGAATGGCCGGGTTCTTACCGATTGGGGGTGGGAAATGCTATTTAAAAGTTTGGTTATCTTACTAGTTTCACTTACATCTCCTTTGGGGGTTTAACCAGCATCCACTCAACCAAATATTTTTTGACATTTTTGTCCCTTCTCATTTCATTCCCCTCTCTCATGCAGAGTTAGTCTGGTGACATGGCATTTATCAGTAGACATTAAAGATCCCACAGTGTCCTTCACAAAGACTCACCTATCTCAGCATAGACACCACGGTGTCCTTCAGCAAGCTATCACCGGCACCCTGGTCAAATTCAAAATTCCTGCTCCAACTCACATTCCTGCACTGCATCAGCAACATGGTCATGCTCCCAGCAACGATGCAAACCCACAGCCATATGCTGTACTGTATATGGAATGAATATGAATGAATGAATGATCGTTTTAAGGCCATTTTCCCTGCTAGAGCGGGGGTTAGCCTTGCGGACCTCATGACAATCATGGTTTCCTGTTTGAGGCAATGTTTTTATGGCCGGATGCCCTTCCTGACGCCAACCCTTGGTCACGCTCCTACGATGCGCAGGGATACGGTGTACCTATTCTAAATCTGGGTACACCCCATGATTATTCATCCCAGCAAGCTGGTACTCAATTTGCCGACCTCGGAAGGATGACAGGCTGAGTCAACCCCCCTGACGTTAATTCAGCGATCGACCGGGATTCAAACCCAAGATCCTAGGATCCCAAGCCAGCACCCTAACCGCTAAGCCAACACCAGGCTCTGGAAAAATAGAATATGGAATATGGAATAATATGGAATAATAGAATAATTCCGGATGTGCAGTGTGGTGCTAATTTAAAATATTTAATTATTGCTCAAGCTTGTGGTACAACGCCAATTTTCTTAGCTACTGTTACGTGTTCCTCCCCGACCTCCTGGTCTCGGTATACCTCCGAACCCCGAGAAGAGCCACGGCAGAAAAACATGTTATTCTATATTAGAAATCAACAGTGAAGCCACACCAATGATTTTAAACGAACAAATGTTGTATTAAAAATCACACACAAATAGCAGTACAACAATAATAGGAATCAAGAGTACAAGCAATATCTCCTATGATGGTACCATCAGCTAACATGCATAAGGTAACTCACTGTGCTCCAAGTGAGTGGAAAAGAACCTTCCCCAATGTCTCTATAACTCAAAGATAATCCCCTCCTGCGAGTAGTGATGAGGCGATGAGGCGAAGAGGCGAGTAATGAGGTGTAGGCAAGGCGTGGACCGTCACGTGGTCCAAACCAACCGCAAACTGGCGGTGAAACGGGAAATCCCACAGGCGCGAACCAGACGTGTACATTCACAGTTCAATCAGCGAACCGCAGCATAATCTTCAAATGCCGCTTTTGTGTACACACATCCCCGGCAGACGACTGGATGGTGAGAAAAGCTGACGCGTAGCAACACCTTTTTCGGGGAACGAAGCGCGCGGTTCAAAATGGCCGACAGCTCTTACTTGAGTCGAAGCGCCCAGGCGAGGATTCTCCGGAACCTCAACGCCTATACCTGACTACGCAGGTTTCTCAATCCTCCAGCGATAACATCTATCGCAGGAAAGTCCTTTCAAAGGACACTCAAAGGTTACTCGCGGCTTCCGTTCGATCACGCTCGCTACGGAGCTTCAAGACACGCGTATTCTTCCACTTTTCTCCTCACGCCTTCTTCTTCCTCCTCTCTCTCGTCGTCTTCCGGTTCTCGATCCGGCTTCCTGTCTCTTTTTTATCATGAGCGCTTTTAACCTTTTAACCACAATAACCATTTCCCTTAAACAACAATAACCATAATACCTAGAACCAGAACTGTCTCAAATGGATGAAAACCACAACCACGGAAGTGCCGAATCCGTAACACTACATACAGGAAAGCAACAGTCAAAACGTAAAACAAATATACAAGCGCTGTGCCGCTTGGATAATTCAAAACAAAAACAGTGCATTAGGTGTCTGCAATCTACCATATTTGCATTTCACACGATACCCAAAAGTTTATTGAGGTAGCTTGCTCCTTTTAGCACAGCCACCACAAAATCCCATCCAACATATCTCAGCCGTAACCAATAGAAACAGACCCTTTTAAACAAGGGCTGCCTACTATGTCCATTCAGCATCCAGCTGCACTCAAAATTATGCTGACACGGTCTCAGAGGGAATGGGCCAACTCAGCAGGCACAGAGAGGCGAGGATCGTAAATTTAGTTGGAGGCATTTACATGTGTACCGGGCAAGATGAGAGCAAGGAGATGGCCCATGACATGAGGAATACAAAATAAGCCCAAAACCAGAGCAGAGTCCAATAGCAAATTGCCGGCTTGGAGATCTTTGCCATTTTGATCGTATCGTTTCGTTTCAGCCAAATGAATCCTCAATTGAATTAAATGACCGACAAAGCAGCATCAAAAACGTCATCGTGACATTTCCTTCATCAATATCTCAAACAGGCAGGACTTTATGTCTCTCTCGTATTTAGACATCCCACCTCGATAAAAATAAAAAAAATCCAGATTTGCTCTTCGATAACATTTTCCTCAAAAAAAAAAAAGAAGTTTGCATTAAGTCAAATAATGAGGAATGCGTTTGCTGTTCAGCAAATTCAAAGCAGCAAAAGTTGACTTGCCACGTTTTCATTTTACCAGCGGTGTTTGTGGACAGCTACAAGCACCATTATTGGGGAAGGCGAGGGGGGACACACGCCTGTAACAGAACCTTTACAAACTGCACTGAACAGTGTGAGCAACATTAATTAATTTAGCATTAAGGGAAAGAGGAATCATAACCAATTGAAAGAGGCACGCAAAACTAAAAAGTCAACCAAAAGCTGGTTATATGCCTCCAACAGCAGTGAAGAAAATATCCTCTTACACTTCAGAGGACTGCTCTCTTCAGCCATCCGCATATACTGAGGAACATGGTTTCAATTTGTGCAGATATTGATGCTTTATGAAGTTACCTCGCAGTTCATTATAGCAAAATCACCAACTACTGTGAGATTGCCTACCACTTGAATATATATATATATATATGAAAAAAAAAAATTAACCACCTTTAGAGGCCATTTTTCCCCGCAGTGCGGGGGTTGGTGTTGGTCTAATATATATATATATATATATATATATATATATATATATATATATATATATATATATATATATATATATAATCGTAAGATTAAATAAGACGCGAACGTAGCTTCAGGACGTCGATCTTTAATTGTCGACAAGCTTTCGACCAACAAAGGTCTTCTTCTGAGTCTATAAAAACAGCAGGCATTTATATCAGTCAAGTATGTATGGTGATATGTGTGTGAGATGTGTGATGTGTGTAGAAAATGCATACAGAAGGAAGAGCCACGCCAAAGTTCACTCACCAGCCCCAAGTTCAACGGAAGTGACCGTTTGCGTTACAGTTAGGGTGCACGTGCATATACAAATATAGAGATATACATACATAAACACACAAGCATATATTCATATCCCATTTATATTCATATAATATATTTATATATTTATATAAATGACATATAAAGGTAGAATGAATGAATGAATGATTGAATGAATGATGAATGAATGAATGAATGAATGAATGGGTTACGGTTAACAATTTGATTGGGTTGATGTGGGAACATGCTTTAGTCATCAAAATTTATGCCATGAGGGACTTTTGTCCGAAGTTTGTGTATCCAAAAGGACTCACGTTTCAGAATCGGAAACGTGAGTCCTTTTGGATACACAAACTTCGGACAAAAGTCCCTCATGGCATAAATTTTGATGACTAAAGCATGTTCCCACATCAACCCAATCAAATTGTTAACCGTAACCCATTCATTCATTCATTCATTATTCATTCATTCATTCATTCTACCTTTATATGTCATTTATATAAATATATAAATATATTATATGAATATAAATGGGATATGAATATATGCTTGTGTGTTTATGTATGTATATCTCTATATTTGTATATGCACGTGCACCCTAACTAACGCAAACGGTCACTTCCGTTGAACTTGGGGCTGTTGAGTGAACTTTGGCGTGGCTCTTCCTTCTGTATGCATTTTCTACACACATCACACATCTCACACACATATCACCATACATACTTGACTGATATACATGCCTACTGTTTTTGTAGACTCAGAAGAAGACCTTTGGTGGTCGAAAGCTTGTCGACAATTAAAGATCGACGTCCTGAAGCTATGTCCGTGTCTTATTTAATCTAACGATTATTTATTCAATACAAATGAGACGCCCTGCTCGTACTTTGGAGTTTCTACTATTTCTTACAGTTATATATATATATATATATACATATATATATATATACATACATATATATATACATACATATATATATATATATACATATATATATATATACATATATATATATATATATATACATATATATATATATATATACATATATATATATATACATATATATATATATACATATATATATATATACATATATATATATATACATATATATATATATACATATATATATATATACATATATATATATATACATATATATATATATACATATATATATATGGTTATGAATTTGGTAGAGCAACATCTAGAGCTAGGTAGATCTGTATAGGTAGGTATTCGACTGTCGTGACAGGGACTCTACATGTAATAAGTTCTTGACCTGGAGATTCGAGTGTTAAGTAGTGAGGGGTTAAAGGTAACGCCCCTGTGAGTCTCACCTCGTAGCCAAACCTTTGTCCATTATGGCACTGCAAACCACATAAACATTAGTTAGGTCCCTAGTGCAACATTAAATAATTCCTTTCCCTGACAATGACTTCGGAACAAACGGACAGGAAACCAGGCCAGGACACTGCCGATGATGGCCGCAGCCAGCTACACCTCCGCTGGGCCTCGAGTGTCACGCGCTATCACAACACTACAGGCCTGTGATTCGGTGGAGGGCACTGATTGGGTGGCGCACCAAGGGACGTGACGTCACCAGCGAGGTTATTTAAGGGAGCGCCGAACGCTCTCTTGTCTCTGGTTCTCTTGCCTCTCTGGCGTCTGGCAGTGCAGCTTTTGGTCTCTTGTGGTTCATGCTCTGAGTTGCGCAGCAGTTGAGAAGAGTTCTGCAGAAGAGTTGGCTGCCAGCACTCCCGGTGTGAGTGGAGTTCGAAGGAGTTCACGGCTTGAGAAGGTCCCGGTGCGATTCCGAGTTTGGAGAGTCCTGCCTGTCCCTGGTCAAGTGAAGTTCGCTGGCTTCGTGCAGCCCTGCGTTGGACCCATGGAGCAAGGGAGCTCGTGGTGTGCCGTTGAACCGACGAGGCCTCGTGGTGCTCGGGGCCGTGGAACTTGGAGCGAGGCGTGCCGCGGGACGAAAGGAGCCGGGTGTTGGACGGCAGCCACCAAGACGACAAGGACGAGATAAGGCCATATCCGCGAATACACTTTACATAAAAGACGTGTTATTTTCTTTAATTCATCTCCCTCGTATCGTGTTTGGTATCTGTTGTGTGTGGGATCCCAATTTAGGCTTATTATTAGAGTTATTACCGGCGCGTGCTTTTTCACTGTCTTTACTTTTCATTTAATAAATCCTTATATTATTTTCTGTATATATCTGAACGCAGTTCCTGTTTCATTTTAATAGGTAAGGCTGCGGAGCTTTGCTGTGTCCGCCATTCCGCGTGTTTGTGCTGGATTTGGAATCCGCTATTGAGTTTTCGCCTCGGGAGTTAAAAGCCTCGCAATTGGCCTCCGCAACTGTGGTGTTAATCGCGGTTGCGTGACAAGTGGTGTCAGGAGTGGGATTCGAACCCGTCGGACAAATTTTTTTGTCCGCAGCGAGACATCGACACGGTCGGGCGTACATTGCGCCCGACGTTCGAACGCAAAATTTTTATAGGCAAGGCGGAGAAATTTGTATAATCAATTGGACATACGGAGCGCTATATCGCGTCTTCGTCAAATTTAAATTGTGTTACTGGAATTATTAAAATAAATACGCGCGCGGGAAACAATCTTCCGGAAGGCAGATGTTGGAGATGGACGAAATGGCAGTACGCAGCGAGGCGTCCGTCAGCGTCGGGAGTGAGCCGGAAATAGGGGAATTAGATGTAGAGGTGAGCCTTGGAACCTCCCTCGTCCCGAGCACCAACTTATGCCCCTCCCCTACCGGGGAGCCGGGAACAAGTGGGACGGCCCCCAGAGACGACCAGGCTTTAATGAAATTTTTAAAGGAATTAATGGATGCCCAGAGTAATAAAATTGATGGGCTGGAAAATAAAATGGAGGGAATGAGTAATGATATGGGAGAAATGAAAAACAAAATGGAGTCCCAGGGGAATGAATGGAGGGAAGGAATGAAGGATATGAGTGACCAAATTAATGGATTAAAAGGGGAAATGAATGCTCAGAACGAGCAATTGGAGAACAAAATTAATGCCCAAACCAAAAGCATGGGGGGGCAAATGGATAGATTAAAGGAGGGTTTGAAAAAACAGATCGAAGGGATGGACAGCAAAATTGAGGGATTGGAGGGAAAAGTGAATGAACGAATGAATGAACAAATGAAGGAAAGGCATGAAAAATTGGAAGGAAAAATTGGGGAAATGGCACAACAGCTGGGGAAACGAATTGATGGCATAGAAGGGGGTGTGCAAAACCAAATTACGGGCAGACTGGGGGAATTGGAGGATAAAGTAGAAACTAGAAGGGGGGAGATGGAAAAAGCCATAGGGGTGGCAAGTGAATCGATACGGACAGAATTAATGTCAAAAATAGAGGAGGGCGTGACCCAGGCTGTCTGAAAGGGGGAAGCGTTGGAGGGTCGAATTGATAAAGCAAATGGGGACCTGGAAGGCTATCGGGGCCGGGTGGATGCCAGAATGCTACGGCAGAGTGAGGAATGGGGACTGCTCAATCAACAGGGGGGCAAATTGGCCGAGGAGGTGAAAGGGTTGGAAACCCGCATAAAAGAGCAGGAGCAAGGGTTAATTGAGAAAGGCCTGTGGGGGCCACAAATGGATAATGAAAGGGTGAGTGATTTTATGCAGGAGTGACTGGAGACCTGGGACAATACCATCAAGGAGGAGGTTGGTCGGGTTCAAGAGAGCCTGAGGGAAGAGGTGAGTAGGTCGGTTAAACATCTTCAGGATCAGATTAAGGTGACCCAGGAGACCCTCACCACGAGCCACATTTGGACACCAGAGGCTCCGAAACGGAATACCCAGTTGGGGGGGTGTTTTGGCCCCGGACTGGATTTGGACAGAGAGGAATCGGGGAATAGAGTCTCTGGAAAAACAATGCCCCTCGTACATTTTGACGGATCAGGGAGCCTCGAGGCTTTCCTGACACAATTTGAGTGCGTGTCTCAGCTCAATGGTTGGGGAGAGCGGGATTGCATGGGGAATCTGGTGGCGACACTGCGGGGGTCAGCCGCAGACGTGTTAAACGTAGTCCCAGAGGGAATATTGACCAGCAAGGCCATCTGTGAGGGCTTGAATAACAGATACGGGACAGGCGCAAGGTGCGACCTGGTCAGGGCACAGCTGTTGCATCGCAGGCAAAAGCCTAACGAGACGTTACAGGAGCTGGCCCAGGATATATACCAATCTGTGAGGATAGCATACAGGGACCTACCAGCACAGGCGTGGGACAAGCTGGCGATAGAAAAATTTATGGCGGCTCTCCCTGATCCCGAGGTCCGGACGTTGGTGGAGTTACAGGACCCACCCATGGTGCACCGGGCAGCGGAATGCGCGGCGAGACTGACCTTTTTGAGAAGGTCGAACCGCGCATCAGAGAGGGCACCTGTGACGGTACGGCAGGCCGAGGTGCGGGATCAGGAAAAGCCAGAGGATGACATAGGGCGAATGTTAAGGGGAATCAGCCGCCAGCTGACAAATTTGACCGGGGGGAAATTTGCGGGGAGCGAGTCACGACAGTTTGGTCCAGGTTGGCCATCGGGACGGCCTGATTTTTATCGGGCTGGGCCGGGAGAAAGGGGTGCTCCGCCTGGCTACCAGAGGGGTCCGTTCTTGGGGACTTGTTTTAGATGTGGGAGAAGAGGGCACAGAGGAATTGTCGGCAACCATATGGGCCCCCACCTCCTGACAGGCTTCGCAGCCCAGAAAGGAGGGGGCCCCCAGTAGGTCCACAGGCGCCAGACAGAGGACCACCACCTCGGCCTGGGCCAATAGCAATAAAGTGTGCGGGAAACTAGAACGAGCCGAGCATACGGGGCCATGCTCGGCTGGCAAGTGTGTGGAGAAGTGCCCTCCTTTGGTGGAAGTAGTGAATTGCGGACAAATTGGCACAGGTAATCTAAGGGTTAGATGCAAAATTGAGGGAGAATTTTGTGAGGCTGTGGTGGACACTGGAGCCAGTGACACCACATTATCAATCCGGGTGTGCTAGACCAGAGTGTTGGAGGCTGGGACAAAATTGATAGGGTAGAAGGACACAGCCTTCAACTGGCTACGGGGGCAACGGCACCAATATTGGGACGCGGAGTGGTGAGGATGGAGTTGGGTGGCCTGGAGGTCAGCGTGGTTGTGTGGGTGGCGGGGGTGTGCGATCAGTGTCTGTTGGGACTGAGTTTCCTGGTGGAACATGACTGCCAATTAGACCTTGGGCGTGGTCACATGTGGTTGGGCACCGAGAGGCTGCAGTTGGTGGGACTGGGGGATGACGAGGAGGTGCAGGGGACGTGGCTGGAGGTGCCACGCACTGTGACCGTGCCTCCCAGGTCTGAGAGAGTGGTGATGGCAGAGTTAGCAGCAGGTGCTCAACCCATTGGCCAGCTGGGGCTAGTGGAGTCGTGGTCCTCGCAGGGGACGGAGGGATTAATGGTGGGTCGCACCCTCGTAGACACCCGTGGGCCTATGCTGGCAGTCAGGCTGCTCAACTTGTCCGACAGCCCCCGCACTGTAAGGGGCGGAGCCATCGTAGCCAAATGCAGTAGTGTAGTAGAGGTCACCGGAGGAGGTGGATCCACATGCTTGCCAGTACAGCCGGAAGGAGGGCAAAATTTGGGGAAATGTGATTGGTCAGAGGGAGTGCGGGACATGATATATATATATATATATATATATATATATATATATATATATATATATATATATATATATATATATATATATATATATATATATATATATATATATATATATATATATATATATATATATATATATATATATATAGATATATATATATACATAGATATATATATATATATATATATAGATATATATATAGATATATATACAGTGGTACCTCGGCTTACGAGTGCCCCAACGTACGAGTTTTTCGGGATACGAGCCGTCGCTCGGGCGGTTTGTTGCTTTGGGATACGAGCCGAGATCCGATGTACGAGCTCAAAAAATTTATTTTTTTGAATTTTCCGGTTGTGGCTTCCGGTTCCGGTCACGTGGTTATCTTGCCGTGAAAGCATCTCTGCTTGGATATAAAACACGCAATCGTCGAAATACATTAGCGAGGAATCTCCTTGCTCCAGCCGGTGACGTCATCGGCGGGGATCCCCGCCTCCAGAGTGGCTGGTCACGTGACCGCCAAAGCGTGTCGCGCGTGCGGGTGTAATGAGCTACACCTGTGGATCACGTGACCACGGAAGCACGCCTCGCTTGAGAGGCATGGCTTTCGGTTTGCGTTTTGCTTTATAAGGCGCGATAAATGGGCTTTTGAGTGTTAGCGGTTCATGGCGTTGACGGTTCATGGCGGTTCATGGCGTTGACGGTCAAAAACCCATTACATCAATTTTACCAGGCAATGTACAGTAAGTACAGTGGACACCAAATGCACGGTGGAAGGCTAGAAGTAGAAGATCGTCCACGACAAGTGAGAATAAGCCATACTTTGGAGATGACGTCATTCGCTGGTCCGATAACCAAAGATGTGGTATAAAAAACCAGGTGAGCTAACAATGCAGCAATGAAGGAATTCGGCCAAGGCACCGGCACACAACGACCTACCTACATCGAAAGACTCAATGCCAATGGTGACAGAAGCCAAGACGGCCGGCTTAAACACCGCCGAAAGACCACGGTGTACCAACTTACGATGCAGAACATCTTGCACTTAATATGATGACAACAGGTGCCATCCTCTGACGTACCATTACAGGTACAGGTACAGTACACGTGAGCACAGAGCAAAAGTTCACTGAAACCGAGATTAAGAAAAAAGAAAAAACACCTCGTGGTCCGTGCTCGATATCCGAGTTTCAATCTTTTCAAACACATGATGCTCTCGGTCACGGTATCTCCTGCGAGCTGCTTCTCCTTCAACCACACAAACAACAACTTCTCCATATCTTCATGGATAGAGGTCCAGTTTATTTCTTTACATTCTCTTGTATTATGTACAGTATATACGAGGTCGTGCTTGTTTATACATTATTTGTTATTTATAAAGTACATTTTTGTTATTTAAAAGCACCTAACAAAAAAAATTGGTGTTTTTTTTTTGAGGCTGGAACGGATTAATAGCATTTCAATGCATTTGAATGGGAAAATTTGCTTTGACTTACGAGCGATTTGGCTTACGAGCTCCGTCACGGAACGGATTAAACTCGTAAGCCGAGGTACCACTGTATATAGAGATATATATATAGAGATATATATATATATATATATATATATATATATATATATATATATATATATATATATATATATATATATATATATATATATATATATATATATACAGTGGAACCTTGACTTACGAGTGCACCAACTTACGAGTTTTTCGAGATACGAGCCGTCGCTCGGGCGGTTTATTGCTTTGAGATGCGAGCCGAGATTTGAGTTACGAGCTTTCGCCACCCGCCACCAGGTGGGTTCCGGTCACGTGGTTATCTTGCCGTGCAAGTATCTCTGCCGTATATCGCTGCTGCTTTGTTTTCGCATTTTGGTTATTTTGGAAAATTTCTTAGTTTTAACCATGGGTCCTAAGAAATTGAGTGCCAAGGGAAGAGAGGATGATGTGCTTGGATATAAAACACGCAATCGTCGAAAAACATGAGCGAGGTGTGCGTGTTGTCGACTTGGTGAGGCGGATGTGAAGGCAGCTGAAGATTTTATTATAACTGAGAAGAAGAAGAGGATGATGTGCTTGGATATAAAACACGCAATCGTCGAAAAACATGAGCGAGGTGTGCGTGTTGTCGACTTGGTGAGGCGGATGTGAAGGCAGCTGAAGATTTTATTATAACTTTTGCCGAACTGATAGAAGCCGAACGATACATCCCCCAGCAAATCTTCAACTGTGACGAGACAGGGCTCTTCTGGAAAAAGATGCCGAGGAGGACGTATATAACGGCAGAGGAGAAGAGCATGCCAGGCCACAACTTGTTCAGAGTGCCGGCGCTAGCTCGCCTTCTCTTTGTGGAAAACACGGTACTGAGAAGAAGAAGAGGATGATGTGCTTGGATATAAAACACGCAATCGTCGAAAAACATGAGCGAGGTGTGCGTGTTGTCGACTTGGTGAGGCGGATGTGAAGGCAGCTGAAGATTTTATTATAACTGAGAAGAAGAAGAGGATGATGTGCTTGGATATAAAACACGCAATCGTCGAAAAACATGAGCGAGGTGTGCGTGTTGTCGACTTGGTGAGGCGGATGTGAAGGCAGCTGAAGATTTTATTATAACTTTTGCCGAACTGATAGAAGCCGAACGATACATCCCCCAGCAAATCTTCAACTGTGACGAGACAGGGCTCTTCTGGAAAAAGATGCCGAGGAGGACGTATATAACGGCAGAGGAGAAGAGCATGCCAGGCCACAACTTGTTCAGAGTGCCGGCGATAGCTCGCCTTCTCTTTGTGGAAGACACGGTGAGATCCTTAACATCCAACAACTAATGGGACGCAAACGGGGCGCCCAGTTTAGCGGTACACACATTGATGAATCACCCTGCCTGTGATTCACCCATGACAGGTTATAGCTGGGTCGGGATTCAAACCCAGGCTGGACAGTTTAGACTTTAGAGTCAAGTGTGCGTACCTCCAGTCCAGGCCATCCTGCCAACTTGTATGCTGCATACAGGTGAAATATAAAGCGCGAGATATTTTTATATATACTGCATATTTTAAAAAAAATTGGTGTGGTTTTTGGCGGGCTGGAACGGATTAATAGCATTTCAATGCATTTTAATGGGGAAATTTGATTTGAGAAACGAGCAAATTGAGTTACGAGCTCGGTCACAGAACGAATTAAACTCGTAAGTCAAGGTTCCACTGTATATATATATATATATATATATATATAACAGTGTGTGTGTGTGTGTGTGTGTGTGTGTGTGTGTGTGTGTGTGTGTGTGTGTGTGTGTGTGTGTGTGTGTAATGTTACCAATAGACTCCTAAACGGAGAGGCTTACGTGCTTGATATTTGGCATCGACATGGCCATTGAGCCTGGGACGAACATGGCCGAACTCAAAATATTTGACGATCCATATTTTTTATTCATATTTACCTCAGCGCATTTCAGCACACGGAATCAACGGAATCAGAGCAGGTGGGCGCTGATTCGCTCAGAGCGATCACGTGATGACGCTATGACGCTATGAACGATATGACGCTATGACGCTATGAACGCTATGACGCTATGAAAAAAAAAATCGCTATGATGCTATGAAAAAAAAAACCGCTATGACGCTATGAAACGCTATGTCGCTGTGAACGCTATGAACGATATGACGCTATGAAAAAAAAAATCGCTATGACGCTATGAAACGCTATGATGCTATGAAAAAAAAACTCACTCGCTTTGCCAAGGGGCTCGCTCCCCCCCCCCCACCCCCCCCGTTCCCCTCCCCTCCCCTTCCCCCTCCCCCTCCCCTCCCCCGCCCGGCAATGCCGGGTACTTCTGCTAGTATATATATATATATATATATATATATATATATATATATATATATATATATACACACTGTAACCCCGACATAACGAACTGCTCGGGAGACATTAAAAAAAAGTTCGTTATTTTGAAGTGTTCGTAATACTGAATAACGAACGAATCACCATACTATCACACCTATTCATATGCAAAACAACAAACTCTTTGTATTGTTCATTCATGCACATTTTATTGTTCGATTGTACGAATAAAAAACTTTAAAAAGCATTGCTGTTGTGTCATTGTTTAAAAGTTCATGTATAAATAAAATGTTCAAGTACATGTAATATTCACTGAATGTTCAATTTACTGCGTGAAGAAACTGGTAATCTTGGATCGTTTACTCTTGGAGGTGGCGTTTTCTTTGCGTGCATAAGATAATAGCTGACGGAGCTGTAAAACTTTAATGCTGTCGACTGGTTGCCCTTCAAACCAGGAAAGTGCTGTTTCAAGTCCAGCAATTACATCAGATGTTGCTGGAACTTCTTGTGGTTCGGTTCATTGGTGTCATCAGAGTCACTTTCGATGTCACACTGCAGTGTTGTTTCACGAACGGAGGCGATAATTTCTTCATCGGTCATCGAACTGGTCACGGGAACGTCTTCATCGACGTCCACCCACAATCTTGCAAGGTTATCCAAATCTTCGCCATTAACTTCAGCAATGTGCTGTAAATCTCAGCAATCTTCAGCAATGTGTGGTATGTTGGCAGCTCGTTGTTGTTTGAACCATAGATAGACTGCCTGATCGAGATCGCCGTCATTCGCCTGCCGCATTTTCTTCCGCTTCAAACCATCTTGTTGACTGCATTTGAGGACAAATTCCCGTAACTCCTTTTCCTTTCCTTTGAACGTTGATATGCTGCTCTTAGGAATGCCGTATTCTCTGGAAAGGTTTGCTGCTTTCTCACCAAGACTGAGACGATCAATGATACGGAGCTTGTCTTCAACTGACAAGATCTTGCGTTTACGGGACGGTGTAGCCATATTGATTTGCCTTACGTTAAACAATAGAATCTCATTAAATATGCGGGGGACAGGAAGTTCGTTCGTTATATCCGGAAGTTCGTAATAGCGGGGTTCCAGTGTGTGTATATATATATATATATATATAGATAGATATATATATATATATATATATATATATATATATATATATATATATATATATATATATATATATATATATATGAAAGGTGCGACGGGTGTAATATGTTTCAGTCGTTGAAATCACACCTTGGTCGAGTGGCTGGATCAGGCAGGTGGTGTTCGGTGGCAGGAAGATCACCTCGACGTTTGGATGAGCAATGTCCAGGTCCCCGGGGTGGCCAGAAGAGTTGTCAACGAGCAAGAGAACCTTGAACGCAAGGTTTTTGGCTGCCATTTACCTCTCCACCTAAGCGATGAAACAGTTATGGAACCAGTCAATGAAGATTTCTGCCGTCACCCAGGCTTTGCTGTTGGTCCTCCAAAACACAGGCAGAGTTTGCTTTTTCTTGCCCTTGAGAGCACACGGGTTCAGGGAACGGTACAGCATCATGGCTTTCAGCATGAAGTCCCCTTTTGTGTTTGCGCAGAAGTGGTCCTTGGCAGCCTTGAATCCTGATGCTGTCTCCTCGCACTTCGAGGTGAAAGTTCTCGTGGGCATCTTTTTCCAGAAGAGGCCGGTTTCATCAGCATTGGAGACCTCTTCTGGGAGGTATCCCTTCTGTTTGATCAGCCTCGCAAGTTGAGCAGGAAACATTTTTGCCGTGTCTTGGTCCACGGAGGCAGGCTCCCCTGTGAGATTCACATTTTTGAAACAGTACTGCTTCTTGAAATGATGGAACCATCTCCTGCTTGCTGTGAATGAACTCGCGCCACTTGTACCATCATCACTCGGTGCATCACTAGCGCTGGCACTACGTGTGCCAGCGCCAGACTGATGAATGTAAATAAGTTACGCCTTTGCGCAAATGAAAGGTCCACTCCTCGATCCATATACTGAAAGCCTTCTCCACCCTATGTGGACATCCCGGACATGGGTGAACACCTTCGTACACAATGCAGCGCTCGCTGCAATACTTCCACGAATCGCCTTATCATTCTTCTGTCTGCAGAGAACGGTGGATTCATTGACACCGTAATGCCTGCCCACATGGGCCACACTCTCGCCTTTCGAAAGATGGTCGAGCAGCTCCAATTTGTTTCTCAAGGTCATCACTTTTTTCTGCCTCTTGGTAGTCGACGCATCTCCGGCACTGGTTTTGCACTTGGGAGCCATGATTGAACGATGAGCAGAGCGAGAGGCAAAAACGCAGGTCAAAGCAACAGGACAAGAAGAATAATTGAGACCCAGGACACAGTGGGTATATGTACGAATGCGGGCATTGTGGGAAAGTTGCGGGAGGGGTGAGTAGTCTGTCCATTGTTTGTGTGGGATGTTATTGGATGATGCCATATTGAGCAGTTATTAATTACAGTAATATATTTAACGAAGCCTTTTCATTCTATCAACTCGAGGGGGATGACTTACTTACGCAGCTGGTAGGACATCCCGCGAAACTCGCTTATAGTGTGGCTAAAATGTGTGGCTGTGAAAGCCGTGAAAACATGAAGCACACGGCCGCTAATGTAGACGTAGATCATATGGTCGATACGATGGTGTTTTTATTCTGCACAGTAACTCGCGGGAGATGCCGTGTTTTGCAGCTGGTGGGACATCACGCAAAGCTTGCTTATAGTTTGGCTAAAATACATACTGTAATTTAATGTCGCCATCAATGTAGAAGCAGGTCATGCTCACGGCTCGTGGAAGATGTTTTTTTGCGTATGTTCAGCTGCTTTGTGCGTGGCTGGTGAAAGATGGGTTTTACAACTGTGTCATGCTTGTGGCTCGTGCAAAACAAAATTGCGCTTGCGAAAAATTGCGGCATTCACGGGACACATGGCCGCAAATAAAGAAGCAAGTCACAATTTATCAACTATGTATACACGGAACCCACGAATATATATCAGCTCTACCTCTATTCCTCAACCAATCTGCTCTCTTTGTCAATCTCTCTTTCCCCATCTGCACCAAGTGTCCAGCCCATCTCACCAATCTCCCCGTCAAGCTCATCTGCACATAAATCTCCCTCAGTTCATCAATCCTCTTCACTCCCACAAAGCCAACATAAGATCCTCCTGACCCAGTTGTTCTCACACACCTGCAGCCTCTTTTGTTGTCTCTCTGTCAGTGCCATTGTTTCCACATCATAAAGGTAGGCTGGCATTACACACAACATCAGAAACTTCACTTTAAATTTCATTGACATCTTTCTGTCTGCCATTAATCTCTCCATGCATTCGCACCCACGAAAATCGACCTCCACACCTCTGCCTCCGACTTACCATCCCTGATACTCAAACCTATTGCCCTGTCTGATCTCCTTCCCCTACAACAACAACATGCATTTTAAAGGCCATTTTCCCTGCTAGAGCGGGGGTTAGCCTTGCGGTCCCCATGACAATCTTCTCCATTTTGCCCTATTTTCTGCATCTCTCCTTGTTAACCCCCTTCCCCGCATTTCTTCTTCCACCATCTTTAGCCAAGTCTTTCTCGGTCTTCCCCGTTTTCTACTTCCTTCTACATTCATTTCCATCACTCTTCTCAACCAGTCACTTTCATCCTTCCTCAATACATGACCAAACCATCTCAACCTGTTCCTCTTCACAGCATCAATCACAGGCTCTATTCCCATCATCTTTCGCAATTCATCATTTGTCTTCCTCTCTCTCAACGATACTCCGCACATCCGTCGAACCATTCGCATTTCCACCCTTTCCAACCTTCGTTGCTGCTCTACGTTCATTACCCATGTCTCGCTCCCATAAATCATAACACTTCTCACACATGCAGCACACACCTTTCCCTTCAGCTTCAACGACACTCCCCTCATCATCAGCACGCCACTCAATTCCCGAAACTTCTTCCATGCACATCTCACTCGAGCAACCGTTGCCGAGTCTGATCCACCTTCTCCATTCAGCATGTCTCCGAGGTAGCTTCACGCCGTCTCCAAGATCCAACTCAACATTTCCTCCATCTGCAGCCCCCTCTGTGCACACCTTACATTTGAATGTAGCTGCCACACTGGTTAATGACCCTCTCAGACCACTACATTTTTGATGAACCCACTCAGCGCACATTGTACACTGAATGGAGTTCACTCCGACACCCTTCCTACACACAGCACAGGGCCACTTCCCAGTTCTTTCCACCTCACCACATGCTTTACCACTTGCCATCACCTTCGTCTTTCCGATATTCACCTTCAGACCTTTTGTCTCCATACATTCCTTCCACGTGTTCATCTTTTCCTTCAGTCCATCCATACTTTCCGCAATCAACACCAGATCATCTGCATACAACAACTCCCACGGTAAACCCTCCTTTACGTTCTGAGCCAGCACCTCCATCACAGCTACAAATAGTAGTGGACTTAGTACCGACCCCTGATGCACTCCCACCTTCACCTCAAACTCACCACTGTTCCCGTCCTTCGTCCTTACAGCTGTGCGTGCTCTTTTGTACATTGCCATCACTACTCTGATCAACCATTCCTCCACTCCTAACTTCCTCAATGCTCATGTCAATACTTTGCGTGGACCCCAATCGAATGCTTTCTCCAGATCAACAAACCCAAGAAACAACTTCTTCCTCTTCTTCATGTACTTCTCCTGCAACTGCCTCACAATGAAAAGCACGTCTGTCGTTCCTCTTCCTGGCATGAATCCAAACTGCATTTCGTCGATCTTCACTTTCTTCCTTATCCTCCTCTCCAACACCCTTTCCAATACCTTCATTCCATGCTCCAATAACTTTATCGCTCGGTACGAGCCACACTCCAGAGGGTCACCTTTCCCCTTGTATAGAGGGACGAGGGTACTCAGTTCCCAATCCACTGGAATGCGGCCTTCTTTCACCACCAGATTACAGATCTCTGTCATTCTCTTCACACCCCAACTTCCTGCCGCCTTCAACATATCTCCCACAACTCCCGTCGGCCCTCCCGCTTTTCTACCCTTCATTGCTTTTATCGCTTCCTCAACTTCCTTCTCAGTTATCCTCTCTGCCGGTCCTAAAACTGGGTTACTCTCTATGTTGCCATCCCATTCATTCTCTGTATTCAACAGCATTTCCATATATCTTTTCCATCTTCCTTTAATTCCATCTGGGTCCACAACGATTTGTCCCACTTCATCCTTCAAGCAACTCACCCCCATCACATCACACCTCTCTTTCGCTATCTGCTTTGCAATCCTGAATACTGCTTTCTGACCCTCTTCCGAATCCAAGCGTTCTCCGAACATTTTCCTACATGCCTCCTGCGCCTTTGCTACCTCTTTCTTTGCAGCCTTCCTGGCTGCCTTATAACTTTCATGCTCTGCTGTTTCTGCTCCCGTACCCCTTTGCCTTCTGCCACTCCTTGAACTTCTTCCTCTTCTCGTCAATCCTCTTTCCAACTTCATCATCCCACCACCATGTTTCCGAGTGCCTCGGTGGTCCTTTTGTCCATCCACATACCTCACCAACGGCTCCCAACAGACTAGCTTTCATTGACATCCAACCACTTTCAAGCTCAACCACATCATCCTCGACCCTACTCAGCCTCTCTTTTAATGCCTCCCTTACTGTCACCTGTTTCAACCTCCACACCTTCATTCTCGGTTGGTACTTCACCCGCCAAGCTCTCCTCGCACCTTTCACCCTTACGTTGCAGACAACCAAGTGGTGCTGTGAAACAGCCTCCTCCCCCGGGATCACCTTTGTGTCCCGGAGGTGCCCCCTATCTCGCCTACGCACCATCAGGTAGTCAATGGTTGTCGTCGACCCACCTGACGTGTATGTAACAAGCTTATTATCCTCTTTCTGGAACTGAGTATTACAAATCAACAAATCAGTCCATCAGCAAACTCCAAAATCCTTTCACCTTCTCCATTTCTCACACCATATCCGTAACCCCCATGAACTCCGTCAAAACCATCCATACTCCTTCCCACATGTCCATTTAGGTCTCCTCCTACCACAACAACTTCCTCATCTTTCACGTTTTCCATCAGCTTCTCTATCGCACACCAGAACTTGTCCTTCTCTTCATCGCTTCGACCAACCTGCGGAGCATATCCCGAGATGACGTTCACCAAGAGCTTTCCAATCATCATTTTCACCATCATCAACCTATCACTCACTCTTGTCACACTCACCACACTGTCTACAAACTCCTCAGAAAACAGGACACCAACACCATGCATGCCCTCCAGGCACCCTTGCCACACAAACTTGTATTTCTGTCCCTGCCTACCCTTCACCATTCTCACACCACTTCCCTTCCATCTCGTCTCTTGCACACAACATATGTGCACTCTTCTTCTGACCAATACTTCCACAACTTCTCCTGATCTCCCTGTCATTGTCCCTACATTCCATGTCCCAAACCTCAGAAACCGATCTCCACTTCGGGCTGTACCCTGCCCACATGTAGTTGTAATTGTCATGGTTCTCTTTTTGAGGCAATGTTTTTATGGCCGGATGCCCTTCCCCTCTAACCCGATATTCAATTTCTTTTCTCTGCTGCCCAACCCATATGACCTTGGTCTTCTCCATACTCATCTTCAGCCCATACTTCCAAACTGATAAAATAATGGTAAAATAGTAAACAGGTATAAAGAGAAAGGGAAGGTTGATGCTTTTACCTTTAAGGCGAATAGTTGGAGAATTGGGACCAGCAGATTGCCGCTTCCATCCACGCCAATTCTGGCAGAGCGACTCAGGTTCAGAAATCCAGGAACATAAAGAATCTTCCTCAAAACGATCGCTGTCTTCAAAAGAAAAGCGCTCGGTCTCATCCCATTCAGCCAGCATAAGATCCATTCTTGTTTTTCAGCCAAGGTACCTGTCAACATAGTGCTCAGTCATATATGTAAAAGCAAGCTTAATCTTTAAATGTAAAAATACCCTTCCATATACAACAACACTCTCTAATAGGTGTTGGAAATAAGCAATTTAAAGATGGGTGTTAAATGCAAGTTTTTGCCTTTAGGATTCATCAGCAAAATAAAAATGTATATACTTCAAATGCAAGAGAAACACATTCAACTACAACTGTAAGAGCGGAATAAAAGCAGCAAAAGTGATTAGAAATGTCCTCAATATCTACTCGAAGAAAATAAAACAACAACTCATGACTTTTACAAGCGGAATTGCAAAGAACCGGTGGATTCATTGTCTATTAGTGCAAAGGAGTTAAAAACAAGACAATAGTCTAATAACGGTAGCTAGGCATGGATCTGCTGAATGGAGGATCTGCTGTCCCCCTGTCATGTGACCAAATCCTCAGTTCTAATTGGTGGAGGTTTGTGAGGGGCATACATACATACACCGGATGGACAGACAAATACTATTCCAGAGGGCATTGCCCTACAGGCTATGCCGTAAAGATATGGCTGCCAAGCCACATGACCGATGGAATAATCTATTTATTTTTATTGACCAATTTATCCCTTTATCACGCTCAATAAATGTCATACTGATCGGATCAAACATTCTACTTGTCAATGTATGACGTCATAATGAAGGCACCTATGACATCATCATTAACATATGTTATTTATTCCCCATGGGGAGTACTTTACAATGAGCCATCCTTAAATTTTTTCCATCGAGTGGTTTCAGAGATATAGAGATGCAAAGTTTTTCGTTTTTTCCAAAATGGCGCTCATACCACGTGACCTATAACGTTATATTGATCATTCAAAAATTATACAAGCTATGGCGCTCCTCGGGTGAAATGTTTGTGTCAATCAGACCAACGGTAGCAGAGAAAACAAATTTTAAAGGGAATAAACCTGCAAAATGCCGGCGGAAGGGACATACATACATCCGGTTATGTCGGTGGGGTAGTGATATGTAGAGTCAGGTAGATTTGTGTCGGTAACATGCTCCGACTGTCGTGAAAAAGAAGAACCGTGTATACATAAAGGTATACACGAGAAAGTATACAAAGTATACAAAATATACAAAATATACAAAATACATAAAAGTATACAAAGAAAGAATGTAAAATATAAAAAGAAGAAGATAAAAAGCAAATATATAAAAAGAAGAATCATGTATACAAAAAAAACAAAAAAAAACTACCATCGTGTAAGAGGTAGAGTCCCTGTTTAGCCCGGATGTCGGATTAAGGTGCATCTTGGTCCCCATTACAAGGAATGGGGCATGTTAAACTAGTTATACGGATTATGTTAACTACTACCTTGTTAGTCAAACCTCTGTAATCTATCCTTTGTCGTTTATGGCACCGCACCATAGACACTAGTTAGAATTGCCATTAAACTACATGAAATAACAATAAAAACCAACCGGAAGCCAGCCATCAAACATGAGGGCCAACAATCCTGCCTGGCAGACACACATCGGTCGAGCAGGCCAAGCCACACCGAAAAGGGCAGTGATTGGGTGGGAGTTGACCAATGGAAAGGCCAGGGTAAGAAGGGACTCGCTGATTGGCTAGGCCGGGGTAGGAAGGGACTCGCTGATTGGTGAAGGAAGGACGAAGAGGAAGCAGCGCGCTGATTGGCAAGGTTTGACCGATGACGTCAGAAGCAGACTGCGTGTGGATTGGTGGAGAGCTGAGCATGCAGTGGTGGTCTGCGGGAATTGGTGGAGAGGCACAGATGACGTTACGAGACGGTCAATAAAAGAACTCTCTTGCTCTCTCTCGCCTTCTGCTTGCCCTTTCTTGCCTTCTCTCTCTCTTGCCCCTCAAACCTTCCTCTGCCCTCGACTCCCTTCTCTTGGTTCCGTAATTTGGTGGAAGACAGCTGCGTTTGGACAACGGGCTCCAGGAAGCGATCAGACCGACCGGGTTCAGAGGCGCCATCGGGAGACGTGCAGAGGGAGCCGGAAGAGCCACGGCCTGAGAAATGTGGTTCTCCATGCGTGGATGATTGTACGAGCACCGCAGCGTGAACGGGTGCAACGAGGCTCTATGGGACTACTTATGCGTATCCTGACATTCCCTTATGCATATCCTGACATTCATCCCCTTCTGCCACAATTTAAATCTGGGCCTTGGTGATCTTTCCTCCAGACCAAGTCTTCCATGTCAAACTCTTAAAATCTAGGCTGGCTGCTCACCTCACTCTATCCATCCTCTCCTCTCTCACTTGTGGAGCATCATTCCTGAGAATGATTACTCACATTGTTCCCTCCGATACTTCAATGACCACCATCTCAGGTTATCCACTATCCATATACACATGATCTTTTCTATCCTCATTAACCCACCACTCTCTTCCGATCTACTTGTATGTTGCTATGTTTCCTTCCCTCTTAACTCTCCTACTTCTCCTGGTTGTTCATCCCCTTGTGTCCGTACATTGTCCGCCAGTCAGAAAAGAGTGGACAACCCAAGATAACCATCTTTTGTTCCGGCTATTAAGGTGAATGCCTGGAACGTCAGAATCCACTTGCTTCTCATGGCAATTATAATACTTTGATGAATATTTGGCTGATTTCATCCATAGTTATTTGATTCTACTCTGATGATCTTCCTGCCACAGGCTCCCAATATTATGTAAGATACACTGTGTGGAAAGGCACACATGTTTACAGGTATTTCTGGAAATGTGCCACCCAAGTCACCTTCTGATGCAATAATTTGGAAGTACCCCGATGTGGTCTCTTGATGCAAGCTGAGATTGCAACACCTTGCACAAGAGCTGAAGGCTGCACTCTCTGTTTTATATAGTTGTTGTGTTCATAACAACCAAGCCAATCCTGAATTAAGTGACACTCTTGCTGCCAAGCTACAGAAGCATGATGAATAAACCATCAAGGCTTAAAGATTGTTGAGGATGTCAAAGTATCAAGATCACAACAAAAACCAGACACTACTTTCAGCTTCTAGTAAGATGATATCCTCCAGCTATCTGAGAATGCCTATTGGCAGGAAGAAAAATCCGCAGGGAAACTACAACAACATCGCCAGCGAAGCTAGATAGAGCACGAAAAAAGCAGTTACCATTCCACTTCTGGACTCCCTCAAGTTAGATAATTGAACAATTTGCAGATGAAAGTCATGATACCCATGCGCTTTTGTAGTTGTTGTGTGCTTTTGCAGTCATTCAACTATCCATACGGGCTAATCTAACTGGAATGAAATTCTGATAACACTGAAAGATGCTCAACTGGGAAAGTTATTCCTTTCCCAAAATTCCCGAGGAATTCCACAGTCACACCACAGAACGTGACATTGTCCCAACTCAGAATATGGCACGTTCTATAGTATAGCACAAAAGATGAACTGCAGTTTGGCAAGTACTGCAAGGTGCCACTCACACTTTATGTTCTGCCAGATTTGCCCTTCCTTCTCAGCAAGCTGCAGTTCAGTTCATCAAAAAGGATGGTGAGTCTGACATCCTGCTAAGCTGCTTGCTAAACTCACTGCCTGTGGCATAAAACTCCGCCTTCATACCTGGATTTCTGACTTCCTCCACTTGCACAATCAATCCATCTATCTATAATTCCAGTAATCTCTGTCTGTACGTTTGTACGTTTGTCTGTCTGTGACCGCTGTTTCTCGACAACCACGGGTCCGATATACTTTTAACTTGCCAGGTATATTGCTGGGGACCCGAGGATGTGCCTTTTCAAGGTTTCATATTAATCGGACAATTACTTACCGAGCTATGTCCAAAAAACGATTCAACCAATCAGAGAGCAGCGAACGATCGCGTGTGCCGAACGTGGCGGACACACTCTGCCTCGGATGGCACATTTGAGAGCGTATTCATTTATTTCACGTTTGCAAACTATGTTGGCGTTAAACTATGTTTTAATAAAGTTTTAAAACTAATAAAAACGAATTTGCGATTCATTCGCTTTCCTGCGCGTTTGTGCACGCGATGGCGATTGCTTTACCAAACTCCGGAAGCCGTTCGCTTTGGACCAAACCATTGCATGTAAATAGAGGGGGGGGTTCTGTGGTCGTTGCGAATGGACCAAACCATTCATGTAAATAGAGGGGGGGGCTTCTCAGCAAGCTGCAGTTCAGTTCATCAAAAAGGATGGTGAGTCTGACATCCTGCTAAGCTGCTTGCTAAACTCACTGCCTGTGGCATAAAACTCCGCCTTCATACCTGGATTTCTGACTTCCTCCACTTGCACAATCAATCCATTACTATCAATGGATCTATCTATCTCTATCTCTCTATATCTATATCTCTCGACATATCTATATCTATATCTCTCGACATATCTATATCTATATCTCTCGACATCTCTATATCTCTCTATATCTCCATATCTCTCTATCTCTCTATTCTCTATCTCTCCAATCTCTCTAATCTCTATCTCTCTAATCTCTATCTCTCGAATCTCTATCTCTCTATATATCTTTATATATCTCTCTATATATCTCTCCATATACAGTTACATGAAAAAGTAAGTACACCCCATGTAAAGTTTTGACTTTTTCAACATATTTCAACATAGTTATTTGATCTTCATTTCAACAATATTGATAGATAAAGGTGATATAATTTAACAAATATTATGAAACATTTACATTTTGTAGTCCATTTTATAATTCAAATAAACATAAATGCAAATTTCGCATGTGGAAAAAGTAAGTACACCCCGACATTTATCACTACTTCAAATACATAAAATTAGAATCAGGTGCACCAGCTCAGGTGCAAATGATGAGCACATCATTAGAGAGGATCTTGGAGGAACCTGTCTTATTTAAAGCTCAGACATTTCGTTTGGTTTGCTCTTTGTTGTTGAAGTGTGCGGCGTCACCATGCCGAGATCAAAAGAGCTCTCTGAGGCCTTCAGAAAGAAGGTTATAGATGCCTACGATTCTGGGAAGGGATTTCAAAAGATCTCCAAACAAAACAATTTAAAATCAATCAATCGACTGTCCGGAAGATCATCGACAAGTGGAGAAGATTCCAAACAACTGCCAACTTGTTCAGGCCAGGCCGCCCCAGCAAGTTCAGCCCGAGAGCAGACCGCAAGATGCTGAAAGAAGTCTCGAAGAACCCCAGAATGTCATCACGGGACCTACAGGTAGCTCTTGCCACTGTTGATGTCAAAGTGCACGAGTCTACCGTTAGAAAGAGGCTGCACAAATTTGATCTACATGGGAGGTGTGCCAGGAGGAAACCTTTGCTGTCCAGAAAGAACATCAGGGCAAGACTAAAGTTTGCCAATGAACACCTAGTCAAAGACCAGCACTTCTGGAACAATGTGCTCTGGACAGATGAGTCAAAGGTAGAGCTATTTGGCCACAGTACCAGATGACTTGTTTGGCAAAAACCAAAGACAGCATTTGACCACAAGAACCTGATACCAACTGTCGTGAAAATCAAGCGCAGACACGACTTGACCTCTGGGTAGGCTTTAATATCATTTAGATCGGCAATACATCCTGTAACAATACATGCAGCAATAGGCATTAAATCAGAGCATTTCAAGAACAGCAATGGAAGTTTCAATATAACAATGGTTAGCGCAGCGCATCATCAGCGCAGCATTTGGGGCGTACATACCATTCAAACTACTGGATAATGTCACAGTGAGTCCCGCCGAAGTGTCCGCACGCCCCGGTTGTCCCGGGTCTTATAGACGGCCCCTTCCGTGGCGAGCACCCCTGGGTTCACCTTGGTATAATTTCACTACACCAACTGTAAAGCATGGTGGTGGAAATATTATGGCTTGGGGCAGCTTTGCTGCATCAGGGCCTGGGCAGCTCACCATCATGGAATCCACTATGAATTCTTCATTGTACCAGAGGGTGCTTGAGGATAATGTGAGGCCATCTGTCGGAAAGTTGAAGCTCAACCGAAGGTGGACCTTGCAACATGACAATGACCCTTAACATACCAGTAAATCCACCAAGGAATGGCTGAAAAGAAAGAAATGGAGGGTTCAGCAATGGCCAATTCAAAGCCCAGATCTAAATCCCATTGAGATGTTGTGGGAGGATTTTAAACGAGCTGTGCATGCAAGAAACCCCTCAAACATCGCACAGCTGAAAGAATTCTGCATGGAGGAGTGGGCAAAAATTTCTCCCAGTCGATTTCAGAGACTGGTAGACAGTTATAAGAAACGCCTACTTGAGGTCGTTTCTGCCAATGGGGGCAATACCACCTATTAGAGCCAAAGGTGTACTTACTTTTTCCACATGCGAAATTTGCATTTATGTTTATTTAAATTATACAATGGACTACAAAATGTAAATGTGTCATGATATTTGTTATATTATATCACCTTTGTTTTTCAATATTGTTGAAATGAAGATCAAATAGCTGTATGTTGAAATATGTTGAAAAAGTCAAAACTTTACATGGGGTGTCCTTACTTTTTCAAGTGACTATATCTCTCTATATTGTTATGTCGGGAGGATAGAGCAATATCTAGAGTCAGGTAGATCTGAATAGGTAACATGCTTCGTCTGTCGCGATAAGGAATCTGCCCTGTAATAAGTTCTGTGTGTTTAGTCTGGGTTGTCGGTTAAGGAGTATACCTGTGAACATACCAGGATGTTCGTGTGCTAGGTAGTTGTAGGGATTAAAGATAACAGCCCTTGTGTGTCAAACCTGGTACTCAGACCTTTGTCCCTTATGGCAATGCACACCAACATAAACACTTAGATCGGCCCTTAGAGCAACATTAAATAATCCCTTTCCCTTGCCACAACGACTTTGGAAGACGGACAGGAAGCCAGAACAAGGCACCGCCGATGATGGCTGCCGCCGGCCACACCACCAGCTCGCCTGGCAACATCACGTGGTACGGGCTGTGATTGGTTGCAGCGGGAGGCACTCATCCAATGGAAGAAAGCCAGCGAGTGCGAACCTGCAGCCAATCAGCGGAGGAGAATGAAGACGCAGCTGGGAGACGTGACTCATTTGAAGGAAGGGTCTGGAAAGTTTGACAAAGAGGAGGAAGGTTATAAAAAGGGGGCGCTGCATGACATTCGCTCTCTTGGAGTTGGCCCGGGGGTCTCAGAGCATGCAGTCGCATTCCTTTCTCTTGGCTTCTTCTCGTCTAGACGCTGTTCTCTCCTCCTGCACTCTCCCAGTTCCTGTCTCTGTGTGCCTCGTGCTTGGAGATCGGCCACTTCGGGTTGGAGAGTGGTCTCGTGTGGGGATCGCTGGCAGTACTTTTGTGCAGCGTGGTGCTTTTGGAAGCGTGGTGCATTGGCGTGGTGCTTGGAGCAGGACGAGGCCGCGTTTGACGACGGACGTACCACAGATAAGGCTGCACTCACGCCCCACATTTACGAGTACACGACGTTTCTTTTTATTAATCCATTCCTGTGTGCTGTTTCTGAAGTGAGTTGTGGGGACGTCCCAATTTAGGACTTTTATTTAATATCGCGTTTACCTGTCCCTACCCTTTTATTACAATAAACCCTTTTATTATTTCTCATTCCCTTCAAATCTTGTGTTCGTTTCAGTTTGTTCCCCTTCCACAGTTACACCCTTTTACCTCATTTTCCGCTTCCCTTCTCCTCCTGTGCGGTTGATAGCAAAAGCAAAATCCGTGTTTGGTCGTCGCCTCCAGTAGATCCATTTGGTCCATCCGCGATCCCTGGTGTCTGTCTGTCTCTGTCTCTCTCTCTGTCTCTGTCTCTGTCTCTGTCTCTCTCTCTCTCTATATATATATATATATATATGTCTCTCTATATATATATATAAGCCTGGTGTTGGCTTAGCGGTTAGGGTGCCGGCTTGGGATCCTAGGTTCGAATCCGGGTCGATCGCTGAATTAACGCCAGGGGGGTTGACTGAGCCTGTCATCCTTCCGAGGTCGGCAAATTGAGTACCAGCTTGCTGGGATGAATGATCCCGGTGTGTACCCCGGTTTAGAATAGGTCCACCGTATCCCTGCGCATCGTAAGAGGCGACCAAGGGTTGGCGTCAGGAAGGGCATCCGGCCATAAAAACATTGCCTCAAACAGGGAACCATGATTGTCATGGGGCCCGAAAGGCTAACCCCCGCTCTAGCGGGGAAAAATGGCCTTAAAACGATCATTCATTCATATATCTCTCTCTATCTCTCTCTATATATCTATATCTCTCTCTATATATCTCTCTATATATATTGCTACGGTTTTGAGGTTTGCACAGCGAGTTCAATAAATGTTAAAGGTTTGCCCCCCATCGATAGTCACACAAGCAACATGTAGCCTCATTTGTAGTATAGTTATTTCTTAGTATGTGTGAGAGTAGGCCATTTCCTATGTTAGTTCTGCGTTGTGTAAAGCCAGGAAAATAGGCCCTAACGCCACCGATCATCCTACGTCCGTAACCTCAATACAGTTTGTTAACATTGGTTCATTTTGGGCGAGTTAACATGACGGAGGCGGAGGAGGATCGGGGCGGTGTCGAGGTGCAGCGGCAGGAGCGATGACGGTAAGCATGAGCCGCCAATCAGAGCTCAGAGGTGGTGGCGTCAGAGGGCGTGGTGAGAAGAGTCTGGTGAGTTCCCGAAGGTTTGCGGGGCGTGCCTATATAACCCGCTGCACAAAGCCCTCGAGAGGACTTGCAGAGAGGACTGAAGCTGAGGACTGCAGCAGAGAGGGAGAGGACTTGATGAGAGAACTCGCATTGTACCGCTTGATGAACTTGACCATCGCATGAGAACGCGCGCGTTAACCCACACCCAGTGAATTGAGGAAGAAGAGTTGGCCGCTGAATATACGCGGGCGCAGCCAGGCACGTTTATAACGAACTTGTGCATTTCAGCCAAGCGAGTGAACGAGGCTGAGTAACCGCCCTTTGCCGTAAAAGCCGTCCCGCCCTTTGCCGTAAAAGTCCTCTCTACCGTTCGCCCCGATATATGACCTTTGCTCGAGAGACACGCTACGAGTCCGTCTTCGCCGATCACCATCTTCGCGGACGTGCCGGGGACCGTGGAGAGCTGGACAAGGACTATCCTTGGACGTGCTGGGGAACACCTGCCCATCTGCAATACCCCGTGTGAGTGTGTGAGACGGGCCCGTTGTCTTTGGGATAATTAAGACTGCATAAGGATTGCTCCGTGTCTCTTCATCCTGTACTGTATATACGTGTAATAATAATTAAACCAATCTGTTCTTCCTTTCTTCTGAATTTGATCGTCTTTGTGGTTTCATCATTGACTAAGCGTGGCACGAATAAGATCGCTCCAATCGGGTTCTATTAATTATAACTGCGCGGATCACGTGTACGCAAACCGCTCGGCGTACTACCATCACACGTGGTTCGTGCGAGGCTTGTTTCCTCGCTTCCAGGGCAGCGCGAGTACTTAGGTACGAGCGAGAATTTGGTCCCGGAACCCTATTTGGCACTGTCCGGAAGGGACGTTGCAAGCCCCGGTTCCGCCAGGCCCAGTAAAGACAAGGGGATTAATCCCCCCTTGATAAGGGGACGAAGGCCGGCGAGAGAACCATAACAATTGGTGTCAGGAGTGGGATAGGACCGGAAGTGCACTTAACGCACTCCAAATTACGAGCGACCAAAATTTAGTTTTTAAGATCCAAAAATTAAATTCGTGCCATGGCTAGCCAAAGTGGTCGAATGCCGGTGGGGGTAGAAGTAAAGGAAAAATTAATGACCCAGGACAGAGAGGGACAGTTGGTAGTAATGGAAGCAGAAAAGGGTGCGGCAGTAGGGAAAGAAAATGGCGGCACCTCGCACGTGGCGGTGAGAGCCGAGCCCGCAGCACCAATGGACATGGACCTTTTTATGGCTCAACTCAGGGCATGCTTCAGTGAATTAAATGAAAAAATAGACACCCAAAAGGACGAGCTGAAACCTCAGGGTGAGCGATTGGAAAACAAATTGGACGCCCAGAGTGACAAATCCACCCGGGAAAGGAAAGAATTGGGGACAAATCCACCCGGGACATTTTAAAAATGGGTGATGAGTTGGAATACAAAATGGGTGGCCAATTGGAAGAATTGGGGAACAAATCCACCCGGGAAATGGAAAAAGTTATGGTGGCGTCGAAGAAGGACACGAAGAAAGCCGGGAAGGACATAAGGCGCAAGTTGAGCGAGGAGGTCGCAAAGGGAGGTAACGAGGTAACGCGGTGCGAGGAACGCGTGGAGAGCGGGGTAGAGCAGAGCACGGCCGGGTTGACCGAGGGGATAGAAATCGCGACTTGGGGTGTAGAAGAACCAGCGATCGTCAAATTGGATAAGGAATGTCGGGAGCGCCGGGGAAGGTCGAATTGGAAGACGAAATTTTATGGGCGCCGACGGTCGAGGTAGAAAAAGAAATCATTCAAATTGAAGGAACAATTGGGGCCAAAGAGACGGCAGAGATAGAAATTAAATTGAGGGAAGAAATGGAATTTGCACAACGTTTGGATTTGCATTGTGATGTCGTGCTTCCTAACAAAAATGAAGGTTTGCAGGTGGTGCTGCCGCGGACGAAGGTCCCTAAGGTGAGCAGGAATGTGTATGGCGGGAAAAGGTTTTTGGCGCGCTTGGGATCGAGACGCAACCCGGGCGCTCGTGGAAGGTCCGTGGTGCGATGTGTGAGAGAAGTGTGCACCGGAGCGCGAGTGCGAGTGGGAAGAGTGTGTCGGAGACGAGTGTGAAACAGAGTGTGCGATGGCTGAGGAGAGTGAGGGAGAATGCACACCAGAGCGTGCGATTGGGTGTGTACCGGGAGAGTGCACACCCGTGGTTGTTACTGAGTGTGTAACAAGAGTGTGCGCGAGGGTGTGCGATGGCCAATGGTGTTACGGAGTACGTAACGGAGGGTGTACGCGAGGGTGTGCGGTAAAGGAGTGTGTGGAGGAAAAGTGTGTAATGGAGTGTATGGGAGGGGCTGGAGTGCCGCGTTGTGCGAGTGAGGAACGGGTCGCGTGGGGTGAGAACGCGGCCCGAGCATCGACGCAGACCGGGGCAGTGTTTAGCGCAACATATAGCCGACGCGAGCCCTCGGTGTGTGGTGTGCTTTGTGTGCTGCAGCGATCAGCGGGGATCGTTGCAACGGTGGCGTGCACGATTCGTGCCGGGCCCCGCCCTGTATGGTCGGTGCCGTGCCATGGCGAAAGAGGAAAACGGCACGGTTCAGGGGGGGGGGGGGCGCGGCTCCGGTGCTCCGACCGTGGGCGGTTGGGCCATCGTGCGTGGGACCGCAAGGCTCCACGTAGGGATGGCGCCTTGAACCTTGGCCCAAGCATGCCTCCTCCCTGAATCGAAAATGCCGGACGGACCCAACCAGCAGTAGTCAAACCACCCGCATGCATCGCTCGGCTTTTCGAAGCCGAGCTGTGACGAAAATGTATTGCCGCTCGGAGAGGCTCATAGTACAGTGGACGATTAGCGATAGTGTTGGCGAATGGTGCCCGGCGCAGTGGAATGGTGGTTTCACCATTCCTCACATAGTATTTGGGCTCATGAGCAGTAGATTAGGGGGGTGGCAGTGACCTGCACATGGAGGGACCAGCGATGGTTACCTCCATGGGGCACCGAAGCTCGCCGAGGGCGGGCTAGGTTAATTGTTAGGGACTTACAAATGACAGTAGATGACAAGATTTAAGAAGAGACATTTGTACAGGAAGAGGGGACGTAGTTAGATTAGATGGATGTTAATGACGAAGGGTGTGCTTAGTGTAAGGGAAGACTGGGAAGCACGAGTTTTAGGGAAAGTCGTCAGCTAGATTATGCTGTGTGTGTGTAGTAGTGTGGAGAAATTGTGTATTGAGATAACCGGAGTGGTGTTTGAGGAAAAAGTGGAATTGTGTTGAGTGTATGGGAACAGGTGTTTGAGCAAAAGAGGTGTGCAAGAGAACTTGGTGTGTGTGAGAATATTTGTTGTGGAATGCTTGGTGTGAAGTAAAAGGTGTGGAATGCATGGTGCGAAGGAGAGAATGGGGGGAGATGGACCCTTCACGAATACCCGGGGTGGGTAGTTTAAAGTCAGGTAGAGGGCTTAGGTAAATTGTTTGGATATTGTCACCTGTGATGCGGGAAGTAGCAAGAAGTGCTTGGTTGGGTGCATGAGTCTATGAAATGGCTGGGCGTGTGGGCTTTGTTGGTGCGTATGGTTATTGGGGCACACCGCCACTGGTAGTTTGTCAGCCAGGTGAGGCCGCAGGTAGGCTCTGGGAGCCAGTTAGAGTAGTTGTTGAGTGGGGCCCGAGGATCCCAGGAGAGGACCCGGGTAGCCCAATGCCGAGGAGGGCATCAGGGGGTGAGAGCCAGGAGGGGCCTTCCCCAATTTAGGTAATCGCAAGGAGCAAGGTAAGCTTGGGTGGCGACTTCAGTGGCGGAGGTGCGCAGGTAGTTGGACCTGCTAGTGGAGCCACACGACCCAGCCCCGAAATTGTGCAACGGCACAGATTGAAAAATTGGGGAGTGAGACCCAAATTCGTAGGGTGCCGCAGAGTGGTCAATGGGAATCAGGTTTTTAGAACCGCATAGTTAAAGATGCCGATTGGCAGGGTATGACCCCGGGTAGTGTAAAGGAGTTAGTCAGTAGAGTAGTTAGGATTTGGGGAAGTCCCTTCGCGCCATCCACATCCATTCACCAAGGTGACAAAGCTCCGCACCAGCACCAAGTGACTGATTTGAGTGAGTAAGACGCATCACGACGTAAAGTGACATTGTGGGTGTTCCATTCCTTCCTTCCTGGGAGGGATTCGGAGACGAATTTGGCTTAGAGGGGGATATGGGAGACAGGACGTAGTGACGAAATTTATAAATACAGGGAAGGGCAAGGGTAGTGTAAGCTGACGTTGGTGGGGTACGAACGGTAAGGGACGAGCTTGCTCTGCTCGCTCCTCCGTGCCCCTCATGGTGCATTACCTTGTGTTTTGGTGTACCTTTGCGCCCTTTCTGCTTTGCTGACTGTGCTTTGTCTCTTCTCCCGACCCATGGACCCACTTTGGAGGAGGAGTTGTGCAGCAACATCGAACTGTGCAGCTGCACCTTGCTACACTTGTGCAGCACCCCTTCTGCACATTGCTACACCCGTGCAGATGAACTGCGCAGCACTCTGCTGCCGTATTCTTTATTGTGACTTTGCTGGCCCTGTGCAGCACTTGTTGCCACAGACACTTTGCTGCACATCATCACATTACACATGGACCACACGTTTTGTGGCCTTACACTTTGCTGAGCAGTCATTTGCTGCAGACTCACCTTGCATCTTCGGACCGCTTGTTTTGAGTGGCATCAATGTCACGCAGTTGGACCACATAGGGTTGGCCCTGCTGGCAAATCAAATAAAAACGAACATGGGTTTTTGTACATTTTATTCTTGGTGTGCCAGGAAAGAAGAACGGTAAGCTTTATTGCACACAGAAGATGCGACATGCAGGAAGCAAGAAGATGCAGGAAGACAGAAGATGCCAGACACCAGCTGCAAACGTGAACTTTTTGGAATGTGCTTTCTGCATTGCTGTGCTTTCTCTCCCCTCCAATCTACTTTCCACAAAGAACAGGTCCTGGGTTATAGAACTGTAAATAAGTAGGTTTTGTGTTTGTAAATAATAGATGCTGCCCACCGGCTTTATGTGTAGTTTGAAGATAATTTCGCAATTCGGTTAGCTGTGGGCGTGAGTCTGTTAGAGTTAGTTACACAACGCAGTCGGTGGGACATATCTAGTGTTGTAAAACTGTCGCATACACTAGTTAGAGTAAATGTTAGGGGGAACCACATCTAAATGTCACACATAATTAAAAGTCAGTCCCAACTCTTGCTCAAAACCGGTCGTTCCCACTTGTGTAGGTTCGACTCGGGGACGAGTCTGACGAGGGAGGGGGACAGTGCTACGGTTTTGAGGTTTGCACAGTGAGTTCAATAAATGTTAAAGGTTTGCCCCCCCATAGATAGTCACACAAGCAACATGTAGCCTCATTTGTAGTATAGTTATTTCTTAGTATGTGTGAGAGTAGGCCATTTCCTATGTTAGTTCTGCGTTGTGTAAAGCCAGGAAAATAGGCCCTACTGCCACCGATCATCCTACGTCTGTAACCTCAATACAGTTTGTTAGCGTTGGTTCATTTTGGCCGAGTTAACACGAGGGAGGCGGAGGAGGATCAGGGCGTAGTCGAGGTGGAGCGGCAGGAGCGATGACGGTAAGCATGAGCCGCCAATCAGAGCTCAGAGGTGGTGGCGTCAGAGGGCGTGGTGAGAAGAGTCTGGTGAGTTCCCGAAGGTTTGCGGGGCGTGCCTATATAACCCACCCTCGAGAGGACTTGCAGAGACGACTGAAGCGGTGGACTGCAGCAGAGAGGGAGACGACTTGATGAGCGAACTCGCATTGTACCGCTTGATGAACTTGACCATCGCATGAGAACGCGCGCGCTAACCAACACGCAGTGAATTGAGGAAGAAGAGTTGGCCGCTGAATATACGCGGGCGCAGCCAGGCACGTTTATAACGAACTTGCGCATTTCAGCCAAGCGAGTGAACACGGCTGAGTAACCGCCCTTTGCCGTAAAAGCCGTCCCACCCTTTGCCGTAAAAGTCCTCTCTGCCGTTCGCCCCGATATATCGCCTTTGCTCGAGAGACACGCTACGAGTCCCTGTCTTCGCCGATCACCATCTTCGCGGACGTGCCGGGGACCATGGAGAGCTGGACGAGGACCATCCTTGGACGCGCTGGGGAACACCTGCCCATCTGCAATACCCCGTGTGAGTGGGTGAGACGGCCCCATTGTCTTTGGGATAATTAAGACTGTATAAAGATTGCTCTGTGTCTCTTCGTCGTCCTGAACTGTATATACGTGTAATAATAATTAAACCAATCTGTTCTTCCTTTCTTCTGAATTCGATCGTCTTTGTGGTTTAATCATTGACTAAGCGTGACACGAATAAGATCGCTCCAATCGGGTTCCACTAGTTAAGACTGCACAGCTCACGTGTACGCAAACCGCTCGGCATACCAACATCACACGTGGTTCGTGCGAGGCTCGTTTCCTCGTTTCCGTGGCGGCGCGAGTACTTAGGTACGAGCGGGAATTTGGTCCCGGAACCGTATTTCGCGCAGGCCCGGAAAGGACGTAATACGTCTCGGTTCGCGTCAGGCCAGTAAAGGCAAGGGGATTAATCCTCCCTTGATAAGGGGAGAAGGCCGGCGAGAGAACCGCAACAATATACAGTCACGTGAAAAAGTAAGTACACCCCATGTAAAGTTTTGACTTTTTCAACATATTTCAACATGCAGCAATTTGATCTTCATTTCAACAATATTGAAAGATAAAGGTGATATAATATAACAAATATCATGAAACATTTACATTTAGTAGTCCATTGTATAATTTAAATAAACATAAATGCTAATTTCGCCTTTGGAAAAAGTAAGTACACCCTTGGCTCTAATAGGTGGTATTGCCCCCTTTGGCAGAAACAACCTCAAGCAGGCGTTTCTTATAACTGTCTACCAGTCTCTGACATCGACTGGGAGAAATTTTTGCCCACTCCTCCATGCAGAATTCTTTCAGCTGTGTAATGTTTGAGGGGTTTCTTGCATGCACAGCTCGTTTCAAATCCCCACAACATCTCGATGGGATTTAGAGCCGAACTTTGACTTGGCCATTCCAGAACCCTCCATTTCTTTCTTTTCAGCCATTCCTTGGTGGATTTACTGGTATGTTTAGGGTCATTGTCATGTTGCAAGGTCCACCTTCGGTTGAGCTTCAACTTGCCGACAGATGGCCTCACATTATCCTCAAGCACCCTCTGGTACAATGAAGAATTCATTGTGGATTCTATGATGGTGAGCTGCCCAGGCCCTGATGCAGCAAAGCTGCCCCAAACCATAATGTTTCCACCAACATGCTTTACAGTTGGTATCAGGTTCTTGTGGTCAAATGCTGTCTTTGGTTTTCGCCAAACATGTCTTCTGGTACTGTGGCCAAATAGCTCTACCTTTGACTCATCTGTCCAGAGCACATTGTTCCAGAAGTGCTGGTCTTTGCCTAGGTGTCCATTGGCAAACTTTAGTCTTGCCCTGATGTTCTTTCTGGACAGCAAAGGTTTCTTCCTGGCACACCTCCCATGTAGATCAAATTTGTGCAGCATCTAGCTAATGGTAGACTCGTGCACTTTGACATCAACAGTGGCAAGCGCTACCTGTTGGTCCTGTGAAAACATTCTGGGGTTCTTAGAGACTTCTTTCAGCATCTTGCGGTCTTCCCTCGGGCTGAACTTGTTGGGGTGGCCTGGCCTGAACAAGTTGGCAGTTGTTTGGAATCTTCTCCACTTGCAGTTGATCTTCAGGACAGTCGAATGATTGATTTCCAATTGTTTGGAGATCTTTTTAAATCCCTTCCCAGACTCGTAGGCATCTCTCACCTTCTTTCTGAAGGCCTCAGAGAGCTCTTTTGATCTAGGCATTGTGACGCCGCACACTTCAACAACAAAGAGCAAACCAATCTAAATGTCTGAGGTTTAAATAAGACAGGTTCCTACAAGATCCTCTCTAACGATGTTCTAATCATTTGCACCTGAGCTGGTGCACCTGATTCTAATTTTATGTATTTGAAGTAGTGATAAATGGAGGGGTGTATTTACTTTTTCCACATGCGAAATTTGCATTTATGTTTATTTAAATTATACAATGGACTACAAAATGTAAATGTTTCATGGTATTTGTTATATTATATCACCTTTATCTATCAATATTGTTGAAATGAAGATCAAATAGCTGTGTTGAAATATGTTGAAAAATTCAAAACTTTACGTGGGGTGTACTTACTTTTTCACGTGACTGTATATCTCTCTATGTCTCTCTCTATATCTCTCTCTCTCTATATCTCTCTCTCGATATATCTCTCTCGATATATCTCTCTCGATATATCTCTCTCGATATATCTCTCTCGATATATCTCTCTCGATATATCTCTCTCGATATATCTCTCTCGATATATCTCTCTCGATATATCTCTCTCGATATATCTCTCTCGATATATCTCTCTCGATATATCTCTCTCGATATATCTCTCTCGATATATCTCTCTCGATATATCTCTCTCGATATATCTCTCTCGTATATCTCTCTCGATATATCTCTTTCGATATATCTCTCTCGATATATCTCTCTCGATATATCTCTCTCGATATATCTCTCTCGATATATCTCTCTCGATATATCTCTCTCGATATATCTCTCTCGATATATCTCTCTCGATATATCTCTCTCGATATATCTCTCTCGATATATCTCTCTCGATATATCTCTCTCGATATATCTCTGTATATATCTCTGTATATATCTCTGTATATATCTCTGTATATATCTCTGTATATATCTCTGTATATATCTCTGTATATATCTCTGTATATATCTCTGTATATATCTCTGTATATATCTCTGTATATATCTCTGTATATATCTCTGTATATATCTCTGTATATATCTCTGTATATATCTCTGTATATATCTCTGTATATATCTCTGTATATATCTCTGTATATATATATATATATATATATATATCTCTATATATATATCTATATATCTCTCTATATCTATATTATAATAGCCGTAGATGATTCTGTCTGTCTGTCTGTTGGGCGTCTGTCCGGGGTGTGGCTTACTCGGTTTGCAGAGTAGCTCCACCCATAGCTCCACCCATTCTGGGAGTGGCTTCATATAATTATAAACAAATATCCACCATTTTATTAACTCGCATAGCTTTGAGGCCTGTTTTGTAGGCCCGTGGTGTCTTGCTCTCTCTCCCAGTTATATTTCAAATCAAATTCGATATATCATTTCATTTTTCACAGTCGCTAACATAGTTTTAGACTCGGTTGAAAAAAAACGGGAAGAAAATCCAATGAAAGTTGCCGTTTATAGAACGAAATGAATTCTCAAACGCCTGTAAATTCAAGGCCATTGAGTCTCTCTCACGCCTTTATCTCCAATCTAACTCACCATATGATTTCATTTTTATCGATGGTTTTAGACTCGGTGTCAGCAATAATTGAGAACATTCCACAAACACGGGAAAATGCAGAGATATATTTTTAAAAATCAGGTCATGGTGTATCATACACCGCCCAACATGACACCGACGGCAACGTGTCGATGCATATTAAAAATTCGATATATCATTTCATTTTTCACAGTCGCGAACATAGTTTTCGACTCGGTTGAAAAAAAACGGGAAGCAAATCCGATGAAAGTTGCCGTTTATAGAACGAAATGAATTCTCAAAGGCCTGTAACTTCAAGGCCATTGAGTCTCTCTCACGCCTTTATCTCCAATCTAACTCACCATATGATTTCATTTTTATCGATAGTTTTGGACTCGGTGTCAGCAATAATTGAGAACATTCCACACACGCGGGAAAATGCAGAGATACATTTTTAAAAATCGCGTCATGGTGTATCATACACCGCCCAACATGACACCGATGGCAACGTGTCGATATATATTAAAAATTCGCTTTTGCTTTTCCGTTAAGATATATTACTTTTTCGTTTGATGACAGTCGTCACAAAAACGTCAACAATGATGCCGACATTTCAATAGCTACCTGTATGTCCCAACGTTGACGATGGCAACGTG